>NC_091800.1:81832500-82200000 GCF_041296235.1 Equus asinus
CTACGAGAGAGGTTTGTTTCTTCTGGGTTTTGACTGAGAGGAAAACAGAAATAAACAAGGCTAGGAGTTTGTCTCTAGAGTCTGGAAGGAACCGGGCTTTTCTTTGTCTGCTGACACAGGCCAGTCACCCCACTCAAGAGCCTGGGTGAAATATGTCAGGCTTCTCTGTAACAGATTCCAGTGTCGAGAGCTGTCCGTGTGCCCACTCGTGGCGTGGCCTTTCCAGAGAGAACAGATGGGCCAGGGCGGCCACAGCGGGTCAGTGCCGTCCAGATGTCTGTGTCAGTCATCCCAGGACAAGCGAGTCCTCGGACAGCCCCGACCCATAGGAGGTCAGCCGGGAGGATTGTCGTTTTGCTTTCTCTCCTCCTCTGACAGGTGGGGCAAGGGAGAGCCACTCCCTCACCCACCAAGGAAGTGGCTCAGATAATTCGGTGTTGAGAGCGTGAGATGCAAGGACAGAGCCTGCCTTGGCGTCCACTTCCACCACTAATTAGCGGGGGGCCTTGGGCGTCCCCCTGATTCCTTCTGGGCCTTAGTCTCCTCACCTAGACTGGAATAACCCTGCAGGCGGTCTAGACTCTTCCTACTTTGCAATTGGTGCCCCTAATACTGCCCATGATATGCTGTGAGTAGGGTCCTATATAAACTATAAAGTGCTGAGCTTGTGTGGGACGACCCACAAAATTAGAAAGGTGTGTTGACTATCATGTGCATCCTGCACCCTAAGGTCATCTTCCAGGTGCACAATGTCTGCAGGATCTGGGGACGACAGGACGACGCACACAGTGTTGTTTGCACCGTGAAGCAGAATGAACCGTGCGCGTGTTGTCTTCTGAGAACTGAGCAGGCATCTTCCTCACTCTGTTATCCACGGGTGCTTTGCGACCTTCTCCCTGCTCCACCTCTGGAGGGGTCTGTCCACCCGTGGATTCCAACTCAGGTGCTAAATACGACGTCCCCCCAGATGGTGACAGCTGCTGGGGGAGGGGCCCGCGTGGGGGCTCAGAGACTGCAGTGGGACAGGCTTCAGTGCAACTGGATGGAAGAAGGGCCCAACATATCCAGGAATTGGGTGGACTTGCAAAAAGGATCTTTCGTGCCTCCTACACATAGTGATCTCGTGGGAGTGACATGGCGTGTGATCCCGAAGTGGCAACAGAGTTCAGAATGCTGGTGTTTTGTGTCTCATTTTCAATTTTAACTACAACTTCCCCTAGGCTTGACTGGGATTTCCTTTCAGAAACTGACTTATGAGCTGAGCTCATCTTCACTTCAGAACATTGAAAAACGGAACTTTTGCTTTATTTTATCTAAGTGTCGAACTTCATGCTCCTGTAGGACTTCATCGATGCAAAGCCGTTCCTATTTCTAGATTCACACGCATATCGGAACTCTGAGTAAACGTGGTCCCAGACGTCTGCGTCTGACCAAACCGCTGTTTCACCATCAGAGCGATAACCTTAGGGAAGTTCAGTCTTGTGTGAAAGAGATCACTTGGCGCTGACTGCTCCTTCCTCATCACCCCCAGTCAAGTGTAAGGGTCTGTGTAAAATCATTTAATACACTGGGCAGTAATGGTCTTTGGGGACCATTCTATCAATGGGAAATTTTGCATAATCTCCGCATTTCCTTGCCGTGTGAGTCGGGGTGAAGCTTACGTTCCTCCAGCGTGTTGTCCCAAGGCCAGGTGTGCCTCAACGGGACCCTCGGGGAGTGGGGTCCCACACTGAGATCTGTGGGTGCCACACGCAGCCCCCCTCTGCTCCCTGGCCCTAGAGAAGGGGCATCCTCGAGTCTTTCTCAACCCCTTTCTGCTGCCACATAGAAAAATATGGAAAATTCCAGGATGTTGAACTTGGCCCCTTCTGCATGAGGGCAAGGCTGCAGCCCGACCTAACGGCCTGCAGGACATTTCTGAAGGGAAAGTAGCCTGGGGAGGCTGGACTCCCTAGCGTACCTAGCACCTCTCCACCGGCTCTCGGCCTGCCCCGCCCTGCATGCAGCCTCGCATGCTGCATCTCGAGAGTACGCTGCCGTGCTCACTGCTGCTGTTCACACGCAAGTACTGTGATGCTGCAGTGCTGGCTGCCCGCGGGAGGCAGGAGGGCGGGCTGCGGTTTCCGAGAGCCTCAGGTGAAGGGAATCTTTGAGCCTTAGACTAGACAGGCACAGAGACACCTGGAAAAAGTGTCTCGTGTCTGCTTCCCATATGAAGAGGTTCAAATGAAAGATGTCCATAGATTAGGAGTTATCTCATTTAGCTGGTCTGGAGTTTTGTTTTGTTTCAGTCTAAGGCATTCATTACAAGTATTATAAGTCAACGTTTCTCAACCCTGGGTAGATTGGCTCCGGGTGAAAGATATGGGAAACTTTCAAGGAAGTTCTTATTAAAATGCTTAAGGTGTGCTAAGTGTTTGTAGAAGGCAACAGGAGAGGTTGAATGAAGGCTGATACAGCTGGAGGAGACTGTAGTAGCCTTCAAACACCTTGCTACTGAGAATGTGGTCTTCGCAGATGCGCTGGTGTGATCCACCCTCCCAAACATAAAGATGGGAGGTGCCAGAGAGGGCAAATGGCCTGCCCGGGTCACACAGCTGTTTAGCGAGGTGCAGAACACAAACCTGTGTCCCTCTGCTCTCATTTGAGCTGTTCCCATTGCTCTTCCAACACCAATTCCCCAGACAGCCTGAAGAATTTTTCCTGGATGTTCTAGAAGAAAGCAAGAAGGTCATAGTGTGTGGACCTCGGTCCCCGTGAGATGGTACCAAGGATACTTCTCCATTCTGGTTGACTTTGTTCCAGATGCAAATGTCACTCATCCTCGAGTGCACGCTGAGGTCCTGGCTCGGGCTCCTGTGGTCCCCGTCATCCTTCCTACAAATCTGAGCATCTCAGGGCGTGACTTGTTTCCTCGCACTGTCAACTAGGCAGACTAATCTGTGGCACAGAATGCCCCCAACCCAGTTCTATACCCCTTGTTTTTCCTTAATTCTGTTTCACCGTGCAGGTCCCCTGGGCACACCCCCTCCTGAGAAACCAGCATCAGTGTATGACCCAGCTGGAACATGTTTCCAGTCCAGTTTTAGGGGATGAGCAGAATTCAGCCGGGCAGAGCAACCAGCCCTCCTAATGTTTGGGTAGTCATCTCGTTTGAAAACATGTTTATTCAGAGCAAGAGGTCAGAACGTAACAACTACCCCTGTAAATATTAGCACAAGTAATCGAGATGGGGCCATATGTAAACAAGATGGAGGCGCCACACCTGAGTAAATCTGGGCAAGGCTAACTCCTTTGGGAGTAGAAATTTCCAGAAAGGGGAAACAAAAGAGGGAGTGAGTTCTTAGTATGGTCACACTTACACTCAAAATCTGAACAAAGATTTAAGGAAAGGTTTATCATACTTTTCAGTCATTTTATTTACAAAGGAGGAGGAAGAGAAAAGAAGAATGAGAAGCAGCAGAATTCTGGAAGATTCTAGTGACTCTTCTGGGCACATGACAAGAATCCTGTAGGCCTGCCTTTCTCTGAGCCCAGAGCTCCCCAAGGTCGGGTGAAAGGCAGTGAGGGCTCAGAAGCATCAGGAATGCTGGGGTCACCCTAAAATCTGACCGGCACACATGGCTGTGTGCCCTCAGTTGGGTGCATGGAAACAGGACCAAGTGGCTGGAGATGATGTTAACAGGGACCTCATCCAGATTTAACAGGACAGGGTGGCACCCAGACCTCAGTGTTGGGTGAGAAGCTCCAGGAGAGTCTAGTGTGAGTGGAGAAGAGCGTCAGAGGGGCCACAGGCAGCTGAGACCCACCCGGCACCCGGCGGGCTGCCCAGACCTCCAGCCATGGCACAGACCTGAGCTCATGCACTTGGGGACTGCACGGCGCCCCTCAGCTGGCCGGGGAGGTGGCGGGTGCCCTGCCAACGAGGGCCTCCCTGGTTCTCCCCTGTGATCCCTGCAGTCAAGCCTTCAGTGAGGCGGGAAGCCGTGTCAGGTTTCTGGAGCTCTGCTCTCCATCCTCCTGCTCCTGGACTGGACATCACGATGAGACCCTCTCAGGCCCCGTCCTGGGAATCCTGGTAAAGGATCTGCTGAGCTCAGGCAAGTCTGTGGAGCTTTCAATCCTGTGTCTCTTGACGTGGACCCTGGACCTGAGGGAGACAGAACCACAGATGAGGAATTTTTCCCAAGAATCCGAGGTCTGGGAACATGGGCTTCGTGTCAGTTTGCAAACCTTGCCTCCTGCAGGAGTCAGGATGGTCAGAGAAGACCAGAGGCCCACACACGCTGACCAGAGATGGAATCTGAGGCCTGGGCACTGCAGAGGGCTTAGAAGTCTGGGTCTGGGCATCTGGGGCTCCAAGCCATCGTCCCGCACAGGCCCCTGTGGCAGAGAGCCCCGAGCTAGCTTCCTGTCTGACTCTTCTCCCTCACTTCTGCCACCCGCATACCCGCTTTCCACGGAGGGCAGGTCGGGTGTGTGTCACACAGCATCTCCTTCCCAAGGAAAATCTGGGAATGTAGATGAAAAAGCATGGAGTTCAGTTCTGGGACGTTGGGGAGGGACCCCAGGCTTCTAATTGTGGGAACATTTATGGCGCTTGTGCACTGAGCAAGCACTGCTCAGATAATTGACAGGAACCATCTCCTTTCATCCTAACAATACCCCGTGAAGTAGGCGTTATTGTTATTCCCACTTTTCAGACAAGGAAACAGGCACAGAGAGGTTCAGAAACTTGCCCAAGTTTGCACAGATAGAAGAGGGAAAGCCAGGACTTCCCAGCTTTCCAAGCCCCTCATTAGGACCGTGTGCAATCGTAACGTTGAATGTGATTCTTATTATAGGTTGGGTCCTTACGCATGAATTTTACAACTGGAAATCATTCTGAAAGCCCAGAGTTGCTGGTGTAGTTGTAATCTTCAGCTCCAGGATTTCTCTTTGTTGTTTTTTTTTTTGGTGGTTTCTTGGCTGAACTTCTCATGCCGCTCATGTGTCGTTTTCCTGATTTTGTTTGGCGTCTGTGTTCTCATGTAGTAACCGAGCTGCTTTAGGACAGTTATTTTGAATTCTTGGTCCGGCAGTTTGTAGATCTCCACTTCTTCAGGGTTGGTTACTGGAGCTTTATTAGTTTTCTTTGGTGGGGCTTGTTTCCCTGGTTCTTTGTGATCCTGGCATCCTGGCATTGGCGTGTGCATTTGGAGAAGCCATCCCCTCTTCTACTCTTTACCGGCTGGCTTCAGCAGGGAAGGGCATTCACCAGTCAGCCCCGCCTGGGGTTCTGGGCGAGCCAGCTGGCAGCATCCACTGGCAGGTGGGGCTGCTGCCGGTATCTGCAGGGTCCACAGTCGGGTGTGGCCGACTGCCAGAGGTGCTGTTTTAGGGTTGACATCCTCCGGCCTCATCATTTCCCAGTTTCATAAGAGAGCACGTTAAATCAGGTGCCGAACTTGATCATCTCCCATTTATCTACTCCTGGACTTTCCTCATGCAGCTCTGACATGTGCTGTGGTTTCTTTGGGTTGTTTAGGTGCCAAAGGCCTCAGAGGGATACCAGGATTCTCAGGAGCGGATGGACCCCCAGGGCTCAAGGGTCTCCCAGGAGACCCAGGACGTGAGGGATTCCCAGGACCCCCAGGTAAGTCAGGGTGAGACCCCCGCTCAGTCCCTGAGATTCGGGAAATGACTGTGTGCATATGATTGAGGTGTCCCAGGTCTGTTGTTTTTAACGTTCAGAAACTTGCTTTGACAAATGCTCAATGACAACTCTGTTGCTGTCCTTGGGAGATTAATAATCCTTAGCTTTTTCGTCACTAATGTTGTACTGGAGTTTTGCAGAAGATACTACAGGTCTTGCAGGAAAAAAGAGATAAGCGTGCAGACAGATTCTTTTCTGGTCGATATTAAACATTCTAAGGGGCACAGAATGTTACCCTCTTCCGAGATTATCATTCAAGGCACAAAGAGCCCTCCCGTTCCATTCCCAGGCTGCTCATCACTCGCCAGACACCACCTATGTAACATCCACACACAAGCTCTGTGTTTGTGCTTTTCACCGTAATGCCCGCTCACTCTTGAGTTTGCAGCTTGCCTGAGCAAGCAGTTCAAACCATCCCAGCTACACCTGACACAGCAAGGAATGCTGGAAGCCATTTAGTCACTAAAACAGCTAAAGCCGTTTACCTGTATGTGGAGGAAAACAAATATGTTTCCAGTAATGGGTTGTGGTAAGAAGCAGGCAGTACCTGCTTGGGTGTCAGCATGCTCTATCATATGATTCATTGTCCCCAAACACAGTGTCCCTTTGTGGTTCTGGCTCAGACAGTGTGAGTGCGCGTGGTCACATTTCTTGGCATGCAGAGACACCCACCTTTGGGATTGTGTTATCTAAATGAAACCATACACGTCCTTAAGGCAACCCCAGGCCCAGCATCCTCCCACAGGATCCTGGTCAGGTTTTCTTCACCTAGCCCCTGGGGAATATTGAAACTCTTAGAAAGTTCTTCCTTGGTTGGAATGAAATCTGCCTCCCGCTCATTTCCCACCCAGTTGCCCCTTGAGTTAGTGGTTCCACTTCTGTACAGCCAGCCCTCACACACATCAGGGTACAGAGGCCACGGCTCTGCACGGACAGGTCATGACGGGCAGAAGTGACCCCAGGAACGAAACTCTCTTTTTTAGGACATAATCTCAGAATTCTGACCATCCTTCTTTGACCGCCCTCCAACTCGTCAGCATCCCTTTCATGCTGGGGTCCCGAAAAGATGGTCCACATGTCTAGACTATCACACAGAGCAGTGGGACTGTCGTGTCCTTAGATTTAGACCCTTAGCAGATATTTTCAGCAAGAATTAATTGAATTTTGCCTGTTTCCTGTCCTACACTCAGACAGTGGGTTTAATCCTAGATGGACAACTTGCATCAGACCAATAGATCTTCTTCCCGGACTCAGTGTTCCAGCTCGTGGAGATTGTTGCAAAGCTTGATTCTGTTGCCTTTTGTATTTTGCATCTCTCTGTGTTTTGCAAAATTGGGAGGCATGCCCCCTGTGTCTTTTATCAAAGTGTTGGTGAAAACCCTGCACGGGAGAGAGCAGAGGAAAGTTTTCATGCTGTCACACAAGAGGGTCAGACTGTGTCATATTGTTGCCCTGCATGGGAGCACCTGAAGGTTTAGAAGTTATGGCATTGTCATTTTGGTGATGTCACGTATACCAAAGTTAAGTGTGAAATTTTTTGAGAGAAGGATAATAATTTCTAAATAGCTTCTTGCCTTCAATATGAAGGGTACCCAGTAATCATAATTTGCGTGCCCAGCCCAGTGGGCGTGAACTCTACAGAGTGCTCTCCTGGAGAGGAGAGGGAGGGGGTTGTGCCCATTATCAGGAGATTTGGGAAGTTGACAAGATGAGTAGAAAGCCTGTTCTGTAGTGAAATGTAAGCCCTTATGTGAGCAGGGAGATTGGGGTAGACCAGAGGGAAAGGATAGATGAGGAAGGGATTTCTTCGAGTTTTGAAATGCATGTCACTGCTCCTAGTGATGGAGTGTACCATACCCTGTCACACGTGCAGAAGAAAGTAAAATGCCCAACTTCAGAGGTGGCAAAGCTCAAAGAGAGTCTCTGCCAGATGTAGGATCCACATCTGCAGACTTCACTCCCCAGTTCCCGTGAGCAATTCTCACATTTCTATGAAAGCCACATCTCTTCTTTATGTGAGTAAATCACATCACTAAAACTCTAGGGGTCCAGCTCATCAGTCCTCAGGTTAAGTCCAGATCTTTGTTCTGTGTTCCAAACACGGACACGCTCATCAACCCGCCTCCCAGCTCCAGGCCCGGCAGCTTCGCCATCCTGGGAAGGGATCTTTTTTGTCGGGTCTCCCACACAGAATGGGCGGACGGTGCCTCCTTTCTCGCATCCTGCGTAGCATGGCTGAGGCTGTAAGGACCTCAGAAAGCTTTCCTTCTGAACGAGCACGTGACTGTCCACTCCTGGGTTCAATCTGAGGTCACATCGGGGTGAGGGCACTGAACAGGGAGTGGTGTGACGAGGCCCTTTGACCGGTGGCGTCCAGGAAAGGCACCAGTGCCCGACCATGACAGTGCCCTCCCTCCATCCAAAACAGGCAGTTGATGATTCTCATGGTGAAGATGACAGAAGGGCTTCGCTCCCTCTTTAGAGCATTTCCGAACTGACTGATGGCAGGGACTTCTCACAGGGAGAGGGAGAGCTCGAGGGGCAGAGTTTGGGCTCCGGGGGTCTGGTCGTTCTCACCGCCTGGTGTCTTCCGTCACGCCGCTCTGTTCCCTACCTGCACACGCATCCTGGAAGGTCCCACAAAAGCTGTTCTTCGGGTATTATTTACACAACACAGAAGCCCATGAATTATGAAGATTTATCTCCAAGGAGTTGGTTCAAAAGCCTTGTCCACCTTAGCCAAGTTGTAGGGCTGGGGGCCAGACCCGAGGGAGGCAGAAAGACAGCCTCGTGAGGGGTGTGGGTTCCAAGACAGGCGACAGGTCCAGGGCTTGAACTGAGGACCCCACAGGCAAAGCCGTGATGTCTCCAGCCTTTCTGATACCTCTCTTAGCACGTCATGATGCTGACCTGTGGTTATGGGGATGACCCATGTTTCCTTTTAGGGTTCGTGGGGCCCCGAGGATCCAAAGGTGCAGTGGGCCTCCCTGGCCCGGATGGGCAGCCAGGTCTCACCGGCCTGCCAGGGCCAGTTGGGCCTCCAGGAGACAGGGGCCTTCCCGGAGAAGCCCTGGGAGCCTACCCTGGGCCCCAGGGAGATGCCGGCCTGCCTGGACAGCCTGGGCTGAAAGGCCCTCCAGGAGAGCGAGGCCCACCTGGATTCAGGGGTAAGTAATGCGGCCGGAGGGGAGCAGGGGTTCCCAAGGGTGGGTCCCAAATCCCTCCTGGGGGCTTTGGTAAGAAGCCACAGGACTGTATCGTATGAGTCTGCCTTTTTCTTCTCCTCACTCGCTTCCATCGTTCCTCCAAATTGTTTTGGGACAATAGTCATCATCCTGTGCTCACCTTCCAGGGCCAGGCAAGGGTGGCCATGGGAGACCTTTTCTAAGTACGGATTAACTGACGTACTCTGTTCCCAAGTGTGGTGTGAACAGCGTGGGGGCCTGCTGGTGCTTCCGACAGGATGTGTGCAGCTGGTGTGAAGAAAGAGGCACCGGCCATGCTTAGTGAGGAGCTGAGAGGAAGGTGGAGGTGGTCTGGAAGGCAGTTGAATCAGCTGCTGTAAAATTGATGGGTTTAAAAAATTGTTAATGTTCTCAATGTCATCAATGTATGTTTACCAAAGTAGAAAAACTGCACATTGTTTGATGAGGGAATGAGGCCTCAGATGGCTTTAGGTGTCCAATTTATGCACAACTGGCCTTGGGAACCCCAAACGCCCTCGATTTAGTGAGAGAACACGTCACTCAAGAGCAGGCGTTTGCGTGCAGTGCGCCACATGCTGGAGACTGCCAGCCAATCAGAGTGAAGATGCAGGATGCACCGGGGCTTTATGTATCAACCGTTTGCCTGTGACAGTGCTGTCATCAGTCCCTGCTCCCAAGCCCAGGCGGAAAGGGCCTTCCTAAGTGGTACAGGAGGCAGTGTCCCCTCCCTCGACTGCCATTGGCCCAAGTCACAAGTCAGGCATCCTTTACGTGAAGACACAGGAGGATGAAGCCTGGCTCTTGATGGGCAGGGGGGCTCACCAGGCTCTGAGCACCAGTGCTTCTGTGACGAGGCTGCCAGTTCCTGGCAGGCCCGGGGCACGTGCACAGGGCAGGGGCTTCCGTGATGACGAGGCTGGTCCGCACCTCCGCTGTCCACTGAGCAGAGCCCCCAGCGTGGGGGCCGGGTTCACTGAGAGACCCAGTTCAGTGAGGCCCAGAGAACAGAAGGAAGGGCCTGAGCCGGCTGGAGTGCACGTGTGCACACACTCACTCGTGCTCATGCACACACACGTCCGTGCTGACTCAGGTGCACATGATCACACCCTCACCTACATGTGTGTCCACACACTTACCCCCTTACACAGGCTCCCTCAATCACATGGTCACATGCACACACCCTCTTACACACTCATACTCTCATGTGCTCACACACGTCCACACACACCTGCAAACCACACCGCTCCATCCAAGACCAGCCAAGTACTCGAGCCACTGGAAGAATCACCAAGGAGTGGGACCCAGTGCCAGGACGTCCAGGGTCTGCCCTCGCCAACTTCACTGCCTCCTGGTTGGTGGTGGAACGTGAGGTGTAACTCGGCAGGTCTGTGCAGACCCTGAGGGGCTGGCGGCGCTGGCAGGAAGGCACCTGTGTGTCCTCCTCCTGGGTGGGGTAGTTCAAGGAGCCGCCCCTTTGCGCTCACACTTCTGTGTCAGCCTGTCCTCCTGTCTGTTCCACCATCCGACTGTGAAACTGCCCCAACCTCTTTTATGGAAGGGACTTCTGGTAGATTTTTTACAACGTAAGTATTTCTCAAAGACTTAGACGTGTTTGGGCACAACAACGAAGCATGGCGGCAGGCTTACTCCTCAGCCTGCGAAGGCTCCCACGTTCGACACCCTCTGTGTGACCAGCTCGTTCAGGCCGAATATTGCATTTGGTAAAAGTTCAGACTCCCGAAGCATGGGAGTTTTGAGAAGCTGTTTCCATGTGGATTCAGTCTGCCCGTGTGGCGGGGCAGCGGGCAGAGGGCCACTGTGACCATGTGGCCAGGCAGCCAGTGCCCGGGCGCCCACGTGCCACCCGCCATCCTGAGCAGAATGTGGGAGTCAAGTCATCACCCGAGTCCTCAGAGTAGACCTTATTTACTGAGGAAAGCTGACATTTTGTAGTTGTTCCTTTTTTGACAGATGTTCTATAAATAGAAATTGACTTAGAACATTGAGCTCCCAAGCCCTAGTCATGACAGATGGCAGACAAGGCAGGATGCCTGAGTTTTCTAAGGCCACATGGAAGTCGCAGGGTCATTTCGCACTCATTGATCCGGGGCCTCTCCTCTCCCTTCTGGAAGGGGCACCCCAGAAACCCTGGCTCGGACCGTCCTGACCCGGCCAGCCCCAGCTCTGGGACCGGACCTGCTCAGTTCTCTTGGGCCACCAACATCAAGGGCGTGTGGCGTGACGTTCTCCTGTCTGTCCTGTGAAGGGACAGAGTGTCCCAGCAGGAGCCTGACTTTGGCCAGCCTCACCGTCTGCAGCCCTGCCGCCTGCTCTTGACACTGTCAGCACCGCCAGCAGTCACCCTGTCCCTGGAGCTGTCAACACTAAAGAAAGAAACTGAAACGTGAAAGTGTCCTCACTTCCCCCAGTAAAACTGGAGCGCGGGGACCTCATACATGCTGCTGCCACAGACCTCTCTCCATGGCACCACGCACAGAACCATGGGCCTGGGACACTGGCTTGAGAGCCAGGTTCTGGATTGATCCAAGGCTGACTTGGTCCCCTTCCTTAATGCCCTCCCGCTCCATTCTCCCGCTTGTCCACCTCCTCATCTCGGGTCCCCCTGCACACTTACTAGGATGTCATGGGATAAATGAGTGAGTGCACCAGGAAGTCTCTGGGGAAACGTTATGCAAATGGCAGGCGATGGCCCTTCTGCTGGCATTCATGGAATGAATATCACAGACACACACACGATGTATAAAATCTGCACACAATTGTTAGAATTCTGCATGTCAAAAGCAAAATAAAAATTTGGGCAGCAAAGTAGAGTAAACCTTACAGTAGAGATGAAGGAAAATTAATGTGTATGAGGAATACTAAAATCTAGAAGAAAAATATCAAAATCCCCAGAGGAAGATATCAGCAAAGAAGAAAAATTTCACCAAAAAGCAAAAGCTAGGAGAAAGAAAAGTAACAGACTCAAAGGCATGTGGCGTTGTCCTGCGGGAGCGCGGCTTTCACGTGGGCCGGAGTTCCCGGTTTCTGTCTGTTCTCCGGGCCGGCCCTCGACACTGGGCGAACACGGCCAGGAGACAGATGAGTGCAGGCGCTCGGAGACGGCGACGATGTGTGTTCAAGAGCATTACATTCGAGTCTACTCCGACCCCCTAAGTCCATTTCTAGGATGTCTTCCTGGAAACGTGACCTGCATCGTGGGCACGGGTACATACGCCAAAAGACTTCCTCAGGCACTGTTTGTAGGGGCAGAAAAGGTGAGGGGGCCAAATGTGTCCACACGATGGGATGCCACTCATGTAGCCATTTAACACACTTGTAAAGACTAATTCAAAATGTGGCAAAGTGCTCAAAATATAATGTCAAGTGAAAAAAGCTGGATTAAAATGGTACTTCTAGTGCCATGTCAGTTCTGCAAACATCTACTCCTAGGAATGTTCGTGTGGATGGAGAAAAGGCAGAAGGAAAGAAACCCAGGCGTTAGTCATTATCTCTGGGCGATTGCCTGGGTTACTTTGATCTTCCCCTTTATACGTCTTTGTATTTTCCAGCGTTCCTACAATCCAGAAAAGTTAAATCCCATTGTCATAGAACAAGTCTGAGGGGTGGGTGTTGTTGGCAATGAACCGTGTAGCTTGGCCTCACGACACTTGTCTCTGTTCCTGCAGGAAGCCAGGGGATGCCAGGAATGCCAGGCCTGAAGGGTCAGCCCGGCTTCCCAGGACCCTCGGGCCAGGCAGGACTGCCCGGACCACCAGGACAGCACGGCTTCCCAGGAGCTCCTGGCCAGCAGGGGCCCTTGGGGCTCCCGGGCGCCCCAGGCTTTGGAGGTAAGGATCCCACCCTCCCAGCAGGGGGTCAGGGCCTCACTCATAGGACAAGTGAACAAGCGCTGCCCCCAGGGAGTTCTCAAACTGTACTCCAAGGAGTGCCCCTCTCAAGAGCTGCAGGGGTTCTGAAGATCCCACACACCACGCAGGGTTCTGAGGAGGGCAGTGGTGGTCTGGAGAGGGAGATTGGGCCAAAGTTTAGAAGACATTGAATGCCAAGCTAAGGAGTTAGAGCCCCTAAGCAAGGGAGCCGTTGGGGGGTTTTAACAGGATGCATTAAAGCTGGCAGCCTGTGTGGGGGCTCAGGGAGAGTGGTGAGCTGGGCAACTGTTGAGGCCCTAAGTCAGTAATGAGGTGAGAGAGCAGGAAGAGGAGGGCAGGTGCGGGACCTCCCTTAGAACTTGTTCCCTGCTGGAGCCGGCGATGGCCCGGAGGGTGGGAGCCCGTGAGGAACCTCAGCCGGCTTAGAGCTGGCAGGGCCGCCTGCTCCTGCCTCACCGTTCCAGCCCTGGAGCTTTGTTCTTTGGGTTCCAAAGGCAGGAGGGCTTGAGTGGAGAAAGTCAGATTCGTCTGGAAGCACGTTTGGCTTCATCCCACAGGTTATCCTCCAGCTTTCAGGGGAAGACCTCCTTAGAAAGGCCAGCCTGCAGGTTTCCCACACACTCTGGGCCCACCTTAACACTCACCTCTGTAGCTTCAGTCTCCTGTTCTCCTTCCAAGAGTTTTTTCTTGTCAAAAAAAGTCTTTGTAATCGATGCCTTAAAGATGTCGTAAGGGAAGTTTTCTCGGTGTGGTTTGTTCGTCCTGTTTCATTTTCCGTCTCCCTCTCTTTGACAGGTCTACCTGGAGACAGAGGGGACCCGGGCGACACAGGTGTCCCTGGCCCTGTGGGCATGAAGGGTGTCCCTGGTGACAGAGGTGACCCCGGTTTGTTGGGCGATAGAGGTCACCCAGGAAGCCCTGGATTCAAAGGAGTGGCCGGAATGCCTGGCATCCCTGGGCCAAAAGGTAACTGTAACGGGACAGGGGAACTGCCCTGCGGGGTGCGGGCCGGCTAAGCTGGGACCCGGGACAGCTCTGCCAGGAGAGGCCAGCCCCCCCCCCGCCTGCGGGCTGAGGCCTCTGGACTCCCCTCCCCAGGACGCGTCAGACCCTGGGGAAGCAGGCCAATGCTGCTTAGGCTTGTGCCACTCATGTGCCCCAAATACCAGTTAATTGATTTACCAAGAGAGAGAGACAGCCTGGGCACGAGGACTCGCTATCTGGTGGGGAACTTGGTAGAGATGCCCCCTTGGGATTCTGGATTCAAATCCGGAGGACAGTTGGTGAGCAGAAACCAAAACGAAGCTTTGGTCAACGCCGAGGCCAGTTTTTCTAGAAGCAGGGCCTCTGGCCCTTTGCTATTGCTGGAGGCACAGTGATCTGTCTCTGCCGTGGTCCTTTGCCAGATTTCCATGCGGGGGGCAGTGTGAACGTCCAGGGCACTCTCCAGCCTCCTCTCAGGGGCCCACGGACCTAGGGACTTCCAATTTTTCTCGTGTCTTTCTCTCTGACCTCTGTTCGCTTGCCTTATGTCCTGTCCCCAGTGGCCAGACAGCAGACGGGCTGACTCTGTACCCCTCAGTCTGTAAGGAGGTCAGCAGACAAGCCCCTTAGGAAACGGTGTCTTGGAAATCCCTGTTTGGGCCTGAGAATCTCAGCATCTAGTCACCTGGGTTACTCTGTGGGAATGTCATGGCTGAGCAAGCCTGACATACCCCATGTGTTTGTCCACGCCTGACCCAGTGCTTCTCTCCTTTTCTCTGCAGGGGGCAGAGGTTCACCCGGGATGGACGGCTTCCAAGGCCTGCTGGGGCTCAAAGGACGACCCGGGCTCCCAGGGAGCAAAGGAGAGGCTGGATTTTTTGGAGTTCCGGGGCTGAAGGGTCTGGCTGGTGAGCCGGGTGTGAAAGGTATGTTCGTGCCTCTCAAGGTCTTTCTGACGGGTTGAGACTCACTTTCACGGGGGCAGAACACTGCTCAGGATGACTCTTCCAGGAACCCAGAAGCTAGATGCTATTAAAAAACAAACTCTTAAAAAGTAGGGGTCAGCCTGGTGGCATGGTGGTTAAGTTCACATGCTCTGCATTGGCAGCCCAGGGATCGCCAGTTCAGATCCTGGGCGCAGACCTATGCACCACTTATCAAGCCATGTTATGGTAGCATCCCACATATAAAGTAGAGGAAGATGGGCACAGATGTTAGCTCACGGCCAATCTTCCTCAGCAAAAAGAGGAGGATTGGCGAAGATATTAGCTCAGAGCTAATCATCCTAAAAAAAAAAATAGAATAATAATAATTAACTGACAAAAGCTAGAAGGCTTTATCCCTGCCTCAACACACTGACAGTGTAAGATGGGAATAATCCCGACCAAAGGAAACTTGAAAACAGAAACAACTGTAGCATTGAAAACCAAAAGCATCATGAGAAACATACCCCACCACGATTGTTCCATGGTGAGCTTGGGGAGGTGAGGCCAGGTGAACAGCAGGAGGTGAATTCTACAGGAGAGGAATGCCAATGGCACAGGAGGGACACAGGACTCCAGGTGCAAGAGCAACACGGTGCCAAAGAGATGGGACCCAGCGGAAAGAGGCTGCTCCACGACCTGGTGTGGGCAGGCATCTCGGCCCCAAGGGTGAGGCTCCTTGTTCGGGAAGTGTCTTACCCACCAGCCACCTTCTCATGACTTTTGTTCAAACACCTTTGTTCTGAAGTTATCACGATGGTCCCTAAACGCTTAATTACTAATAACAAGTGTTGATGAGGATGTGGAGAAACAGGAGCCCTCATGTGAGACGCTGCCGGTGGGAACATAAAATGGTGCAGCCAGCGTGGAAACTGACAGTTTCTTAAAAAGTTAAGCACAGTTAGCCAGCAGGTCCTCTCCTGGGTGTACGCCCAAGAGAGCTGGAAACACATCCACGCAAAACTTGTACGTGAGTGTTCACGGCAGCATCATTCATAACAGACAAAAGTAGAAGCAACCTAAAGGTCCGTCACAGATCAACAAGATGTGATCTGGCCATATAAAGAGTATTATTCAGCCATAAAAGCGAATGGGGTTCTGAGACATACTTCGACTTGGATAAACAATGCGTCACATGTTGTCTGCCTCCATTTATAGGAAATGTCCAGAAGAGGCATATCTGTGGGGACAGAACATAGAGTGGTGGTCTCCTAGAACTCGGGGCAGGAATCAGCTGGGGGGTGACTGCTGCTGGGCACGCGGTTTCTTTTTGGGGTGACGAAAATGTTCTCCAGTTAGATCGTGGGGATGGTTGCTGAACTCTGAATGTACTAAAAACCTCTGAATTGTTCTCCTTAAATGAGTGAATTTTGTGGTGTGTAAATTGTATCTTAAGCTGTTTCTTTAAAAACTTAATTACTCCACAAAGTGTAGTAACTTTTACAAATTCTTAGAAAAATAGAAATTGCAGTCTAGGGCCCTGCTTTTTCCATACTTTCTACTCACACTTGCATTTTCAAATAATCTTCTTGGTAACTTAGAGATTTCAGGCCATTGAGCAAGAAATGGTATTCTAAAATTAAATTAAAGATGAACTCACCCTTGGACTCCACACCGTTTTCCATCGGCTCCGCTGCCCCTTCTCCTCCAGCCTGCCTGGAGTGAAGTTAACCGTGGGGTGCCCGCCCTCACTGGATGGCCAGCTCTCCAAGGACAGGAACAATGCGATTCTGTTCACTCAGTATCTAGCCCAGCACTAAATACTCAGTGGATGTTCAGTGAATGAAACTAAATTTTTTTCATTCAGCAAAATCTCACTTACCAGCTGCCCTCTCATCCAGTCAACATAGATTCCAGAACATTCTCAGCCTGAACCTTATGCCACAGTTCCCTGATCAGCCTGCAGCCACCTTAGCCCCAAGCCCCTCGTGCAGTTTAGTAACTCCTTAGAGGCTCCCCTCCACAGCTGCTCCCTGTGACCCCCAGCCCTGGCCAGCCCTTGGTAAATTCTGAGGCTCGGCTGGTGCCTGCAGGAAGAGGGTTGAGCGGCGTCCTTCCTCACGGCGCCTCCCTGCTTGTGAGCAGCTTTGATCGCTGTCTCATCAGGGCACAAATATAACACTCTGACGTTCTTTGTCACCCATCACACTTGTCCCTGCATTGTCCTTGCAGTACCGCGGGGGAACAGGTCTTCCATGCGCCTTGTGCTCTGTGTCCACGCTCCACTTGTGTGGAGAGAGCAGCTGGGGGAGAAGACAGGCGTCTGTCGTGGCATGGTCTCTCTCGGGGCGCCGCATCCCAGCTCGCAGGCTTCCAGTTCGGGAAGACACGCCCCCCGGGCATCTCAGGACTGGAGCAACAGCAGTGGTGGAGAGGCCTCCCCACCTGTGTTCTTCACCTGGTCCAGAGGACAGAGGAAAGATGGCCTTGTGATTCCCTTCCAGGCAGCCGAGGGGACCCTGGCCCCCCAGGACCGCCTCCCATCATCCTGCCAGGAATGAAAGACATCAAGGGAGAGAAAGGAGATGAAGGACCCATGGGACTGAAAGGATACCTGGGCCTAAAAGGTGAGGCATCAGGCCAGGCCTGACCCTCAAGCTGTCCAGCCAGGGTCCCGCTCCCCCTGCCCCTGCCTCTCAGCTTCCGCCCCGGAGGCTGCCCTGCGCCCTGCCAGCCTGCATCGTGTCCAGCCCCTCTCCGCCCTGGCGTGGGCTCACAGGTTGTTCTTTGAGACCCGAGCAGCCTCGTTTCCCGCTGTGAGGTGTGCAACCCACAGGACTGGGGAGGGCAGAATTTGGGGCGGGGGTCCATGTGCGCCCCAGGGCATCACCTGTGCCGTCCTCCTGCAGGTGTTCCAGGAATGCCTGGGATCCCTGGCCTGTCGGGCATCCCCGGGCTGCCCGGGAGGCCCGGCCACATCAAAGGAGTCAAAGGAGACATCGGAGTGCCTGGCGTGCCTGGCGTGCCAGGATTCCCGGGGGTGCCCGGTCCTCCCGGCATCATAGGGTTTCCCGGGTTCACAGGAAGTAGGGTAAGTGAGCACCTTTCCTCCACGTCTTCTGCGAACTGCTCTCTTCCACTGTTGACCAGCATTTGCCGGGGTCCGAGGGGTCAGGCCCAGGTTCAGAGTTGAAGCCTCAGGCCGTCAGGTCCCAGGTCAGTGTAAGGAACCGCACCAACCAGGATGTGAGTGCGGCCCACGCCCCCAGCCCTTCCAAGGGTTTCTGTGGGATCAAGCACGGAGCCTGCATTTTTCCATAGGGACCTTGAGAGAACTAAGCTTGAATTTCCAGAGATCCGAGCACATATGTGACATCAGGACTGAGAGCTCCTTACCAAGTGACACCACAGAC
The DNA here is from genome assembly GCF_041296235.1 of Equus asinus. Taxonomy (NCBI): domain Eukaryota; kingdom Metazoa; phylum Chordata; class Mammalia; order Perissodactyla; family Equidae; genus Equus; species Equus asinus. The sequence continues at coordinate 81,850,612 of NC_091800.1, forward strand.
GACATCCGGCCTGCTGTTTGCTCGTTTCTTGACGCAACGCAGGTCTTTGGAGCACTTACTGTGTGCCGGGCCCTGTGTTGTCGTGGTCGCTGTGTGCACCCTGACCCCGGGCAGGGCGCTCGCCTCTCCACACCTGTGTCCTCACCTGTAAGCTCAGAGAAAGGCCTCCTTGCGGTTTTACTGAGCGTGGTGGTGATAGTGATGTAACGAGGCGCAGAGTGGCTCCTCATAGGTAGTATCTCATGGAATTCTCTTTTTATCCTCTTTGATTTAAAGGTATTATACCCTCAGAGTCCTCAGCATATGACTGACTCATTTCTGGCATTCATGGCGGGGTTGGCACATTTTGGGCAGATGAGAAGGTCTGCCCACCCTATGATAAACGTTTAGCTGCAGACCCTGGCCTGGCCTTCTCTCTGGCCCACCCTGGTGTACATGATGTTCTCAGAATTCTTCAGGTGTCTTCCTGCCATCACTCCCCAAATCTGTAGCTGGTGGGACCTTACGCTCAGTCTTATATGCAGCTAGCCAGGTCACTTAAAAAAGAGACACGTACGCCTACCAAAAGCCACACATGACAATGTGTGTTCACAGCAGTTTATTCATAATAGCCAAAAACTGGGAAGGAGCCCAAATGCCTGTCAACAGGAGGAAGAATAAATAAACATGGTACATTCAGACAATGGACTCATGGACGTCAGTAAAAACAGAGAATTATTGATAAATGCAATGACATGAACGAATCTCACAGACTTTATGTTAAATGAAATAATCCAGAAATAGGAAGTACATGTGATATGATTCCATTTTTGTGACGTTAAAGAACTGACAAGACTATTTGGTAGAGGTGTGTCAGAACAGTGGCTTTCTTGGTCAGGACTATTGACTAGGAAAGGGCACAAAGGAACTTTCTAGAATGGTGAAAATGTTCTCTGTCTTTATCTGGGTGGCACATGAGTAAAAAGGTATTGGGCATTTAAGATGAGTGCACTGCACTGTATGTAAGTTATGCCTTAATAAAGCAAGCTTTAAGAAAGGAAAATAGATTATTATCTAAACAAGGATGTAGCCTCCAGCACATCCTCCCACCCCCGGAGAGAATGGAGCTGTACTAGGGTTGAAAGACTCAAGTTGAGCCATGCTAGGAAAGGGGAATAGCGCTGATGCGCAGTTCTGAAATCCGAGGCTGATGCTAAAGTGGGGACCAGAGGGATCGTGGTAGACCAGAACTCCCTCCCGCCCTGTAAGGAGGGAGCAGCTTCAGAGGGGAAATGCATGATTTCTGTGGAATCGCAGAGCAACCCAGACATCATCTTCCCAGTCTCATTATCAGCAACCAACACTGTTATGGAGAAGTCCCACTCTCTCCATGGATGGAAGTACACACCGTGGAACTGTTTTATAATCTAGAGAGCTAGTTCTAGAATCTGGCAGCCCAAGTTGATATCCTAGGTCTGCTGCTTACGGGCTGAGTGACCTTGAGCAAATCACTTAACCTCTCTGTGCCTCAATTTCCTCATTTGTCAAATGGGAAATAATAGCACCTCTGTCATAGAGTTGTCATGAGGCTTAGATGAAGCTCTAGAGATGGGACCATGTACAGCCTGGCAGAGGGCGGGCTGCCGTGAGCTGTGATTGTCATCTCCACCGTCCTGACCACGATCCGCATCGCTGATGTTACTAATTTCAGTAGAGCTGCAAGCTTGTTTCATTTTTACCACGTTGCTGTTCATTAAGGACAGGTAAGGAAACCACCTACTGTGTTGGCCTGAAAAGCTTTAGGGGTTTTCTGCAAAAGGACGAGACCACGAACCTTGAGTGCAGTTTTCAGCAAAGCGAGCAGTGGGATCCCCTAACCCTTCACAATTACAGGCTAATTTTGTGAGCAGCCTCCTAACGTGGCTTCACGTGTGACTTCCCCCTAGGGTGACAAGGGAGCTCCGGGGAGAGCAGGCCTGTACGGCGAGAGTGGCCCCACAGGCGATTTCGGTGAGTGTTGCTCCGACGGTGAAAATAGCGCCTCCACACTCCAGAGCATTCTGGGCAGGCGTGGTGATACCAGACCTGTGGATGCTGTTAGTTATTTTGAAACAAACTATCTCATTAAAAATGTAGCACAAGAGAAGTTGCAAAGCTAACCACCTCCCAGCAGGAAGACCTGTTGTCAACCATCTTTTTTGCACGTGACAGGTGACATTGGAGACACCATAGATTTACCAGGAAGCCCGGGCCTGAAAGGGGAGCGGGGCCTCACTGGAACACCAGGTACCTAAGTCATTTTCCATCTTTTTGTGTCAGCAACAGCCCTGACCCTTCTCTGTGTCGTCACTCAGGAGCTGGCTTGCCAAGAGTGTCACTATTTGATAAGCACTATGAATCGTGTTATAGGGAATGGTTTGAGGTCTTCAAGCCCCATGTGCAAGGAACACTCTGGAATTGCTCATTAAGTTAAATGCCAAGACAATATCAGGAAACTTCTCTCTGTCTCTCCCTGAAAGGGAAGGTAGCCAGAATCAGCAGTCGGTGGATGGGGGTAGCTGTGGCCCGTAAAATGTAACTGGTGGAAAAGCAGAGCCTGGCCCACGGGGACACATTATAGGGTGCGGAGCAAGTGACACAATGACCGGAGATTCTTACAGTGACGGATCTAGGAGAAAGGGCAGTGGAGTCGGGCCCATCTCTTGAGTAAGGCTACGAGGAGCAGCCCCTGGCCCTGTACGCCTCAGGGTGCCCCATGTGGACAGCAGCTCGCTCCTCTCCTCTGAGCATCACTGAAGTTCGAGGTCAAAATTCCTCCCTGTAGTGAGACCCCAAGGGTCTTGCAATAGAGGCCTCTTTCCTGGGGACTTTGTCTTGGGGGAACCCACATGGCTTAAGCTGCCTGGAGCCCCAAGTCCTTCTAGGGATGGTCCTGGTCAGGGGAAGGGTCTGCCCATACAGTTGGCCAACAGGGAGGATGCTGAGCTGGTTCTTTATGTAGAAAAAGCTCCAGGATGGAAAGCAGTCTAGCAGGGGAGCAGGACTGTCCCTCAGGAGCAGGCAGCCTCGTCCACCAGCCTCTCTGGGCTCATGTGGATCTATAATGTGGTCTCCTGATGGCTTCCTTCCCGGTCTCAGGGGCACCCTGGGCTGCTGAGCCTTCTGGCTCTCGGCTGGCTGAAACTCCCATCCTAATAATTACTTTGGCAGTTTGGTTTGTAAAACCAGAAATGTGAGACCATCTTGCCACATGTGTCATTTGTTCAACTGAAATGTCGGGCGGGGGGAGAAGCTACTCCCCTCCAAGAATTGTGGCTGTTACCCCTTGAACGTTTAGGTTTTGGCGAAACTATGGGCCCGGGAAGTGGAGCCTCCCACGTATCCATTGCCAGGAGACTGTATCTCAGAACTGCCGTCCTGGGGGCAGCGGGGCCGTGACAGTGGTGTTAGCCATCCTCAGGGGTGTTCCATTCTCCATAGGACAAGTGAGGTGTGCCTGAGTGGGGTCAGCCACAGAGCCTTGCCTTGCCCCATGCAGCAGAGAGAGGGGCTGAGGAGCCCTGGGTCAGATCAGCTCCCAGACATGAGGGGCCCTGGGGAGCTGGGGCCCAGGCGCCATCCCTCGGAGGATGAAGTGACAAGCTACACTGGACTCTCTCAGTTTGGGTGGAGACGATGGGAGTATTCTGTGAAAGAAGATGCACTGAGTAAATAGGGGTTTGGAGCAGATTTTAAAAAACTAAGAGAATCAATAAAAAATAAGCAGAACCTTTTGGGTAATTTTTCTTCAAGACCACAAATCACTGGACAAAAGTGATTATGCAGAATTCAGCTTGGTCTGAGGTTTTTGAAACCTTCTGGCATACCAGAAGACACCAAAACATCTGATGTAGAGTGTGGTCGCTAACAGACTTAGCGTTTCTCTGAGTCTGCCCAATGACCACCTCTGGATCACCCGAGATGCTCGTTCAAAATGCAGATTCCAGACCTCACCCCAAACCCCCTAAGTCAGCCCTGGGAGAGCCTCAGACGTCTGTAGGTGCAACTAGTTCCCCAGATTTCTGTGGCGCATCACACTTTAAAAACCTCTCTGATCAGGGCCCTGATTGGTGATCTATTGCTACTCAGCAAATTACCCCAAAATGCAGTGGTTGAGAACATCTACAAGCACGTATTATTTCATACAGTTTCCGTGGGCCGGGAATTCGGGATCAGGGTGGTCCTGACTCAGGTCTCTCATGAGATTCCAGTCGTGACGTCAGCAGGGCTGCGTCACCTGAAGGCCAGACTGGGGCTGGAGGATCCACTTCCACGATGGCACCCTCGCGTGACTGTTGGCGGGAGGCCTCAGTTCCTCACCACGTGGGCCTCTCTCAGGGCTGCCTGAGTGTCCTCATGACATGGCAGTTGGCCTCCTCCAGAGTGAGCAATCCAAGAGAGGGGACAAAGCGGAAGCAATGACGAGTTGTACTGCCTCGGCTTGAAGTGACACCCCATCATTTCTGCGGTATCCTGGTGGTCACACGTCAGCCCTAGGCAGTGTGGGAGCGGACTGCATGAGGGCGTGAATGGCAGGACACAGGACCATTGGGTGCCAGCTAGGAGACTGCTGACCACAGGCTCAGGGGGAAGAATTAGGTAAAAAATCAGTTGAGGAAGGAGCACGTTTAGATACGCATCCCCATTCACAGCAGAAGCACCAATGTGGTATGGCAGCATCCTGTGGCTGGCATCCTCTTGAACCCTACGAGCATTAAGCCCCAGTGGTGCAGCGTCTGCTTTGGTCCAAGCAGCAATTCTGTGGTTACAGGTCTAAAGGGATTCTTCGGAGAGAAAGGAACAGAGGGCGAAGTCGGCTTCCCGGGGATAACAGGCGCCGTGGGAGTCCAAGGGCCCCCCGGACTGAAAGGGCAAACAGGTAAATTCTCCTGTGGTCATACGGTCTTCCTCCAGCAAGGCTGGATGGGGCAGCAGCCCGGGGCAGAGCGTGGCTGAATCTCCAAATCTGCAAGACCCCGGATAGAGGCGGCCGGTGGGCATCTCCTTGGCATGTCACACCCCCATGTGAAGCTTGCTCTTCCCTGTGGCCAGTCACATGGCCGGTCAGCTGGCTCAGCCTTAGGGCCAAACACACAGAGAGAAACAGCCAACACAGTTGGGGCACCCACAGCGACATGGAACCACGTGGGGGGCCGATGGAAGTGTCTCTGTCCCCCTAAACGCAGACTGAGTTCTTGTCACAGGACCCCTTTCCTGCATTAAATATGCAGAAACTCGTTTGGGGACCCCAACTTAAAGGCAGAAAGCAAGCGGTGACCTCTCTTGCTAATCAAGAGAGGCAGCTAATCCTCTCCTGGGCTCGCCCCCGACTTCGGTGTGGATGATGGACGGGAACAAGAAAGCACCAGCTGCTCTCTTTGGCCAGCTGGGCTAACCCTGTGGAACTTGAATGCGGGGGTCCAAGGCTTCGTGCATTCCCGCTTGAGGGAAGCTGGTCCTTTCCCCACGGAGCCCTCTCCTCTCGGCAGGACCTGGGCTGCAGGTGAGGAGGCCTCCAGGTTCCTTTGTCTGACTCAAGGATGCGTTTGCCCCCCCAGGCTTTCCAGGACTGACGGGGCTGCAGGGGCCTCAGGGAGAGCCAGGTCGGGTTGGAAGGCCTGGCGACAAAGGAGACTCTGGCTGGCCAGGGGTTCCCGGCTTACCAGGTAAGCCCATCCCTCCCTTCGCAGACGCCAGCACCTGGGCTGTTGAGAGTCAGATGTGCCGGTTGAGAGGCCATCAGGCAGGCTGGCCTCTCTCCAGGCTGTTTTCCGTGACACCGTGTGAGGTAAAAGGCTGGGTGCGCATGGTTTACTGTCCACACGAAATGTGCCGAGAACAGGGTCTGCAGTTGTCCAAGCCCATTGGGAACAAGACAGACACGCCAGTGTGCAAAGATGCGTTTCACTTCCCGGAAAGATGAGTGAAAAAACACCCAGAGGCCTCTGGGCCACTCCCCGGTCAGCAGGGGACGCAGAGGCGATGGAGGGTCGGACGCCAGGGGCCCTGTCCCGCCACTACTGGCTTCCCACTGAGGGAGGTCTGGCGGAGCCCTTGGCAGGATTTGGGGGGTTGTGTGGCCTGGCCTGGGGACAGGCCCTCAACCGCACTCTCCTGGGAGTTAAGGGTGACCGCCCCCCCCTACCCCAGCCTGCACACTCCTGGCCCCAAGAATTGCCTCTCTGCCCCTCCCACTGCCACCTCCCGGGAAGACTTGCCGCCATTTCCCAGGTCCCACTGTAGGACTGTTTATCCTCGGGACTCCAGACGGGGTGGCACTAATGCCGGGCTCTCGGTTCCAACCGGGCTCTTGGTTTTTACCAAGCAAACACAGACAGTGACTCAAGCGTCCAGACAGAGGGGAGCACCCCCTGCCAGCCCCCTCTGGTTCTCCTGGGTCTGTAGGAGAGTCTCTGAAAACAGTCTTTAAGTTCAGCGGTTCTCCAGGTGACAGACGTGATTAGTTTACATGTCAGAGTAGATGCTGAACTCTTCCTGTTTGCTGGGCTTCTGAATAGGTGGGTCGGTGACCGAGTCATAGCAAAGGAGAACATGTGTGAATTATTTTAGTTTCTCTTTGCTGACCCGTGCACACAATAACCACGAATGACACTCCGCAGGTTTTCCGGGCATCCGAGGCATCAGCGGATTACACGGCCTGCCAGGCACCAAAGGCTCCCCCGGGTCCCCAGGTACCGGCTGTTTGCTTTTCACATGATAAAAGTTATTCATATTCAGTGGAGAAGAGTTTTTAAAAATGTATTTAAACAAAAGGGAAAAAATCGCCCATAGTCCTATTGCTATTAGAATATTCTCTGTATAGATATTTTATGTAAACAACTATCATCTATCTACAGGAAAATTTGTACGTGTGTGGTCATATATAAATTCACACACATGCTCCATTTAACATGTCAATTCCAGTTAAAATGGTCCGGTTGTGTCACTCTTTCCCGCCGTCAGCTGCTTTGAGCACCTGCTCTGTGAGCAGGAAAGCTTTTAAACAGTTATTCGCTTTAAACCCGATGAAGGCTTGGCATCCAGAGGAGCCAACCAGGAGCCAAGGGCGTCAGGTGGGGTCCCAGCGCCACAACCCTCTGAGGGGCCTCCGTTTTCTCGTTTGTGCAGCCAAGGGGTCAACTCCCATCTCTAGGCTTCCTCCAGTCTCAGAATCTGGGACCCTGAGGCCACATAGCAAGCTGAAATTGCCGTGCCAGCTTTCTGGTTTCTATTTTTGAGTCTCACTGAAGAGCACTGCTGTTCTTTGGCTCATGAGAATTAACTTTGTGTGGTTGAAGATGCTGATGTTGCTGCTTGCTAACCCTGCCACAGGTGCAGACATCCACGGAGACCCAGGTTTCCCAGGTCCTGCTGGGGACAGGGGTGACCCAGGAGAGGCCAACACCCTTCCAGGCCCTGCCGGAGCCCCAGGACAGAAGGGGGAGCGAGGAGCCCCAGGTGAGGCCAGACACTTGCAATTGTTCCACCTGCATATCCAGCCCCCAAAAGGTTGGGTGGCCGGAGTAAGAGTGAGAAATAAGAAGCTGGAGAGAATGTCTTGTTGCAGAACCTCTTGCCTAGTCTCCCATCGTCTTTATTAAAAAATGTATCTTATTCCATCGGGGTTAGTTATGGACCTCTCTCCCCCACTTGTGATCAGGATAAGGCCCCTGGCCCCAGGGATCACATTCCATCCCCTTAGGGTCCCAGGGCACCTCACCCATACACGCACTCTAGGTGTTGGACAAGCAGACAGATACTCGCTTCACAGCCTCTGAGCTGAGGCCGCCTGAGGGCCTGGAACGTTGGTGGAGCTAACCAGAGAGAGGTGGTCTCAGCTGCTGAGAAATAAACCCCCTCCCACCTCCCCAGCCTACCCATCCACCAGCCAAACCGTGCTGGAGCCTACACTGAGATGGGAAACGTTCCCACATAGAAATATGACCAGTATCTGGAGCAGAACCAGTAAAAGATACTGCGGCTTCACTGAGTGTGAGCTTACAGCCCCGTGTTCATTTTCTGACCATCCTTGGCCTTGCCGCGCCAGCTCACCCAGTATTTTCCCCTGTGGCAACCTTGAGCCAGGGGCTGTCTATGGTGTGGGCACTGGTGCTGGGCAGCTCATGGGGACAGGGCCCCATCACACACTGGGCTCCTGAGCACCAGAGCCTGAGCGCAAGTGCTCAGGTCATGATTCCCTCCGAAGATGAAACCAAAGACACTGCAAAGGAGAAGAGGCCAGCGACCCATCCCCTGTAGGGGCATCAGGTGCCTCAGGGCTCACAGATCCATCTTCTGATTCTCCAAGGTCTGTCGCCTCCCCTCTCCCTTTTCAAATAGCTGGAAACTCTAGAATTCCCTGATAGCCAAGCTCTACAGCATTGATCTGAAGCCAGGAGAATGGGGAGAGGGGCTGTGAACTGGGGCCTTAATGTGAATCCTGGGAGGCTGTGTGGTGCTCACGCAGCCCCACTCAGGGGTAAAGATCTCAGGTCAGTCCACCAGCACAGGCCCCAGTCAGAGGTGAGAATCTAGAGTCAGTCCACCAACACAGGCCCCAGTCAGAGGTGAGGATCTAGGGTCAGTCCACCAGCCCACGCCCCAGTCAGAGGTGAGGATCTACGGTCAGTGCGCCAACACAGGCCTCAGTCAGGAGTGAGGATCTAGGGTCAGTGCACCAGCACAGGCTTCAGTCAAGGGTGAGGATCTAGGGTCAGTTCACCAGCACAGGCCTCAGTCAGGGGGGAAGATCTAGGGTCAGTCTACCAGCACAGGCCTCAGTCAGGGGGGAGGATCTAGGATCAGTTCACCAGCACAGGCCCCAGTCAGAGGTGAGAATCTAGAGTCAGTCCACCAACACAGGCCCCAGTCAGAGGTGAGGATCTAGGGTCAGTCCACCAGCCCACGCCCCAGTCAGAGGTGAGGATCTACGGTCAGTGTGCCAACACAGGCCTCAGTCAGGAGTGAGGATCTAGGGTTAGTGCGCCAGCACAGGCTTCGGTCAAGGGTGAGGATCTAGGGTCAGTTCACCAGCACAGGCCCCAGTCAGAGGTAAGAATCTAGGGTCAGTCTACCAGCATAGGCCCCAGTCAGATCTAGGGTCAGTCCACCAGCACAGGCCCCAGTGAGGGGTGAGGATCTAGGGTCAGTCCACCAGCACAGACCCCAGTCAAGGGTGAGGATCTAGGATCAGTCCACCAGCACAGACCCTACTCAGGGATGAGGATCTAGGGTCAGTCTACTGTCACAAGCCCCCCAAGAGTCCTCAGTGGAGTTGGCCGTTCCCACCACTATAGAGTCAGATGCCTGTGTGTGTGTGTTCTTGTGCTGCCTCATGAGCAGTGTGATCTTGACACAACTTTGCAAAATGAGGGGAGAAACGCCCTGTCTGGGCGCTGGGAGGATTCAGTGAGGTAGTACAGATGAGGCTCTCACACACAGGAGCCCAGCCATCAGTGCTGGCTTCGCGAAGGGCCTCGAAACATGGCATTTTTTCAGTCATGCTTGTCAGTTCACCTGTCTGCCCTCTGAGAGGGGTCAGGGGACACAGCGACGGGAAAGACTCCGGTGGAGATGGAGGTGAGACCTCGCGCAGGGGGACAGAGGGAAGCGAGGCATCAATGCCACGCAGTCCTGGCCTGAGGACAGCGCTCACAGAGCATCAGCTCTTACCGTCCGTGTCACGAGGGTTAAGGTTTGACTCACACAGCGTGCTCTGAGCACCTGCTCTGTGAGCAGGAAAGCTTTTAAACAGTTATTCGCTTTAAACCCGGTGAAGGCTTGGCATCCAGAGGAGCCCACCAGGAGCCAAGGGCGTCAGGCGGGGTCCCAGTGCCACAACCTTCTGAGGGGCCTCCGTTTTCTCGTTTGTGCAGCCAAGGGGTCAACTACCATCTCCAGGGTTCCTCCAGTCTCAGAATCTGGGACCCTGAGGCCACATAGCAAGCTGAAATTGCCATGCCAGGCTTCTGGTTTCTATTTTTGAGTCTCACTGAAGAGCACTGCTGTTCTTTGGCTCATGAGAATTAACTTTGTGTGGTCGAAGATGCTGAGCATCAGCTCTTAGCATCCGTGTCATGAGGGTTAAGGTTTGACTCACACGGCGTGCTGTTCAGGCTCTGAAACTGACAACGAGGCACGGTTACAGTTTCCACAAGGGCAGAAGTTACCTCTCATTCTCCCATTTGTACCTCGGCCAAGTGCCTGGTGTGGGATAAGTGCTTGGTAAATGTTTGTCCTGGGGGAACGTTGTAAACTAGGGAAACTCTGACCTCAGTTGGAGAAGTTATGTGTGCCCCAGAACATCCCTAACTGAGCCCTGATGGTCCCGTCGCCCGTTCGCCTGTGCAGCGTCCGTTTCTCAAAACTCTGCCTGAACCGAAGGTGCAGATCCCCGCACGCCGTCAAGGGGACCCAGAGCGTGCCTCGGGCTCCCAACAATCCTGAGCACAGCGTCCCTTCTTTAAAGCCATCGTCCTCTACGAGACCCTCATCCTGCATGAAGGTCACAATCACCCAATGACCTGGTGGCCTCTGAGCAGTCCTGGAGGCCAGAGCAGATCTTCCTGCTGCCCCCCGGGCCTCAGCCTCTGGCCGGGATAAGGGAAAGGTGACTTTGCGAGTGACATTCCCAGGCTGGTCGGTCAGGCCTGACTCTCTTCTCTGACAATAGGGAAATAATCCCACTCTATTGGCGTCCATCGAACGAGTGACATCTCAGGCCAGAAGCTCGAATTTGCGGCCTCAGTTATCTCTGCGGCTGACATTTGCCTTTGGGTCATGGTTTGCCTTTGAGCTGTGCACAGTGGCCTTTCCTCGCCCCTGCATTAGTCAGAGTGCTTATTTCAGTACTTAGGGAGATCCGTGGGGGCCAGCCGGCGCACGGAGTTGTTTGGGTCCTGATTCCAGCCAGCTGACGCCCGCTCACTCCATGTTCTCGTGGGCAAATGACGGCTCCCAGAGTGAAGTTCTGTGTGTTTTCGTGGGCATCTGGCCAGTCTGCATCCTCTAACCCCAGAGTCGTCCTCTTATCCCCTGACCCTCACCATCTGTTTCAGTTACTTTGTGACAATAGTAACAGCTCAACGGGTGTCGTTTTATGTCAAACTGGAGATGGCGGCTGGTCTGTCCCTGCAGGGTTAGTAAATCCACCTGCTTATGGCCTGTAATCAGTGAGACCAAGGCGACACCCTTCTAAGTGTTTCTCCGTCCCACTCAGAAGTCACATGAATGGGTCCTTTCCCCATGATGGGCATCAGAGCCCCGGTGTGGAAGTCCCTCGTGTTGCTAATGAACATCGATTAGTCGCAAAACCACGTGGGGACACAGGAGCCCACTATTGGTTACCTGTTCTGGTCTCACACATTTGACTGTGTTGCCCCAGCTCACTCTTCTCTCCAGACTGGAAACGATGGTCCCTGGACGCTCCGCCATTCGGATTTTTTGCAGGGTTCTGGTACTAACCTCTCAGTGCCCAGAACTCAGGGGAACACAGAAACTCGTATGGCGATTAGGACAGAGCTAACGGCCTTCCCCGCTAGCCGTTCGCTCCCCACGGCCTCGGCAGCGCCCGGCCCGCCTGGCACATACGGGCGCCCGTCAGTGACGTGTTGACTCGAGCTCAGGGAGCAGTAGAATTCCCACGGATCCCTCATGTGGGGACTGCCCTCCATGGTCTGTCCTCGACGAGAGCCACCCGGCTCCAGCCCCTGACTCAATGTGGTCGATTCTGGTTCCCTGCAGACATGATGTTCTGTAAAGTCGCCACACACGCTGACTTGGTGAACAGGGAGCCTCTGCCCCTAGTGAAAACACAGGTCAGGATCCGGCCAGCCCCTGGTCACATTTCCATCAACAGTCGTTGGTAACTAGGAATGCCACAAGTATCAATTTGGGGTCATAGCCAGTCTTAGTGAGGAGGCAACATGGAAAATACAAAATCTGAGTAGTGAGGATGGACTCTGTCCAGAGCCAGGATCCGAGATACTGAAAGATGGTCACAGGGAGGACTAAAACATCCATGCAGTCCGTCAGCCTCGTCTTGCCCATTCTGGAAACTTCCACCCCATCACAAGTGCTAGCCGAGCCGACAGAGCTAAGCTCTCAGGTGAGGCCTTCCTAGCGGGGCCGAGGCATCACCCACGGGCAGCAGTACCGCGAGCAGGAGTGACTCTTGGCCAGGCCTGCAGCCAAGCATGGGCAGGCGGTCCCTTGAGCAAGTAGCGTGCCCATAAGGATGAGAACCCAGCAGAGGCGGGTCCTTGGGACCCTCGAGGCAGCAGAAGGGGGCTGGGAAGTGGGGCCCACACAGCCCCTGCCTCCCCGAACCCACCCCGAGAGCCTGCAGTGTGCTTGGCCTTGGGGCCCCTTCCATCACCGCCTCTCCTTGGCGGCTGTGCTCCCAGACAGGTGAGCATGCGGGGGAGACAGAGGTCAAGAAGCTGGATGCTGGCACTAAAAAGGACTTCTTCTGTTTCCCTCCTAAGGGGAGCGAGGCCCAGTCGGGAGTCCAGGACTTCGGGGCTTCCCAGGCATCACCCCCCCTTCCAACATCTCTGGGTCACCTGGTGACAAAGGGGCGCCGGGGATATTCGGCCTGGAAGGTAAGCAGGACTCACTCTTCTTTCTGTGCTTTGCAGTCTCTGGGGGCAGGAGCTGGCGATGCCCTGACTCCGTTAGGGACAGACAGCCTTTCCTTCCCGACTCGAGGACATTATGCTGAGTGAAGTAAGCCACGAAGGACAGATACTGCGTGATTCTGCTGCTATGAGGTCCCAGAGCCGTCACATTCCTAGAGACAGAAAGGAGAATGGGGTCCCCAGGGGCTGAGGGAGGGGACTGGGAGTTAGTGTTTAATGGGGACAGAGTGTCCATTTGGAAAGATGAAAAGATCTGAGATGGATGGTGGCAATGGTTGCACAACAGTGTGAGTGTGCTTAATGCTACTGAACCATAAAAAAATGGTTAAGATGGTAAGTTTTATGGTACAGATATTTTACCTCAATAAAAAAAACACTTCGTCCAGTGTTACAGACTTGCCGAAGAACGTCCCCTAAACGGATGACTTTGCATCGGGCCCCCTGGGCGCCTCCTTTGGTGGTGCCCAGCACTGCATGCCATGACCCTACCTTCCTCCCATTTCACTCCCCTTTCTTTTTTTTTTTTTTTTTTTGGAAGATTAGCCCTGAGCTAACATCTGCTGCCAATCCTCCTCTTTTTGCTGAGGAAGACTCGCCCTGAGCTAACGTCAGTGCCCATCTTCCTCTATTTTATATGTGGGACGCCTGCCACAGCATGGCTTGCCAAGTGGTGCCGTGTCCACACCCAGGATCCGAACCAGCAAACCCCGGGCCGCCGAAGCGGAACGTGCGAACTTAACCACTGTTCCAGTGGGCCAGCCCCTCAACTCCCCTTTTTTTGACCAATGTCGATAGGTTATCGAGGTCCCCCAGGGCCACCTGGGCCAGCTGCTCTTCCCGGAAGCAAAGGAGAGGAGGGGAACCCAGGAGTTACAGGAAACCCAGGGACCAAAGGATGGGGCGGAGACCCTGGGCCCCAAGGCCGGCCTGGCGTGTTTGGTCTCCCAGGAGAAAAAGGTAACTGTACCCTTTCAGAGGCTCCTCTTCTGGGGGAGGCTGGTGGCACTGGGCAGAGGTGACTGGAGCCCCCACCTGGACGTGGGTGTCCTCAATGTCCTGCTTGTCCGGAAGGGCCCAGAGGTGAGCAAGGATTCATGGGGAACACAGGACCCACCGGGAGCGTGGGCGACCGAGGCCCCAAGGGACCCAAAGGAGACCGTGGACTCCCGGGTAAGTGACCGTCTGCACCGGCAGAACCGCCTCCTCAGGTCAGCTGGCACTGGGGAGGACTGCGGGAGCATGGGCCCAAATCCTAATGTGCAAAGGGGAAGCCAAGAGGGGCCTTCCGAGGCTCCCGGGGGGCTCAGGGAATGACAGTGATGCCAGAAGGGCAGCACTGAGCCACCTGCCAGGTGGGAGATTGTCCATCTCGTCTCTGGGGTGAGATTGTTCTGAAGCTCCAAGACTGGTTTCAACAGGTGAAAAACTGGAGTCGAGATCAGAGCAAGAAAGTGAAGTGGTTCCCATGTGTCAACTGGCCTTTCTTTTCCCCTCCAGGTACCCCAGGTGCTGTGGGGTCCCCGGGGATTGCAGGAATCCCTCAGAAGATTGCCATCCAGCGGGGGCCAGTGGGTCCGCAGGGAAGAAGAGGCCCCCCGGGGGCGCAGGGAGAGATGGGGCCCCAGGGCCCCCCAGGAGAACCAGGTAGGAGCCCTGGCGTGGGGCCGCGGGGAACAGCTGCTTTTCCCATTGGCCTGGTTTCTGCTTGTGTCTTCTTGCTGGAAAGCGTGCGTTAAGCACCAGCGATGCCGAGCGTTGTCTCTCTTTCCACGGCGCTCACACCTGTTTCCATGGTTGCACAGGGCTCCGCGGGGCTCCAGGGAAGGCAGGGCCCCAGGGAAGAGGCGGTGTGTCTGCCGTTCCTGGATTCCGAGGAGACCAGGGGCCCATGGGGCACCAGGGACCAATTGGCCAGGAAGGTGAGTGGCGGACGGCGAAGGGGGCAGAGGGCAGGGACGTCTTCCAGGTCCCACTGTGGGTCTGACGCATGGACTGTGGTGCTCCAGGAAGGGATAAACGAGTCATAGACAAGCAGAGGTGGGAGGTTGCCACCTTTGTAGTCCGCAGCCCCACCGTGGCTCCTGGGCCCTTGCTGCAGCCTGGGTGCTCTGTAATACCTGCCCTGCTTCCTAGTACCTGTGCCTGGCAGGACACCTGGCACAGAGCCCCCAGGACAGCTGGCTTCCTTCCCTCCTCTGAGACATCTGCAGATGCCTCAGAGAAGGAGGCAGTCAACATACTTCCAGACACAGAATCATAAAGATCTTGAAGGCCTGAGGCAATATGCTGAGGGAAACCAATTACATGAACAGGAGCCATTGTAAAGTCTTGTATTAGTGATTTCTTAAAATTATCTGTGCACGTGCAGGATAGGACAGGGCAGAAATAATACAAGGTGTGCAAAAAGCATTCTCGAGGTGTGCTGTGGTGCACCCGTGCAGTCTGAGCCAGCTGCAGGAACGCTGCGCTAAAGGTGAACGCGGGCGGTGCTGTCAGCATCCACATCACAGGAAGTAGCAGTCCACCGCCTCCTGAGGGACTGACCCCCAGCCAGGAGATTAGTAACGTGGGGGATGCACATCTGTAGACACATGTGGACAGACGGGGGCCATCCAGGCTGGGAGACCAGGACAGCGAAGGGCAGAGACAGTGACGAGATGTGAAAACGTCCCTGGTGGGAAGGAGGGGAGGGGAAGGCAGGCTCCCCCGGGACAGCCGATTTCCAGCATCTGAAGGGTGGTCCTGGGGGAGGCAGTTAGAGGTCCTTTATGTTCCAGGGGCACAATCGAGCCCCCTGAGTGGATGTTACAGGAGGTAGGTTTCTAACCCTGGGAAAGGCCCAGGTTGCAGTTGGCTGCCTCTCCCAGAAGCATCCAGCAAAGGGGGCTGCCACTTGGGGTCAAGGAGGCTCGTTCGTCAGTGGGACCTGGGCTGAGATACCTCTAGGGACCCTCTAGCTCCGAGATGTCTAGTTCTCAATCAGTGTCAGCGCCCCCTGTTCAGCTCTGTCACTGAACATCAGTGGCGTCATCCCACGGTGGCTGAGCGTGGACCATAGGGCAAGGCCTCGCCAGGGGGCTCCTGGCTACAAAGGCCAGAGCTCAGCCTTGGGAGAAAGCAGAGCGGCAGCCGTAAATGTCGCCGTGCGATGTCAGCTGTGCACTGTGGGCCAAGGTCCACACAGCAGCTGAAAGGTAGCTGCTCTCTCTCGGACCCTAGGGGAGCCAGGCCGCCCGGGGAGCCCAGGCCTGCCCGGCATGCCCGGCCGCAGCGTCAGCATTGGCTACCTGCTGGTGAAGCACAGTCAGACGGACCAGGAGCCCATGTGCCCCGTGGGCATGAACAAGCTGTGGAGTGGGTACAGCCTGCTGTACTTTGAAGGCCAGGAGAAGGCCCACAACCAGGACCTGGGTAGGTACCGCCCGTGAGCCCCGGGGCCAGCCTGCTGGGGGTGGTCAGGATGGAGCGGCCACGGCGAGGGTCGTGGGTCCTCTCAGGTGGATGGGTCTCTCCTGGTTGAAGGCACTGGGCCCGTCCACACCCCCGCAGTTTCAGAAAAGATCAAAATGGCCTGTGATGCCCTAAACCTCAGGTCAGGACCACAGAGACCTGCCTCTTAACCCGCAGCAACTTCCAGGGCTCCTGCGGGGCCAGCCTCGTGCTCGCCCCGCTCTGCCCGGAGGTCACCAGCTGCTTCACCCCCTTCTTTCTTTCCACCCCAAGTTCTGTGGATGGTCAGGCCAGGGCATGAGGGGCTGGCAGTCACATAGGACCCCCAGGAAAATGGGTACGTGGATACGTGTGTGCCCGTGTTAGTGCAAGTGAGCGTGGTGGCCAAGAGGAATTCAGACGCCTTAAGCATACACAGCAACCGTAGCGGCCTGGCTCAGAGCAGGCCAGGGGCCTGAGGCTGGGTGTCATGGCCAGGTCAGCGGCCACCTCGAGGGCAGTGCCTTGTGGAAATCCGTGAGGCCGAGTTCTGATGATGGTGCACGCTCCTATCTGTGTGGTCCACTGCCCTAAGAAGTTCTTAAAAAGTGGGCAAAGCAGACACGGATGAGGGCCTGAAATCAAGCTGAGAACAGGGCCCAGCAGGCAGCACGGCGCCCGACAGGCGTCCAGGGGGCACCCAGCCTCGGCTCCGAGCTTGTGCACCACGGATGTGAGAGGGAACCCCACTCAGCATGAGTCACTCTGGCCCTGATATAAAGCGATGTGTTTACCCAGAAGCAGTAGTTATTTGGGGGTGGGGCAGCCAGAGCCCCTTCCAGGAGGGCCCGTGTGCTGTGCCAAGCCGGGCCCTCCTCTTGGCGGCCACCCTGGTGTCTTGGGGCTGGTGTTTTAAGGAGACACCCCAACATGGGCCTCGCCCAAGCGCTCTTTCATAAAGACTCCTCCTGCTGGCCCATCTCAGTCCAGGGCATGTGTGGAAACGTCTAGAAGAGCAGGGCTAAAATGCCAGGCTAGTTGGGTCCCAGAAAAGGAATTGGAAAGTCCCAGCTTGGTGCCTACCCCATGCATGGCTGAGCCTTACCAGGTCCCTGACGTGGGGCCTCCAGACTAGAGGAGCATCTCCGGCCACACTGAGCTGTGACTCCTTCCGCAGGACTAGCAGGCTCCTGCCTGGCCCGGTTCAGCACCATGCCCTTCCTCTACTGCAACCCCGGCGACGTCTGCTACTACGCCAGCCGCAACGACAAGTCCTACTGGCTCTCCACCACCGCCCCGCTGCCCATGATGCCCGTGGCCGAGGAGGACATCAGGCCCTACATCAGCCGCTGCTCTGTGTGTGAGGCCCCGGCCGTCGCCATAGCGGTCCACAGCCAAGACGTCTCCATTCCCCACTGCCCAGCCGGATGGCGGAGTTTGTGGATCGGATATTCCTTCCTCATGGTATGTAGGACTTGCCTGCTCTCTCGCAGAGCATGGAAGCAGGTGGAAATCTAGTTTCTCTTCCTGACCATACCCTCGCTGGGGAGGCAGCAAAAAGAGCTGCCTTTGTAAGAATAATCAGATAGGGCAGCTGTTGAGGTTGTGCACTAGACAAGGGCACCTGGCCCAGGGGATGAGTGAGAGCTAGAATCCAGCCTGTACTTCACTAACGGAGCCACGTGCCTAGGCCTGAGGCTGCCCCCACCCTGAGGGGGCCTGTTTGGATGGGCTGTAACTAGGATAAATTTGGCTTGTTGTCCATCTCAATAAGCAGAGCACCAAAGGTGAAGCTCTTCTGGTTTATCAGGTGGTAAAATCTGGGAAGCATTTTCTCTGGATCCCTGAGTATCTTGTGTAGACTCCATCCGGAACCCAGAATGCCCTCAGGAAGCATCTGTCAGCATTTACTTCTATGTAATGTGTTAAACATTTAACATCTCTTTAAGTCTGTTGGTTTAAGCAGGTGTATACTGATGAGGAAAATCCTGGAATACCAGCGTCAGATCGCCATTGGGTATAAAATAGAGAACTCAGGGTTTGGGCCCACTCAGGTTCAGTTTAAAATCAAGGGAAGAGACCGCGCCCCAGCAGGCTCTCTTGCAGCTTTCCCACTTACTTCCCCGCTTTGGGGGGAGAGGAGAGCCCAGTGGGGGTAGCACTCGTGTTTACAATTATTGCACTTATGTTTCTTATGACGGTCATAACTCCAGCTATATTGACTGGATACCCAACCTGTTGAATATTTCATAAACTATATTAACAGCATAGTATATAAATTATATAATGTTTGCTAATTTTGTCAAAACAACAGGGAAAAAATCCTAGATTCTAGGTAAGGAAAGAAAAGTATTGATATTTTAATATTCTTAGAGGCATTACTGTTGCTGTAATTGGAAGCAACAGGATGCGAATGTTGTGCAGGGACTGGTGCACATTCTGCTTTTCATGAAGCCGATCGTGGGAGGTGACTTTTGGGGACGGACAGGGCGGCCCTCTGGTGGTCCCCGTGAGCTTCAGATGCCTCTGTGTCAGGAGGGACAAGCTCCAGCCACTCCTACTTTTTTTTTTTTTTTTAATGTATGATAGATTACAACCTTGTGAGATTTCAGTTGTACATTATTGTTAGTCATGTTGTGGGTACACCACTTCCCCCTTTGTGCCCTCCCCCCACCCCCCTTTTCCCTGGTAACCACCGATCAGATCTCCTTGTCAATATATTAACTTCCACCTATGAGTGGAGTCATATAGAGTTCGTCTTTCTCTGACTGGCTTATTTCGCTTAACATAATACCCTCGAGGTCCATCCACGTTGCTGCCAATGGGCCAATTTTGTCTTTTTTTATGGCTGAGTAGTATTCCATTGTGTATATATACCACATCTTCTTTATCCAATCATCAGTTTCTGGGCATGTAGGTTGGTTCCACGTCTTGGCTATTGTAAATAATGCTGCGATGAACATAGGGGTGCAAGGGACTCTTGGGATTTCTGATTTCAGGTTCTTAGGATAGCTACCCAGTAATGGGATGGCTGGGTCATAGGGTATTTCTACTTTTAACTTTTTGAGAAATCTCCATACTGTTTTCCGTAGTGCACCCCTACTTTTTTTTTTTTTTTTAACTCCCACTGTGCAATTCAGACGTTAAAACCGAGCCTCTTCCTCATGAAGGGAGCGGTGTCCCAAACCCAAATGTCCAAGCTGGCCTCGCGGCCTGAGCACTTCCCTCTGTCAGCACCAGGGCAGTGTACGCCGCCTCTGCTTCTGTGACGCCTCTGAGCCCCCAACCCCTGGGACCTGCCGTGCCCCGAAGGCACAGTGTGTGCACTTGCATGGACGTGTGTAGGTGTGCCTGTGGCTGTGGACCAAACTCCGAGCCCTTACCCGGCCTGGCTGGTCCTGGCTCTGCAGCTCCCAGTGGGGCTGAGACAGTGCAGACGTGCCTGCTTCCTGCCACGGGAGCTTGTCGCCCCAGGGTGGGAGGGCTGCTGCTGCAAGCAAACTCGTCAGAGGGCTGGCTGTCACTGTGGTGTGCCCAGAACAGGCTGACCGGGGCCCTGCCCGGGCCTCTTGTCCCCTGCAGACCATAGGTGCGACACTCCTCTTCCACACCCTGCTCTCCACTCAAGGCTGGCTCCCCCAAGCCATGTGACACTTCTCATAGACAAGCGTTGGGGTCCGGGGGCCTACTATGTGCCTTAATAAAAACTAAAATGTTTATGAAACCAAAAGAAAGTACAACTTGAAAGTGACAAAGAAAATGTTCCCTCAGACCCTCGGCCCAGTCTTCCAGCTGGCACTGCAGGGTCATCTCCAGTGAAACTTTTTTTTTTTTTTTTTTTTGGTGAAGAAGATTGGCCCTGAGCTAACATCTGTGCCAGTCTTCCTCTATTTTATGTGGGATGCTGCCACAGGATGGCTTGACGAGCAGTATGTAGGTCCACACCTGGGATCCGAGCCTACAAACCCTGGGCTGCCCAAGGGGAGCACAGGAACTGAACCACTACGCCCCTGTACCGGCCCCTCCAGTGACTCATTCTTAATTAGCAGCCCTCTGAATTAATCACACGAGCAGTCCATGTGGATTGTAGAAAAATCAGCAAGTAGAGATTTTCTAACGAGAGGAGATCAGGAAATCGGCCCGTGCTCCCTTCCTCGTGTGATCGTCAGCAGAAGGGGGCTCAGCCTGTCTCTTTCTCTGCTGATTCTTTTTAACTCAACCTCAGATGCCGACCCACGTATTGATTTTCTTTTTCCTTTAAAAGAAAGTCAATATTTTGGTATCTCTTCTGCCAGGCAGACACTTCATTCTTTGAATGGATGACGGGGTAGATGGTACTTTTCTCCCTAAATTGCAGTCCACTGTAGCTTCTGACTCTGACCTGCTTTGTTGCTGTTCGGGTTGTCACTTAACCACAAACCGTGATCATCTGTCCATGTTGGCGGACATTCACCCACGGCCGCGCCCTCTGCACGGCTCCCCCGTGTCCTCGGCCCACCACTGGCGTTCGAGGGGATGTCACCGGTGGTCTCTGTCGACACAGAGGGATATTCACGGTTTGTGGTTCAGTTGGAGGAAGGCCCTCAGTGACAAGCCGCTCACAGCCCTGCCCCGTCCCGTCTCCCCTCTACGCAGCACACGGCCGCGGGCGACGAGGGTGGCGGCCAGTCGCTGGTGTCACCGGGCAGCTGTCTGGAGGACTTCCGCGCCACGCCCTTCATCGAGTGCAACGGGGGCCGTGGGACCTGCCACTACTACGCCAATAAGTACAGCTTCTGGCTCACCACCATCCCCGAGCAGAGCTTCCAGGGCGCGCCCTCCGCCGACACACTCAAGGCAGGCCTCATCCGCACACACATCAGCCGCTGCCAGGTGTGCATGAAGAACCTGTGAGCCCGCTTGCGGCCACCGCGGCGCGGCCACCTTGGTGCTCATTCTTAACCTATTACCTCAGCTGCCGACCCAAGATCCATTTCACTCTTTCCTTTAAAAAACAAACCAAAGTCACCAAAGGAATCCAGCACTAGCACTTAGACCCAGTAGCCCGGGTCGTCAACAGGCGCCGGCCACACCCCCTGCAGAGCGGGTGCCTGTGACAGTGACACTCCCCCCTCGTATAGGAGCCCGTTCCCACCCCAGCACCCCGTCACCGTAGCCCCCGCTCCGCGCTAGCTGTAGCTGACCTCTCACCTGTCCCCGAGCAGGCACTGCGCTTCCTGGGGCCACAGGCCACCCCTTAGTTAACTCACTTAACAGGGGGGTAGAGATGGAGGAAGCCGTGCTGAGGGTCTCCCGGGGGCCGGCCCTGCTCTCTAGGCCGACGTGATGACAGCACTGTTTCTTCCCGGCCTGTGGGTATGGGTTGTCCCCATGCCCACAGGCGGCCAGACCGTGCCTTTCATTTCACAACACCGACGGTCACACTCCAGCCCATCCCTCCGCCACGTCCTCACAGGCCATTGGGTTTGGCACAGCTCCCTGGCGGCAGAGCCCTTTGACCCCTGCGTCTGCCAGGCCCCTCGACAGCCGGCCGTGCAGGCGGCCGGGGTGCCCGCTGGCCAGCCCGCCTGGAGACTGGCCCTCCGCTCCTGTGGCGCATGCACTCCACGGCCACTCTATCCCATGTAACAACCACAGAATAAAAGTTGGTTTTGAACATTTTTATACCCACGTTGTTGCCTGCCTTAACTTTCCCGAGTATAGAGCACAAAATCTGCCGGGAGCCGGGGCACCACCTTGGCCCGAGCGACAGCCAGCAACGTGCGCAGCTTGGCTGCACGCGCTCATCGTTCAAGTTTCTGCAGACTTGAACCCCAGTCTGAGGCATCGTCATTCATGCCTCAGGGAGCTTTGTTGGTGCTTATAACCCTTAAGTTTTCGAGAAAACCTCCCAGCTGTCTCTCCTGGGAATTAGGAGGGTGGGTCCCTCACAAACGTCCTTCCAATGCCCTTCGATTCGTTCCGACAGGACGTCCAAGTCAAATCACAGCGTTTCCAAGAAATAGTCTCCAAGACACGTTTCTGGCTTCAATTTCTCTGGAGCCCAGCTGACCTTTGGGAACCCACTCACAGAATTTATTTTTACCCTTTAACATTCAATCTCCTATTAAGCTTTTTCTAAGAACAATTTCTACGTAACACAATGCAGCAAGTATTCCACCAGATAATGTTATTTGAAACAGATCAGCAGCTGGCTCGGCTTTTCTTCCCCAGAAGCTGACGAGACCAGGACTCTATGCAGGAGGGTTATTTGGGGATGGGATTCCAGGGGATGGAGTGGGCCCGGGCAGAGCGGACCCAGGAAGGAGGGCGCCTTGCTAAGGGGGTTACCGCCATGGGCAATTGAGGTCTCTATCCTGCGGGGACCCATGGAGGCAGGCCACACAAGGAGCCTCAGGTTGTCCCTCCAGAGCACAGGAAAGGTTTGCAGCCTCCAGCTCTTGTCCCCAGTGGTCAAGGGTTGCCCATGAGTGTTGGCTCCCACACACTCCCAGGGGTGCCGTGGCTCAGCGGGGCCCTGTGGCATCCCAGGTGGGGGTGGCAGAGAGCCAGGCGAAAATGATGCAAGGTACTGTGGGCCACACCTGTACATGGCTGATTTCCATAGCAACCACCATGGCAAAAGGATGGCCCCAGAGGCCGTGAGGCTGGAGCTTGAAGGATGCCCAGTGCAGCGCCCCCCCACGAGGCCTGTGGAGGCAGCTGCTGATTCCAGACTCCAATCCCCACCATCAAGGGGCAGTCATGACGTTCGTCGTCTCAGTCCTGACTCCTGCTCGACTTGGCTTAGCTTTGAGGCCTCTGTGTGGTCCACACATCAGAGCCAGGTGCTGAGCCACGAAGGACGGCACGGGGAAGACATCCTCCCAACAGGACTTACACCCCGGCAGCCCCTGACGCCCGCCCCATCTGCAGGCTGACTCTTGGGCGGCCTTGCAGAACTGGGGGCTGACTCAGAAGCCCTGCCTCCCTCCCATGGCCCAAGCTCGAGAGCAAAGGGCAGCCAGGGTGCATGCAGGCTCAGAAGGTGTGGGTCATGCGATGGCACAAACTGGCCGTGAAACTGCAGCCATTTCCACAGAGGCCATCGTACAGGAACGGGGTCCAGCTTCTCTGTGGGGGGGACCACTTACCCCTAATTCTACACTTAGAAAAGTCAGTTTTACCTGCAGAGTTCTTGGGAAAGGAATCCGTGCATCTGGACAATGAGGATTTTGTGGGGGGATCCCCACACCTCCCTCTCACCAGGTGGAGCTCGCTCCAGGCCCCCTCACAGGCGTGAACCACTGAGTGAGGCCAAGGAGGAGGGGGGAGGTGCCCCCGGAGACACCCACGCTGTGCGTCCTGGAGATGACGGTGGCCCTCCCCAGGCCGGCTAGTCCCTGGATGGGGAACAGGCAGGACTGGCCCTGCTCACCTCCCCGAGACCCCAGCGGCCCTGACCCACCTGATGCTTCCCCAGAACTGAGCTGGCTCCCTCATCGGGAACGGGGCCCATATGAGATCAGGGCCAGAAACCCGTGAGCAGGCTGGGGCCCAAGGACCAGGCTGCCTATCGAGAGCCAGGCTGGCGTCCAAAGTCCACTTGGGACAGATCCCAGAGAGGTCTATTTTGAGGGCGACGAGCAAGGGCGGAATGTTTCATGGTGTTGATGGAGAATGTGCCATCCCTGGGCAACCTCCCAGAGCTTGTGGCCATTCAGGGACACAAGCCGGGGGTGCTCAGGGCAGAAGGGCAAGATAATTGAAGAATATTCGGGAGGAAAGGGCCTTGGGAATCCACTCAGCCAGCCCTGCCTTCAAGCAGGAGCCACAGAGACAATTCACAGGACACTTTTTCCCTCCACAGCCTCCAAAGGCAAGCTCCAGGGCCTCTGGGTGGTGGCATATTTCCTAGCTGTGTCACCAGCAAAGACACACTTTAGTGAAGATAAATACACCCCCTGCCTGTCCAATGGCAAATTAAACCAAATTGATGAGAACTAACCAAAGTGACCTGTTTTCACTTTTCAGTGGGCTACGGTTGTGAAATTGAAGTGTGAGCCCTCAAGAGGGGCCTTGGGAACCGGACACCTTAACTGAGGTGCCCTGTCACACAGGGGGCTGTGCCAGCTTCATCCTGCAGGCCGGGTGCGTTCACTCTCCCGGAGAAGGCGCCCCGCACGGGCAGAGGTGGGCCTGCAGGGGCCCAGAATAGAGCTCAGGGCCATCCAGCCAGACAACCGACCACCCCACCAAAAAACGCCTCATGAAACACTGTTTTCTCACTGGCCTTCTGTCTCCTTTTGCTTTCTGTTATGGACTGAATGCTTGTGTTCCCCCCAAAACCCATATGTTGGAGCCCTAACCCCCAGTGTGATGGTATGTGGAGGTGGGGTCTTTGGGAGGTCATGGGGTGGGGGGGGGTGCTCCTTGTAATGGGATTAGCCCCCTTATGAGGAAAGAGAGACCAGAGCTCACTCTGTCTCCACCACATGCGGACACGGTGGGAAAGTGGCCGCCCGCAAGCACGGAAGGGTGTCCTCACCAGAAACTGCATCGGCCAGAGCCCTGATCTTGGATTCCAGCCTCCAGAACTGTGAGAAATAGATGTCGGCCGCTGAAGCCACCCATCCGTGTGCTGTCAGAGCAGCCCCAGCTGCTGAGGCCCCCTCCCCACAAAGAGCCCAAGGCTGGCCCACTTGCTCTCAGTTAATCCTCTAAGAAAATAAGAACTGTTGTCTCACAGCCTCCCTGTGTCAGCATCTTCTAATAACAAAGCAGCCCACCCACCAGCTACCAGAAAGGGGGCTGCTGATTCAGCAACTGCCAGGGGACCCAAACAGACCTAAAAACAGAGCTGTTAGTCTCGCTTCTATTATTGGAACTCATGCCATTAAGACAACTAGGCAGATGGGCCAATCTGAATATTCTGGAATTTAGAAGGACTCACTGTAGCTTTTAAAGACAGGGAGAAGTACCTCACACGCACAGCCATCTCCCAAGGTTCCCCAGCCAGGAGTCCACGGGGCCCCAAATCAAGCCTACACCAGTGGAGTCCCACACCCAGGTCCTTCTCAAATCCTCTTTAATAATATGTGTTGCTCACGCTGCTGCAACCAATATAAAAAAGGTGATTCCTGATTTCATATAAACTCACATCGAGAATCATTATGATGCCTCAAGATACAGGGACCAAAGATAAATCACAGTGAAGTGGGACATCTGAGCACAAGAAGCGGGAAGGTGTGCAGGTGCCGACAGGTGCACACGGCCAGGCAACGGCTCCGGTTGGAGCCAGGCAGTCAGGAAGGGAGCCGCGAGGGCACAGGCCTCCAGCAGTCTCGGCTCAGCAGAGTGCTTTCTGTAGATGATTCATTTGCTCCCCACCTCCCCAGGCAGCGATGGAGACGCAGGCAACTGTGCACATTGACCTTCTCCTCATAACCAGCTGCTCTTTCCGCTCGGGTCTCCTCCAGGCGCCGTCACAAAGTAACTCGTTGACTTTCTGTGCCCCTTCTGACTACAGCTCGGTGGCCACACACCTGCCAATCATGTAAACTGGGGTTGGGGGCCCCATGAGTCAGGCACAGCACCCAGCCTTGGTCCGTCCGGGTGGCTTGTAACTGGTGATGTCGACAGTCTGCGCTGGCCCCTGGGATCTCTGCCTCAGGATCATGGGCACCACCATCTCAAACAAGGTTTCAAACAGCAGGTCCACATTGTGCCCAGTTTTGGCGCTGGTCTCGAAGCACATCTGCTCAGCGGCCGGCGCGTCCTTCTCATCCAGCATCTTGTACTTCAGGATCTTTTTATAAAGCGCCACGGCGTCCTCCGGCCGCACCTGCTTGGACACCTTCAGCGATGCGCAGCCGCCGCTGGCCATCCCGGGGCTGTGTCCGTCCTCCTCCTGGCTCTCCGCAGCCCCCTCCTCCCTGAGGTCCACCTTGTTCCCCACAATGGCGAAGAGGCAGTCGGCGTTGGCCGTGTCCGTCAGGCCCAGGAACCGCTCCTCCAGCTCCACCAGGCTCTGCAGGTGGTTCACATCGTAGGTGAGGATGACGGCGGCTGCCCCCCGGCAGTACATGGAGCCCAGGCCATGGAACTGCTCGCGCCCTGGTGGGGAGAGGGAAAGACACCGGTTATCTCTCCCCTGGGGATGCACCCACCCACCACGCCACACGAGACGGATGCTGCAACCGTGATCCCAAATGTAGGTGTGGCTAGACTGGAGCAAGACACTGGCGTGCAGAAAGTCCAGGCCCCATGGGATCTAAATGCAATGCCTTCCTCCTCCTCCGGGAGTCTGCAGGCGCATCACCCCCTCCTCCCCCCCACCCCACCCCGGCCCCGGGCCCCGCCTTCCTTCTCATGAAAGGTGGTATGGCCTCTTCCTACTAGTGCATTTTAAAAGATGTTTAAATAAAATGCTGCCACCAGGGGTCTCAATTCTCGATGACATGGTCTGTGCCACATCTCAGCATCAGTCGTTCTGGTGCAGCACTGAGCAAACCCGCCCTTCACACGGGCGTATGGTTTCCAGTGCCCGAGGTTCTGTGCCACCTCAAGGCTGCCCCAGGACTGGGCGCCCATCCAGGTTGGTCCTCTTGCCTCGGGCCCCCCAGAGGCACCGAGGGCCCCGGCGGGGGTGGGGCCAGACTGCTGGGAGGAGCTGAGAAGCGAGGAAAGACGGACGGAGAACACACAAGGGCGCACACTAAGGAATCTCTTTTGGAACAAACCACGGAAAACAAGGCACCTCCACTTTCACCCAGCGGCAGACAATACCGCAGAGATTTGGAAAGCCCAGCGCCAGAGGGCTGGCCCCCGTCCTGGTCCCTGTCCTGTCGTGGCCAGCTGGCTGGGCGAGCTCAGACAGGACACCTCATGCCTCAGGCTCACCCTCCTCCCCTCTCTGCTTCCCTTCCTTACCTGCTCACGGCCGGATTAGGGATGCAAAGGACCCCCAAAGGCCTCAGGTGGCAGCCCCAGGGGAGGGAGAGCAAACCCACAGAAGAAAGTTCCAGAAGGACCCAGACACCTGGAGACGGTCCCCAGAACCCCAGCCCAAGGCTGCTCCCACCCTCAGAGCCGGAGGGCAGCTTTCCAGAGCAGGGTGCCAAGGAAACAGACACACACACACAAGAGGGAGGTTTTCTTTGTTTCTAGAGGAAATGGGTGTCTTCAAAGTTTCAGCCAGTCACAGCGAGAACTCAGGTGGCTCTGTGCATAAGTCGCCCTTGGGCTCAGCTCCTTCTCATGCAGCCTTTGGGGACAGGCAGGGCATCGCCCCAGGCCTTCTGCTGTCACTTCCCAGAGGGTCCCTGACCCCTTCCAGATTCCGTCTCCCACCCCTCCCGCCCTGGCGCTCCCCCTAAGATCAGCTCCCATACTTCACACAATCGCAAAGCCACATCTTGGTTACGAGGTTAATAAATATTTGTCTCTCTACCAGCCGGGAAGGCTGGGCAGCGTGGTTTGACCTGCCCCTGGTACTCGATGCCAATAAATGTGTTGAGCAAGTGAAGTCAGAAGTCATCCCCTCCGTTTGTTTAAAAAAAACAGTTTTTCTCTTATGTAAGGTTTCTTGGCTTGTTCTGTAACAATTTGGTCTGATTTGCAAAGTGGTTAATTTATACCCTGCACCGGGCGTCTCAACTCCCCACCTTTACCCTGAACGGCAGACTGAGCGGAAGATGGAGGGGGAGGGAGAGCGGGAGGAGGGGAGAGGTGAGAGGACAGAGGGCGGAACAGGGGAAGGAGGGGGAGAGACACAGGAGGAAGGGAGGGAGGCAGGAGAAGCCTGGATGTGTCAAACCCCCGAACTGGGAGTTCCTCCTGCTTGAGTATTTCTACTCCCCCACGTTAAACCATTAGAACAGCTAATGTCTGAACAGCACAGCTCACAGCTGAGGGCACGGCCGGGGGCCCCTTGCATTGAGGTGGGTCTCCAGGGGCCACTTTTGACCTGTGTTTGTGTCCCTGGGTTTCTTATCTCCTCATTCACTGGGGAGACGTGGTTCATTGACCCCATAAAGGGCAATTCATAATTCAGAATGGGGCCCCCTCCCGAAGCTGTGCCAGGCCCAGGGTTAGTCACGCCCTCCTGCCACTGCCATCCGGTTCCACCCTCTGGGCGGCGATTATGCAGAGCCAGAACGGCCTGCACCCAAGCTCCCTGGGATCTGCCCGTCGCCCCCCTGCCTTGCAGAGTTAACTCTATTTTTAGAACATCCTTGCCGGTTTCTCTCCCTAACTGGAATCCTGAAGAGCCAGGTCGGGAGTCTGCATTTCTTTGTAGGGTGTGGCACCCACCCATCTGGCTGTGCAACACCTATGACAACACAGGGACACCAGGAACACCCCTCCCATGCTGGCAGGGCTCAGAGCAGCGTCCAGGGTAATCACTTGGCCCCTCCCCAGCACTCCCAGCTCACAGTGCCCCT
The DNA here is from genome assembly GCF_041296235.1 of Equus asinus. NCBI lineage: Eukaryota > Metazoa > Chordata > Mammalia > Perissodactyla > Equidae > Equus > Equus asinus. Next base: position 81,879,122 of record NC_091800.1, read on the forward strand.
GGGGCCACATTTTCTCCCTGAAGGACCAGGGAAGCTTGAGGGAGGACTGGCGGAGGGTGTGCCATCACTCCTCTGTCCTAGACACAAAGGCACAGATCCCCACACCAGTGACGAGAAGGTAAGTTAAAAGTTCTTCAGTCTCTCCATGCTCACCCAACACGACCACCAGGTTAGCAACACGCTCCTGCAGGTGACACGACAGTTCATCCGTAATATCCTGCCCTCGACCCTGCCCAGCCCACTCAGACCCCTAACTTACCCCCACCAGCAGCTCCAGCCAGGCTGTCTCTGCTTTTACCTGTTTACCTTCGACCTGGAGACAGGAACCAGCCTAAGGAGGGCCCCTGGCCTAACAAGATAAGGCCCCTAACCAATCAGCAAGCTAGGAGCATCAGATAGAGACCACCAAGATCCACATCCCGCAGCCTCAGGACTTTTCCAGGCTCCCGCATGCACCCTGGCACCCAGGAGTCCACTGAAGGTGACCCTACCTCCACTAGCACAGTAAAAATCACACCCAGGGGTGGAGAGCTAGCGTGCTAATGATACATGCAACATACGTGGTGACATGCTACATGACAGCGCAGGCCCAAGAAAAACCCCACCTCCACAGGCCATGACAAGGCCTGTCTCCCCAGCCTCTGCCTAATGAAAGCCCCCCAGTCCTGCTCCCTGACAAGCCGGTCACCTGCCCCTTTCCTTTCCACACCGGCTCCCTTGTACCTCCCTTGTGCACAAGCTAAAAAACTTTTACTTTCTACTCCCATTTGTGGTCTCTCTTGATTTCCATCCTGGGGGACAACAAGAGCCCGACCTGCCAGTAACAAACAGTCTCAGATGAAATTCGGTGGCTGCCGGCAGTGTTTAGTTTGGACACCAAGCCCCGCGGCTGACACAGTAGAAACAGAGGCAGGAACAGAACCCATCAGGTCCGTGACCTTGACGGGAAAGAACATAACATTTATCCTCACTGTCCTCGAGCTGAAGTCTAGCATTTCCCCTGATTATGCATATTGGCAACAAACCATGGAAATGATAATTAGGAGCAGTACCTGTGGCTTCCTCATGGATACAAATAACAGAGGCTTTCAGTTCACATTACACTTGTCACGGCCTCTCGAGGTACTTGCGCTCATCAGCATTCACAGCTGGAACAGCTGTTAGGCCTGCCACTGTACAGGAGGCCAGGCTCCCGGCAAACCTCTGCATTTTATTGCATGGGTTTCAGTACAGAACTCGGAGGAAGGGCCCTGGGTTCCTACCATTGGGCACAAAGGGATCCTCGACACAAAAGAAATGAAGAACCCTTGGTCTGAGGGTCTGAGGAGCACAGATTGAAGGCGTGACACCTGCACATATATTTATATAAAACAGTGTTCTTTGCCAATAAAGCACCATCTTCAGCCAAATGACCAAGAAACGCAAATTCCACTCAACCCCCAATCCTTCTGGAACGGCCACTTTCTGACACAGGATCGTTGGCACTGCCTCATTCGGGGCAGGCTGGTGGCCCCCACGCCCAGCCTAGAGAGAGCAGCCTGCTGAGGAAGACATCCGGGAGAAGGGCCCGGCATGGACCTACGTTGACCGCTCACTGACTTCTCTCTCTCCCAGAGCCAGACCCAAAGCCGGGACTTCTTCCCCCAACGCCCCACTTTTCTCCAACAAAGCCCCAGCTGTTTCCCCCAAAAGATCAGACGGGGAGGGGAGCTGGGGAGGGTGATGCCCAGCCAGATTTGGCAGGATTGGAGGTATACATCCTGCCTGCAGCCATCCTGAAGGTCGAGTGATGTGCCAGAAAGCAAGTACCATCACTGGCTCATTGCCCTCTCCTGGGAAGAGCCAGCCTGTGGACACGCGGCATGCGGTCTGGAATTCAGCACCCACAGAACCACATTCCTTCCTTCAGCACACCGAGAGCAGGTCGGTCCTAAGACTAACAATTTAATCATAGTTTCATGTCAAACTACACTGTACACCAACAGGTAGGAGCTCAACAGTCGTCTCCTGTCTCTTCATGGACTCCCTATGGGACATGATGATCAAGAAGTCACTTTAAAAACTGGCAATAGCAGGTGTGAGTCAAAAAGAAAAGAAAGAAAGAAATGTTCCCCATCACTAGTACTGAGCGAGGACTTCTTTTTCGGATGCTAATTTCATATATAGTGATCCGGGCATCATGAGATTTTCCAACGGCTAAAAATGTCGTCAGCGCCCACACACCAGATTTCATAAGAGGAAGGGAGAGGCAAATGAGGGAAAATAAAGTGACGTAGCTCACTGAGTCCACGCAATTCCCTGAGGACAAAAAGGAGACTGTGCTAACGGTTAAAATAGTTTTCCTTTCCAAATAAAAATGTCTGATTTGCTTTTGAAAAAGTAAATAATAATAATACATAAAGAAAAATCATAATAACTAAAGGAAATAGGAACTGAGTGAGGAATCCCAAATGCTAGCCTGATAGAGAGTAAATAAGAGAAGCTGTTCGAACCCTGTAATTGCTATCTGCCCAGTAAGCAACGCAGACCAGCCGAATGAAGCCGCCCCAGCTAGAGTTTACAACTGCGCCGTTTTCACACTTTAAATTCTTCAATGCCCTTTTAGATGGGATCTATAGCTTTTAGGCTGTAGTGCCCATCCAACAGGGAACAGAAGTTCTGAATCTTATCCCAACTGAATTTAAGTGGCAGCCCTGGCATTTCCAGCATCAAGAACACAATGAAGATAAAGTGGTAAGTCAGTAAGAGTTGACCTTTGGCGGTTGGCACTGCCAAATTCACAGCCTATTTGAATTCAAGACTCTCGAGCAAGCTCTCCTGTAGTTTGTGAATCTGCGCTCAGCTAAAAGCCAGGCTCCTGCTGCTCGAAATAAACGTCAGCTCCTCAGCCCTTCAGAAGGCTGACCTCTGGTCTACGAGGATGCACTTGAACGGGGATCCCAAAAATTCCCTTCCCCTGGTGACCAGATCTGGTGTTTCTACCTCTCTCGCCTTCTCTCCCCATCCCGGGTCCCCAAGCACAGTTCCCGAGACAAAGCTCCAGGAATTCCTATAGTCCTTTCCTCGGGCTTCACGGGGAACAAAACAGCCTCGTGGTCCAAGTCTGGGGCTGCCTGGCTCCAGGCTGCCCTGCCCCAGCCCTGAGAGGACGAAGAGGAAAGTCACCAGTTGTTTCAAGTTCAATCAACGCAGCTGAGGGTCAACGAGCTGCCAAGCCCTGGTCCCGGTCTAGGGGCCAGGCTGCCAGGCTTGGCGTGGCCCCTGCTGGACAGCCTGCCATGGATCCAGAGGCAGGAGCTGGCCCGGAGGACAGGGGCTCAGTCTCCTTCGCCTCCAGGAAGGGGCTTGGGCTCCCTTGCAGCTCGCTGTCTACGGGGCTGCCCAGACAGAAGGATGTGTGATTGTCAGAGCATCCGGGGGTCTGAGTGGGATGGGTCCAGGAATTCTGGCTTCCCTGTGAAGCAAATCAACAAGTGACCTGTTTCCCTTAGGCTCATCCATGTTGTCATATATTGCAGAATCTCCTTTTTTAGGGCTGAATGATATGCCATCATATGCACTGTTGTCTTTACCCAATCATCTGTCAAAGGACATTTAGGTCATTTCCATACCATGGCTGTGAAAAACGCTGTGATGAGCATGGGAGGGCTCATGAGCCAGTCACTGGACAAATACTGCGCGATCCCACTGACAGGAGGTACCTAACAGTCAAATTCACAGAATCAAAGGGTGGAATGGTGGCTGCCAGGGCCTGGGGGAAGGAGGAAGCAGGGAGTTACTAATCGACGGACATAAAGTTTCAGTTAAGGGAGATGAATAAATTCTAGGGACCAGCTGTATAGCCTTGCAGCTAAAGCCAACAACACTGCATTGCGCACTTAAAAATCCAAGAGGGTAGAGCTCATGTGAAGTGTTCTTACCACAGGAAAATAAAATCAACAAACCCAAACAAAGTGATCTGTTAAGGTTTGTGTCGCCAACACAATTCAGATGCGGATGTCTATTATCCTGGTGGTGGAGGAGAAACGGGATCTGACAGTGCCGCCCGTGTCTGATCGGGGACGTCCTTGGACAAACCACTGAAACAGAAAAACTGGCTGGACGTGGCCTGGTGAGCCCGGAGCATCTGGAGAGGGAGGCCAGCTGGCCCCCGGGCGGGTCCCTGGGGAGGCAGGTGCTGTGCTAACAGGTTGGCCAGAGCCCGCGGCCAGCCTTTCAGAATCACAGACGTAACGCGTTGGGGCTGCTCACCCAGAGAGCTCTTCCGTGCTGCGTGTGCAGTGGGAAACCAGAATGCCCACGGAGTCATTCACAACCGGGAATGAGATATTAATCTCCATATTTCCTTCCCAGGATCAGGTGCAGGAAAGACGGCACTGCTGACCAGGAGAAAGCTGGGTCAGCAGGAGACCGGTTAACAAGTCCTCAGGGCTCAGGAAGCTCACGCCGTCGTCCCGGCAACCACACTAAGTGGGCCTTCCCCTTCCCACATCTGACAGAGGGAGAAACTGAGGCACAGAAAGCACAGGAAGTGGCCCCCAGCAGGAAGGGTGGAGCCCAAAGCCAAGACGCTGGCCCCAGGTCCCAGGTAGTCTGTGGTCTGACCGCTCATCAAGAGTCCAACTATCTGTGCTCAAATCCCCACCGTGTGACTTTGGCAGGTCACTTAACCCTCTGTGCCTCAGTTTCCTGTCGCCAAAATGTGGAGAGTGACCCCCAAAGGGCAGCTGTGAGAACGGAATTAATTTGTACAGGTAACTGCCTAGAGCCACACCCGGCAGGTGTGCAGCCTGCAAGAGTTTGTTAGACACACTTTAAACCACGAATCCGGCCCTCCCAAACCTCAGGAGGAACCTGGCCCCCCAAGATTGCCACGTCCTGGGTCTTCACCAGCACCTCTAAGCACTGTCGCCTAGGGCCTGTTATCACCTTGCAGCTGACCCATCTCCTACATCTTTCTCATTTTTATGAGGTTTCCTTTCGGAGGATGACCCTCTCCCCAAATTCCGGGGCGCTTTATCAGGTAGCTGCTGCACCCCGTGTCTGAAGAGCTGGAAACCGGGCAGCAGCAGGCACAGAAGAACAGAAGTCAGCGGCCCACGATCACCCCATCGGCTGTGGGACACCTGAGGCTAGAGGGTCCGATTACTCTCTCTTTTATTCTCCAGCCATCCTCAGGCCAAATACAACCAGCCTTTCACCCGGAGTGTCACCTTTCTACCTCTCTTTTTGCTTGCACAGTCTAAAATAACAGTGGATGGTATAACCATCAGAAATCACATTACAACGCTGGCTACAGATTTTTTTTTTTAGATTTTATTTTTCCTTTTTCTCCCCCAAAGCCCCCCCCCCCCCAGTACATAGTTGTGTATTTTTAATTGTGGGTCCTTCTAGTTGTGGCATGTGAGACGACGCCTCACCGTGGCCTGATGAGCAGTGCCATGTCCGAGCCCAGGATCTGAACCGGCGAAACCCTGGGCTGCCAAAGTGGAGCGCGTGAACTTAACCACGCAGCCACAGGGCTGGCCCCCTGGCTGCAGATTTTAAACATGGGTGGGGACTTTTACAAAATACTGATGCTCAAACCCCCCCGCCCCGGAGCACGTGGATCAGGATCTGACGGGAGCGTGGGCATCTGCACCGTTTTCAAAGCCCGCCTGGTGAAAGTCGTATGCAGCGGGAGGCGAGGATCCCCAACTTGCTCAGCGAAAGTGGGAGATAAAAACACAGTTGTTAAAATGCCAGAATCAGAACGCTCCTATTTCAATTCAGTTGAAAAGTAAGGCCTACCAGAAAATGCAAACCCTGAAAGAAAGAAGAGCTTTTGAAAAGCCTTGCAAAGCGGGCGGGAACGCGCACCGGATGAAGCTCACAGAAATATCGAAGTGACGACAGGAAGAAAGATAAAAAACCCAGATTCACAGAACCAGGGATGGGAATGAATGGAAACTTCGGGGCACGCACAGAAATGGGACCACCAGCAAATAGCTGGAGAGATTTTTTTTAAATAAAATAAAATCCTTTTCCCAACCCTTTGAAGTTCCACCCACAGCATTATAAATACTACTGAAAGATTAGTTCTATTTTGTACAGGTTGATGAGTTTTGACTGACATTGACAGTCACAGGCAAGACAGGACATTCCATCTGCATGTATGTTTCTAAACTGATAGTGAACCTGGTTAGAGAAGGGCCCACGGAAACAACTACACCCCAGGGATGTTTGCAGAGTGGATGGTAAAGCTCTTTTAGTGCAATAAGAAAGAGGAACGATGTGTCCTCCCAGGTGACGAAAGGAGCTGGCTGTCTGGGGCCAGCGCTGGGCACAGCTGCCTCCACGTGCGCAAACTGGAGAGACACCAGGCAGGGCCCTTCGCCTGCGCATCCCCTGTTCACACAGGGGCACCAGGAAACAGGTGCATGAGTCTGCCAGCCCCGAGACACCTGTGTGTGAGGGTCAACCTGACCAGGCCAAGGTGCCCAGCTGTGTGGCCCAACGCTAGTCTAGGTGTTGCCACAAAGGCATTTTTTTAGATGTGGTTAAAGTCTGCAATCAACTGACTTTACATAAAGCAGACTAACCTTCATAATGTGTGTGGGCCTCATGCAATCAGTTGAAGGTCCTACAAGCCAAGACTAAGGTTTCCTGGAGAAAGAGGAATTCTGTCCCCAGACTGCACCTGAGTTTTAAAAAAATCCTGTCTGAGTTTCTAGCCTGTGGCCCTATGGATTTTGGACTCAAGACTGCAACATGGACTCTTCCCTGGGGCTCCAGCCTGACAGCCTGCCCTCCGGATCTCAGACTTGCCAGCCCCTCAGTCTTGTGAGCCAGTCCCTTAAAATCACTCCCGCCCCCTCCCTCTCTCTGCATATACACATATATGCACGTGTGTATATCCTACTGGTTCTGTGTCTCTAGACTGACACACTTGCAGCCACTCACTTGCTTCTCTGGGAAATGTTCCAACTGTTAGTACAAAAAAAGGGAAACTATCTCAGGGTTTTTATACTGACTGTATAGTGAAATGATAATATTCTGGCTCTGTTGCGTTAAATAAAATATAATTTTGAAACTAATACCTGGGGCTGGCCCAGTGGCGCAGGGGTTAAGTGCACATGTTCTGCTTCCGTAGCCCGGGGTTTGCCAGTTTGGATTCCGGGTGCAGACATGGCACCGCTTATCAAGCCATGCTGTGGCAGGCATCCCACATATAAAGTAGAGGAAGATGGGCACGGATGTTAGCTCAGGGTCAGTCTTCCTCAGCAAAAAAGAGGAGGATTGGCAGCAGATGTTAGGTCAGGGCTAATCTCCCTCAAAAAATAAATAAATAAATAAAATAAATAAAAATAGTAAAAATAAAAAAAAACCCAAAAAACTAATATCCATTTTTAGCTTTTTTAATGTGGCTACCAGAAAATTTAAGATTACATATGCAGCTCACGATATATTTCTGCTGGATAGTGCTGGTCAGTCAGTGATAAAAATAAGAGAAGCCATTGGAGGAATATTTACTGTTTGCTTTTCAAAAAGCTTTGAGGGGTTAGATATAAAACCTTTTTAATGGTTTAGGGAACTGATAAGTGATAGAGCCAGGAGAACAAGTTTGTCCAGCCTCAAGGCGTGTGTCACCTCCCGTTTGTGAGTGAATGAATGATTGAAGGCCTGTGTGCAGGTGTGAAGGTGGGGAGAGTGACGTGGGCACGTCGATGGGTGACTGAGGATTTCTCAGTGCATTCGCCAGGGCGCATCAGCGGTGGGGAGGCAGGGCAGTCAAAGCCGGGTGGGGGCTCAGGTTCCTGAGTGCAGACACCGGGGCTGGACAGGTGCTGGCCTTGATGATTTGGGTTTTAATCATTCTTTGAGAGGAGGGTGTTGGCAGGATGTCCAACAGGCACTGCCCGCAGGCCACGGGCCGGAGGTGGGTTGGGAATCACGTGTGTGGCCGGGAATCATCCCCACCCGGTGCCTAGGGCATTACAGGGACAGTCCAGACCCTGTCCCCAGGAGTGAGAATTCCCTGGCCTGACCGGGGCCTGGGTCCCCAGGCTGTTCTCCTCTTCAGCCACAACCAAGAGTCCCTGTCTCAGGTGATGGCTGCTGACGGGCCGAGGTGGGGTGTTCTTGTGGAAGCTTTGGAGAGTGAGATCCCTGGGGCCACCGTGACAAATTACAGACGGGAAGCTTAAAACAGCAAGTCAGCCTCGCACAGCTCAGGAGGCCACACGTCTGAACTCTGGCGGGCTGTGCCCCCTGCGAAGACTCGGGGGAGGACCCTGCTTGCTGCTTCCAGCTTCCGGTGGCCCCAGGGGTCCCTGGGCTTGTGGCCGCGTCACCCCATCTCTGTCTCCACTGTCACGTGTTTCTCCCTTGTGTCTCTGCTAAGGACACTTGTCATTGGGTTTGGGGCCCAGCGGGATAATCCAGAATGGTCTCCTCCACTCAAGACCTTAACTAAGTTTCATCCACACAGGCCCTTTTACCAAATGAGATGCCACTCACAGGTGCCTGGGATGAGGGCCTGCCTGTGTCTTTGGGGCCACCACTCAGCCCGCTCCAGATGGTAGGAGACTTTAGCAATTCTCTCTTTTATGGGACAAAAGAACAAGAATAAAAGACAGAGAAAGAAGGAGGAGATAACTTCAAACCCAGAAAAATCTAAACGTAGTCCACTGTTCTGTTCCCCGTCTCCGTGGGCTGTTTGGTGGAGTTTGCGCTTTATTCTGAAGCCTGCCAGAAGTCCCAGGAGGTCCACAGCGGGTTTCACGACTGAGTCTGCACCTGGCGAGAACTGGGCAGGCTGCAGAGAGGGCAGGCAGGGGGCCTTAATGAAGATGTCTCCAGTTCGGGTCCCAGCGATACTTGCAGTTGCTGAAAAGCCCTTTGAAGGCCACTTCCCCCTTTCCCATGGGCCTACTGCCAATAATCCTCCTCTTTTTTGCTGAGGAAGACTGACCCTGAGCTAACATCCGTGCCCATCTTCCTCTACTTTATATGTGGGATGCCTGCCACAGCATGGCTTGATAAGCGGTGCCATGTCCGCACCCAGGATCCAAACTGGCAAACCCCGGGCTACGGAAGCAGAACATGCGCACTTAACCCCTGCGCCACTGGGCCAGCCCCAGGTATTAGTTTCAAAATTATATTTTCTTTAACGCAACAGAGCCAGAATATTATCATTTCACTATACAGCCAGTATAAAAACCCTGAGATAGTTTCCCTTTTTTTGTACTAACAGTTGGAAGTCAGGTGTGTATTTCACCCTTAGGGCCCCTCTCAGTTGGGACTAGCCACATCTCAAGTGTTCAAAGCCCCATGTGGCCGCTGGCCACCGTTCTGGACAGCACAGATGTTGACTCTCAAGTCCTTGAGGGCAGACATCACCTGCACCTGTTCATTTCAGCATCGAGCACAGTTCTTGGACACACGGACACTCAGGGACCACTTGTCACATGCATGATAGAGCACCTGCTGAGTCACAGAAACTAATAACTGACACTGACACGGGGCTCACTTATAAAACACCTCCACATACTGTATCCTCATTAATCCTCGCAACTACCCCAGGAAGTCTTCATCTTTCCCCTTTCTGATGATCTGGAAATCCAGGCTCAGAGATGCCAAGCTACAGCCAACATCACTAGACAACAAATAGTTGGGCTGGAGCCCAGTTCTCCAGATTCCAAATCTCATCCTCCCCCCTGCCTCTGAGCCCCTTTGGGCTGTGGGCCCTTCCACAAAACGCCCTGTGCAACTCGTTTTTTACGGGTGGCCGCAAAGCACTGCAGCCCACGCAACATCCTTCTGAGCAGCGAGCTCGATAAGCACGTGATGAGCATCTGAGCACGTCTTGCCTCTCGGCCCCAGACAGGGTCGAGTACCCAGGATGCTCTGGCTGCTCAGAGTCCTCAACCGTGGCCTTTCACTTCTCTCCTTGAAGGTGAGCCAGAGGCCAGGGAACACCACCTCAGGTTAAGAAATGGAATAACAAATGTAGTCCCTGCTCCCCACCAGGGGGTGAATTGTGTCCCCCAAAAGGATATGTTGAAGACTTCACCCCCAGGACCTGTCAACGTGACCTTATTTGGAAATAGGGTTGTTACAGATGTAACCAGGTTAAGATGAGGTCCTGGGGCTGGTCCCTAATGCAGTGTGATTGATGTCCTTGAAAGAAAGAGTAGAAACACACAGACACACGCAGAGGGATGATGATGCGAAGACAGAGGCAGACATTGGAATGATGTATCTACAAGCTGAGGAACGCCAGCACCCACCAGAACCCAGGAGGGGGGCACGGATCAGATCCCCCCAGAGCCTTCAGAGAGAGCGTGGCCCTGCCGACAGCTTGATTTTGGACTCTGGCCTCCAGAACTGAGAGAATGAATTTCTGATGTTTTAAGCAACCCAGTGTGTGGAACATTGTCACAACTGCCCCAGGAAACTACCGCCTCCGCTGAGATCTGAATTGGGCTGCAGACGGATGGCTTCTTCGTTCAGATACCAAAGGTCACGAATGGAACAAGAACAACGTCCATGCGAAGGGGTCAGACTGCCAAGAGAAGCTTCTGCTTCCTTCCCCTCACCACTTCCTCCTCTCCCTGCCAGCGGGAGAAAAACCCAGAAAATTATGAACTTCGGTGAACCACACTGAAGGAGAAGTTGATAAGGACGGTTCAGATAACAGTGAACTCAAATAACCATCCCAAAGATGAAGAATCACGCACCGTCTGCCGAGCCAGAGTCAGCACAGCTGCTCACTTCCTGAAAACGAGCCCCAGATCACCAAGTGAATTCACGTGGACGCCTCCACGTTGGACGGTCTCAGTTTGCTCCCCTGTTTCTGGCTCGACCAGGTGCTGCCATGAGGAAGCATCTTCACCCTCTAATCTGATCTGCACAAGAAGAAACAAACCATCCAAGTGCCCTTTGCTGTCTTTCCCGAGAAATACAAGAGGGAAGAGGTGGTAACTGCTGGAAAACATATCAAAGAAAAACGAACGAATTATCCAGCCAAAGAAGCGGTAGAATTGTCTGCATCTTAAGAGGAGAAGCTGTCACAGACCCGTGTGAAAATGCAGTGTCCCGTGAAGGGCAGGTAGGCTTCAGGGTGTCCGAGAGAGTCCCCGATAAGGAGCTCCTCCTCGTCCAGCAGAACGGCAGCGGATGAACGCTATTCTAGCTCTCGTGGTGACTACACTGAGTGTCAGCACCTTTTCCCGTCGCCCACACTGTCACAGCACTTACTACACGCAGACCGGCACCAAGCCCTTTGTGGGCCCCATCATTTAATCCCCACACCCTGGGGGGCTGCCGTCTCATCCTCTCCCCCAGGCCTGAGGAATGTACCTGCGCCATGGCACACAGACCTCGACCACAGAGGAGGGACGTGACCCCGCCATCAGGGTCCAGAGCCCCGTTCCTAAGCGATGCTACCCCGTCAGCTTCAAGTCCTGCTCTAAGATGGACATGTGGAAGGGGACTTGGTTCAAAAGAAAGAAGGCCAGTATTTCAAAATCCAGAAGGAATAACAATGGGATGACCCCTGTTATGCCTCTGTTATCAGAAATCGAGCAAACCCAAAAAGGCAAGAGAAGTACAAAAAGCAAAAACACCGAGACCTCCCAGTGGAAGCAGCTCCCACGGGGCAGCTCCTTCTCCCAGCACGGCCGCCATGTGGACGACCCTGGAGGAACCGTCCGTCCACTGTCCCCAGACGGCAGTGACGCTGCCTGGCAGATGGCTGGAGTCCACCATGCACTTTTCATCTACACAGGCTAGGCCTCACCAACCCCAGCGGGGAGTCACCATCTCCCAGTGAAGACCCTAAGACCAGGTCCTTCCCATCATGCCCCCCAGGTAAGAGCCCCCACGATGGGGACATGCCATCGTACAGGAGAAACCTCCTGAAAACTCGGAGCAAGGAAAGACAATGAGCCAGCAGCCGTCAGCTGGACCTTAAAGAGCAGAAGTTGAAAAGGAAAAAAAAAAATGTTCTGCCAAAAGGAAGAACGAAACCCTCAACACCAGTTAGATACACTAACTAGAGAGCTGATTAGGCAACATTTTAAAGATAAGCTAATAATTAAAATCCAATAATCCAACTTAGTGGCTTGCATTTATAGTTCCTCTGATCTTGTTCTTAACAGGCTGTGACCACGGAAAGGCATTCAGAAACAGCCGTGCTCCGGGACACGAAGGAGGATGGTTATTCTTCTAGTCCAGGAAGCCCGCGGACTTACACCGGTAGCAAAATGACAAACAGCCCTGTGGGACTGAACTACTGGGGACGAGTGAGCCACGTCTAACTACATCTAAACCCACACCTGTGAAGACTTCCTTCCTTCTATAAATAGAGGACCCAAACCCAAAACGATTTCCAACTAATGGAAACAGCAACACATGGGGGAGAGGAAGAGTGTCTCAGAAAAATGGATCTATTTCCACATTTAAACACATTCACAATGTATTTTCACACAAATCAGCATACGTGTCGCTTCTGTTGTTTCTGTTTGGTAATTTGAAAACTAAAAATCAAAGAACGTGTCATAAGCCATATGAACCGCTCAAATGGTTAACTGCACAGAAATGAGTCCCTGACCGGGACGCGCCGATGGGGCTTTCTGAACTAATTACTACGATTACATAAGAATAACTGGAACTTAATACTCAAATTTCTTCACTTTTTTCAGACATGAATTTACTAAAAATCATTCAAAAACAAGACCAAATAACTCAATAAAGAGACGTTCTTTAACATTCTAATATTAAGAAAAAGAGGCAAATCCAAAGAAAACACACTTACGTAACAGATTTAGCTTTAAAAAAAACTCTCACATACCAGGATATTTAATGCAATCTCCTTTACCTTCAACAGATACTCTGTTGTCCTGTGATAATTAATTTTTAGAATGAGATTATCAAAGAAAAATTCAATTATTTGCTAAATTCTCTACTTATTAAAGCAGCAAACTGAAACCATTTCAGATTTTTTAAAGCAAGTTTTAACTTGTTTCAAAGTCAAGGCTGAACTGAAAATACCATATTAAGAAAACTCTTAGAAATACTAAGTTATCTAGATTAGCCTGTTATCTGGAGTACCCCATTCAGTAAATATCCCAGTTCTTTCTTTCTTTTTTTTTTTGGATGAAGATTAGCCTTGAGCTAACATCTGCTACCAATCCTCCTCTTTTTGCTGAGTAAGACTGGCCCTGAGCTAACGTCTGTGTCCATCTTCCTCTACTTTATTTGTGGGACGCCTACCACAGTATGGCTTTTGCCAAGCGGTGCCATGTCTGCACCCAGGATCCGAATCGGCAAACCCCAGGCTGCTGAAGCGGAACGTGCCCACTTAACCGCTGTGCCATCAGGCTGGGCTGGCCTGGCCCCGCAGTTATTTCTAACAGCTTTGCTATACAGATTAGTTTTTTCTTCTTCTCCATAATGTAAAATCTTCTGCAAAAATACATGGCAGAGAACAAACGTTTTCCTGTTAATTCTCTCTCAAGGGAAGCATATTAAATCCTTTCTGAACAATCCTAAGGAAACAGGATTTTACAGATGTGTAAAGTGTCCAGCTATCTCTTGCTTAACAGACTGTGTTCTAATAAAATTCCCTGAATTGTACATGATCCATTGACAGACACTGCAAAATGAGAAATGCCTTCCAGGATGATTCCCAGGCAACCGCGGAATAGCTGGATACAATCTTATTGACTTTACAGTGCAAAACCCCCTTTAAATCAATATCTTAAAGTATTTTGTTACAACTTATCATACTTAAGTAAAACAATATTATGCTGTGCCTAAAAGTAAAAGTTTTAAATAATTACCTAGAATAGTCAAATTCATAGAGACAGAAAGCAGAACACTGGTTAGCAGGGGCCGGAGGAAGGGGAGGGGGTTAGTGTTTAACAGGTACCGAGCTTCAGATGGGAAGACGAAAAAGTTCTGGAGATGATGGTGGTGATGGCTGCACAACAGGGTGAGTGCACGTAATGCCACTGGGCTGTGCACTTAAAAATGATTCAAATGGTAAATTTTAGGGGCCGGCCCCGTGGTCGAGTGGTTAAGTTCACACACTCTGCTTTGGTGGCCCAGGGTATTGCCAGTTCGGATCCTGGGCATGGACATGGCACAACTCATCAAACCACGCTGAGGCAGCGTCCCACATGCCACAACTAGAAGGACCCACAGCTAGAATACACAACTATGTACTGGGGGACTTTGGGAAGAAGAAGAAAAAATAAAAATAAAATATTTTTTTTAAAAGGGTAAATTTTATGTTATGTGTATTTTAACACAATAAAAAAAAATTCCGTATGGTTAAAGATAGAGAGAGAGAAAGAGAGAGATAGATAGAATTGCAGGTAAAAACAGCACCTACTAAGAATGCTGGAAAACTTGCACGGTCTGACCCCTGCCCTCCTCTCCTCACAGCTCATTCTGCCGGGGCAGCACAAGCCCAGAGCAGCTTCTCTTCAACCTGGCCTGTGGATCACCTGGCAAGCTGGTTGAGATGCAGCCTCTGATTCAGAGGGTCTGCGTGCACCTGGATTCTGTCGCTGCCAGCTCACTTGCAGGAGCAAGGCTGGAGAGCCTCAAGCATTCTAGGGCCAGCTCTCACCAACTCAAGACGAGGTAGAGTCTGAACACAACTTGACTCTGCAACTCAAACCTGAGTTGCCATTTTTGCACTGCACCCTCTGCTGCCTTCTTCCTGATACTCTGCGCCTCGTCACAGTTGCAGAGTGGCTGCAGGAGCTCAACCTGCAGACTGGAACACTTGCCAGGTGTTCGAATTTCGCTCCTGAGCTGCTGGCACCTGTGGCTACATGGTAACTAACCAGACTTAATCAGATTGGAAATTAATCAGGTTTGGAATGTGCTTTCGCAATTGCTGTAGAAAAGGTACGTAGCTAAGTAAATAATAGGTCAACAGGCTTCAAAGAGTGGGAACAAAGTGTCCTCAAGGAGCCCAGAAATGGTTTATAATAAGCCCAGACACAATACACTGCCGCTTCCCCGAGCACCGTGATATGCAAATCACACACCATTCTAATCTACTCAGCGCAAGGTCCTCCCAGAGCGGTTCCAGTTATGACAGCAACTTAGAAAGTGTTGAAAACGTCCTCCATTCACTCTGACTTCTCATTTGGGGGACAAGCTGCCAGTTAGAAAGAAAGAACTGCTTTCTCTGTGCCTGGTTCTTGACGCAGGTGTCCTGGGCTCGGTGTCCTCACCAGTCCTCTTGGGTCAACTGAATCTGACTCTTCTAACCAAGTCGGCGAGCGTTCTCTTTAGGAACTGCCGTCAGAGCCCACCCTGACTGAGACTGGACTTCAAGTGCCGGGCAGAGTCAAGCTACATGTGTGTGCACACACACACAGGTGCACACAGGTGCACACACACACACAGGTGCACACAGGTGCACACACACACAGGTGCACACACACACAGGTGCACACAGGTGCACACACACAGGTGCACACACATGCACACAGGTGCACACACACACAGGTGCACACACACACAGGTGCACACACACAGGTGCACACACACACAGGTGCACACAGGTGCACACACACACAGGTGCACACACACAGGTGCACACACACACAGGTGCACACACACAGGTGCACACACACACAGGTGCACACACACGCACACAGGTGCACACACACACAGGTGCACACACACAGGTGCACACACACACAGGTGCACACACACGCACACAGGTGCACACACACACAGGTGCACACAGGTGCACACACGCATCCTCATCAACATGCACGCACATCTTCATGTACACACACTCAATTCCACTTCATCCTCCCCTCTATTAGCGCACATCCTTTACGCATCTTGAAGCAGAGGCCACGCACACTCACGCAGCCGCTCAAGGATCCCCGAGAAGCCAGCAGCTCGTCACACTGACAGTGGTGTGCATGGCCCGGGTGAGGAACTGCCCAACAATAAGGGCTTAACGGCGGTGGAGGGCCTCCGAATTCTGTGAGAACGGGAACGCGATTTGGACAAGCGCTTGTCTAAGCAACTCCACCCTGAAACGTATTAAAAGACAATTTCCAAGAAAGGGCAAAATCGCGACTCTTAAACAGATACAAAGAATAAATACATTAAAGATCTTATTTAGCTCATTTAATGAGGGAGCCAGACAGATGTCATAATCGGTTCAAGGACATCAAGAAGGCACGGACGCATGAGTATACGGCAGGAACAGCAGAGTGTATGGAGGATAAGAGGAATGCAGGTAGAAAAACACAAAGAACGATGAAGGGATGTGCAAATGGAGGCAAAGCTGTTTTTTCCACAAGGAAAAATGACCCACCGCACACCCTCCAATCCAAAGGAGAGGCCCACTGTCCTGTGACCTCCGAGCCTTTCCTCACTGAGCTTATGACAAGCGTATTATGCGTGCTCTGTCTGTCGCCAGTCTCCACACCGACTCAGACCCCAGCAGGAAAGGCTGTGGGCTTTGTTCACGCTGTTCCCCGAGCTGGGCACAGTGTCTGATGTGTGGGAGGCATTGACTGAATGAATGAACACACGGATCACACTTACTGAGGACTCGCTTGTGCGCTGACGACGCTAAAACTAGAACGAACCCCGAGGTCACTGTGCTGGGGCGGTAACCGAGGTGGCCCCACAAGGCACCTTGGAGCATGGAGGAGCACAAAAAATGAGGCAGCGCAAAATCAGGAGATAGTAAAAAACCCCCGCCCCAAAAAAGAAGGACAAGACGACATGTGAAAAGGGGACAATAAAAGACTATAATATGCCCTTCAATGCTAAGTGAAGGGCCCCTTTATACCCAGCATTCTTCGTTTTTAAGCAATTAGTGATTACAATACCTTGACTTTGGAAACAGTGTTCCCACTTCACTTCTGAGTTCTGTAATCCCAAATATGAGGGCAGAAACGGGAGTCGCCTGGTCCTCGCCTGGAAGCTGGAACTACGCAGACTGCAACTAAACGTGGAACCCACATCATACTTGACGAGAAGTCTAAGTTACTCCTCAGCAAATCAGAGGAAACCCACAAGACAGGCACAAGAAAAGCCTAGCCACTTAACCCTCCTCCCCTTTACAGCTGGAGGCAGCTATTCTGAGCTCCGAGGAAGAACACCACATCCATTATGTGCTAAGAGGCTGTGAGGCAGGAGAGGCCCTTTCTCAGCTACCATCTGGTATAAGCATCGTAATTAACCCAGTAAATAAGGTTTGCTACAATTTTAAGATGAGGTAACTGAGACTCAGAGACGGAAAGAATAATCCTTATAAAAAAGTACCCCAAGGGCCAGCCCAGTGACACAGCGGTTAAGTTTGCACATTCTGCTTTGGCCTGGGGTTCACCAGTTCAGATCCCGGGTGTGGACCTATGCACCGCTCATCAAGCCATGCTGTGTTAGGCGCCCCACATATAAAGTAGAGAAGGATGGGCATGGATGTTAGCTCAGGACCAGTCTTCCTCAGCAAAAAGAGGAGGATTGGTGGCAGACGTTAGCTCAGGGCCAATCTTCCTCAAAAATAAAATAAAGCACCCCAATTGATTCATCAAGAAAAACTACTGATTCCCAAACGCCGCCATGAGTGAAGGGTGGCGGCTCTGAATCTTTCTCTTGACGTGGCACAAGACATTTGAAGACATGCACCAGACAACGGCTTTCCATAGGACCCACAGTCACACCTGAGCCTTCCACTTCTGAGTAGAAACACCAGCGTTTATCAAGGACACAGCGACTTGCAGGCTGCTCATGGTCTTTGTGGGGCTCTGAAGCGTGCCGAGACCCAGCACGGGCAGCTTCCTAGCACGCAGGCTTCGACCGACCTGGAATGTGCACAGGACAGGCTGAGCTTCTGCACCACAAACCCCGGAAGGCGCTCTTCCCTCTCCAGGACTCGGGCGCATCAGAACCTGGACCGCCACCAAATGAGGCTGCCGGGCCCATGGCGCTGTCCGAGCGCTCCAGGGCACCTTCTCTAAGGAGGCCATCCAGAAAGAGGGCAGCGAGCCCAGGGGAAGGGACGGCTCCGGGACCTGTCTTAAGGGTAAGTCGAACAACATACTAAATGAGCTGGCTCTGTACAAATGAGAAGGCACCTCTCAGACACGAAGACGCGGGTAGAAAGTCATATAACTGTGCATGGGGAAGGCACTGAGCGCCCAGGCATTTTGGTACACTGATCTTGTTGGTTGTGAGACCGCCCGAAGGCAGGGGCATTTGTAACCCTCCACCTGTGCATACAGCAGTGCTTCTGCAGGTTGGGGCACCAACAGGATGTACCGTGATCCGTACTCACCACGCTGTGTATTGTACACAGAGCATTCTTGCCCACGCACTCTCTCCTTAGAGTAGATGTCACTGCTGTGAAGGACACGGCACGGCTTGGTGACTAAGTCCATAAGCCCCGGGGCAGCCGGCCTAGCCCAGAGCACTCAGCTGCTGCCCAGCTTGTGTAAACTTACACAGGACCTGACCTCGGTCCCTCCCAGGGCCCTAGTGAGGATTATGTGAGTTAAAATACACACAGAGTTGAAAACAGCCTGGTGTATCGTCAGTGCTATGTTAACATCAGCTACTAATTGGCCAAAATCTGCGATGGAGCCGGATCTTGGGGAGGCTGTAGAGATGATAGCTGGTTTTGGGGGGATCCCTGAAGGACGTGTGAGGCCACAGCCTGTGTGCTAGCTGATCAGTCTGCACAAACAGTGTGACAAGCGTACCATTCAGTTTATTCTCCATCTCTGAACACGTGCTTTCAAATACAGGTAAGCATTTCTGGTGTAACCTGGAACAAAAAAGCTTCTTATACTAGGTGTGAGTGTTTATCTACCACAAGAACTCTGGATGCCTGTGGAAGCTGTTAATAATAAAATTAGGAATTTTCAAAAAGATAAATAGGGAAATAGATCGGCAGAAGACAAAAATAAAGACGAGTGCATTAGCTAGGCAACTTTAGTTAGAAGGTTGAGTTCTTTGGATCCAATGAATGTTTTTTAAACTTTTAATTCAAGGGAGAATAATAGATAATACTATAATTCTAATCTTTGAGTGTATTTGATGCCCTGGCACTCACAGTACATAGAACCATCTTCAAGAGCAAGATTTCATTTTTACTTATTTAATTCCACTTACGCCACACGTCTTTCAAGAAAATGCCCTATTTGGATGGGCAGAGGATATGAACAGACATTTTTCCGAAGAAGATATACAGTTGGCCAATAAGCACATGAAAAGATGTTCAACATCACTAATCATCAGGGAAATGCAAATCAAAACTACACTAAGATACCATCTTACACCTGTCAGAATGGCTATAATCACTAAGACTAAAAATAACAAATGTTGGAGAGGTTGTGGAGAAAAGGGAAGCCTCATACACTGCTGGTGGGAATGCAAACTGGTGCAGCCAGTTTGGATGGAAAACAGTATAGAGATTCCTCAAAAAACTAAAAATAGAAATACCATATGACCCAGCTATCCCACTACTGGGTATCTACCCAAACAACTGAAAGCAACAATCCAAAGTAACATATGCACCCCTATGTTCATTGCAGCATTATTCACAATAGCCAAGACATGCAAGCCACCCAAGCGCCCATCGACTGATGACTGGATAAAGAAGATGTGGTATATATGGACAATGGAATACTACTCAGCCAGAAACAAAGACAAATGCATCCCATTTGCAACAACATGGAAGGACCTGAAGGGAATTATGCTAAGTGAAATAAGCCAGTCTGAGGAAAACAAACACCAGATGATTTCATTCACATGCGGAAGATAAACAAACACATGGACAAAGAAAACAGTTCAGTGGTTACCAGGGCAAGGGGGATGGGGGGTGGGCACAGGGGGTGAAGGGGAGCACTTATGTAGTGACAGACAAGAAGTAATGTACAACTGAAATCTCACATTGATGTAAACTATTATGAACTCAAATTAAAAAAAAAAGAATTGTAAAGATGTTATAGATTTCCTAAACTAATGAAATTGCTAACATATATTTAAATTAGTTTTTAACATATGTTTGACAAAAAATAAATGTGTATTGAGAACAAAAAGAAATGCCGTATTTGGAAACTTTTCATGGCTTAAGATTTTCAATAAAATTCTAACAATTTAACACTCAGTCATTAAGCACTTGGCCAAAATGTATAATATGTGCACCCCTAATTTTAAAAAATAATGGAAAAAACAAACTTATGGCAACTTTCCCATGTTTTCCATGTTCACCAGTAATACATACATTTTGTTTGCTCATTTGTTTGAGGACAGAAAGGCCACAACAAAGACTAAGAAAGAAGTTCGCTGAGAGTCGTAAGTCAGAAACACGCAGCCCAGCCGCTACAGGGCTTCCAAGCCGAAAGAGCTCAGGGCTCCGAGGAAGGCCCACGGTTCCTCAGAGCAGCCTTGAAACAGGCCGTCTCAACACCTATTCCAAGTGCTCACAACGTTGCTGAAAGCAGCTCCAAGGGCCTACGTCCCAAAGAAGGCGAGACGAAGGCATCTTCTTTTAAGCGAAAAGCGAGTCATTATAACAAAGGACACACACAACTGTTACAGAGGTCGGGGGAGAGGAACAAAGACCGTGGCAGCCTGAAGGGCTGTGTGGACTGGTGAGGTCCCAGCCACGAGGAGGCTGCCCAGGCCCTCCCCACCCCCTGCTCTTACCCCACCCTTCCTGAGGGGCACTCCCATCTGAAGCAGGAGTTCCTCAGATAAACATAGGAGCATCTGCGAAAGAAAAGGCCTTCTGTTACTCTACCAAAAAAAACAAAACCAAACAAACATTTCCTTCCCAATCTGCTCTAGAAAAGTGATGGCATCCCACTGAGCCCACGTGACTGGCCTTGGAGACACACAGTGGCACCCCACACACTTGCAACCTAGGCTGAGAACTCCAGGCCCCTTGCTGCTCATGTCAGCCAGGCCTGTTCTCCAGCACAGGGAACTTTCAGAGGCCTGGGTTTGGGCGTTGTGGAAACAAAAGTCGGTATTCAATAGTGGGGAGTAGAAGGAATATCGGGAACTGAGGAAAACGGTGAGCTCCCCACACCTTACCCTCTTTCAAAAAGCAGATGAGGGGCCGGCCTGGTGGCACAGCGGTTAAAGTGAGCACATTCCACTTTGGTGGCCCAGGTTTGCTGGTTCGGATCCCGGGCACGGATATGGCACTGCTTGGCAAGCCATGCTGTGGGAGGCATCCCACATATAAAGTAGAGGAAGATAGGCATGGATGTTAGCTCAGGGCCAGTCTTCCTTAGCAAAATGAGGAAGATTGGCAGTAGTTAGTCAGGGCTAATCTTCCTCAAAAAAAAAAAATTTTAAAAAAAGGGGAGATGAGAAATCAGACTGATCAACTGCAAATTCTTCTAACGTAGGCCATTTAAATCAAAAGTTGTACATGTCAATGCCAATCAATTGTCATCTAAAATTGTTCACAATTCAGTCCCGCCCCAGTCCATTCTCACGAAGGCTGGGGGGCAAGGTGGGCGGGTCTGTGTTCTTGTCGGCCACCTGGGGTACTGTTTGGTTTGTTCTGTTTCTGTTTGATGTGGGGTTTGACTGTCCAGGCATGAAAGAGCCAGTCTCCATCTTAATCTCATCTCCGAGTTTGGTGTTCAAAGGGCAGAGTGTCTGAGAAAGTGCTCTGCCCATGGAGGCCACCAAAGGGAAGTGCCTGGCCGCACTGGCTGAGTGTTGGGAGGGTGGAAAGGAAACCACAGCCTTTGAGAGAAAGCCACCCTCAGATCTGGGCTCCTCAGCATCCAACGCACCTGAACAAGTTCTGTGGCCTCTCTGGGCCTTAGCTTCCTGGTCTGCCAAAGGGAGGTGATAAAAATACCAACCACACAAAGGAGTTGTAAGAAATAAACAAGCCAAGGCCCAGAGGGCACTAAGCATAATGTCTGGCACCCAGGAGGCTAAGATAAATCCTGCTACTTGTACAAGCAGGGGCCTCCAGGACAGTGGGGGCTGTGAGTCAGCAACCTGGATGCCCCACAAGTCAACGTTGTGACATCTATAATAGAAGCAAGTCTTGACAGAGTCACTTTTCGGGACTGGAGATGAACGACAATTCTATATCAACATTCTTCATCTTTGCTTTCTGCACTTGAAAGACATGCCACTTCCTTCTGACCTCCATGGTTTCTGAGGAGACATCTGCTGTCATTCTGATTTTTCCCTCTGGCTGCTTTCAAGATTTTTCCCTTGTCTTTAGTTTCCAGAGTTTATTTATGATGTGTCTTGGCATGGATTTCTTTGAGTTTATCCTCTTTGGAGTTCTTTCAGCTTCTGGAATCTGCAGGTTTATGTCTGTTGCAGAATCTGGGGAGTTTTCAGCCATGATTCCTGCTAGCACTTTGTCAGCCCCACTCATCCTCTTCTCTTCCCAGGACTCAGACGATACAGCATTAGATCTTCGGTCCACAGGTCCCTGAGGCTCTGTTCATTTTCGTCCCATCTATTTTCTCTCTGTACTTCTAACTGGGCAATGTCTATTGTTCTCTCTCCCAGTTCCCGGTTCCTTTCTCCCTCCCCCCTATTCAGCTGGCAAGTCCATCCACGGAGCCTTTTATTTTGGTTATTGTGTTTTCCAGTTCAGAAATTTGCATTTGGATCTTCTTTAATCTATTTTTGCTGAGTCTCTCTATTTTTTAAGTGTGTTTGTAACTGCTCATCAAAGAATTTTTAGGACAGCAGCTTTCAAGTCTCTGTCAGATAACCCTAACATCTGTCAGCTCAGTGCTGGCATCATTGATTGTCTCTTTGATCCAGTTTGAGATTTTCCTGGTTTCTGTATGACAAGGGATTTTTGACTGAAATCTGGGCATTTCGTATTGTGTTATGAGACTCCGGATCTTACTTAAACCTTCCATTTTAGCTGGCTCATCTGACACCATCTCGGAGGGGCTGAGGGGACCAGGTGGGCACTGCCTCTCTCCTGGCAGGTGGAGGCAGATGTCCAAGCTCCCCATGTGGCCTCCACTGGCACCGTGAAGTGGGGATGAGAGCCTGGCTCCCTCTCAGCCTTCCCTGACAGCACCCTAGTGGTGCTGTAGTCCACTAGGATGGAGTGCATCCTAGTGGACGCCCCATTACAGCCGGGCTGTGGAAGCCCTGGCTCCCCCTCGGCTGTGCTGGTGGGGGTGGTGTGGCCCCTGTTTTTTCTGTGTGTTTGGCTGCAGTACAGCAGTTACTGTCTACAAGTTTCTGTGCCACTAGGCCTCCTCTTTCCTGGTCCTTTGGTGAGAGAGCAGGCTTTGTTTCTTGTTTTGCCTGTGCCCTCCGGCATTTCTAAATTTCTGGCTTCTCCAGCTCTGAGTCTGGGACACGTGAGGCAAAAAGAACACCCAGAGAGCTCACTCTGTGTCATTCTTTGCATCCCAAGGTCCCAGCCTCTGCCTTTTCTCCACATTTCAGAGTCTTCTTATGTTTGTTTTATATCTAACATCCAAAGTTTTTTGCTGTAATTTATGGGAAGAACAGGGAAAAGTACGTCTGCTCCATCTTCTCCAAAGCAAAGTCCTGGTGTGTTACTCTTCATCTCTAAATAGATTTTTAATGAAATCCAAGTCAAAAGAGATGAGAGTTCCTAAAGAGTTCTTTTAAGGACATATATAATGAATGCCACAGACAAGCATTTCCTTGCCAGGCACACAGTGGCCTATTTTTAGCAGCATTATAGGGCTCATGACAATGATATTTTTATACTAATTTTATCATTCAGAGTCAATACATCGTTAAGAAAATAAAACCACTAATTTCAGCTTCTCCAAATTTTTCCCATTGCTTTCAACAATTTCATTCAGCAAAAATTTAGCTTAAAAAATACTGTAGCGTAAAATGCTATATTCTACGGCGAACATAAAAATGAATCAAACCTTATCTTCCCTCCAAGAGTTTGTAAATCAGATGAAAGACAAACAAGCAACAAAAATAGATAGAAGGTAGAACACAATAAGGGACCCCAGGTCACCGTGTTGCAGAGTCTGGAGGCAGCAGGAATTCCCTCTGCTATGATGACCAAGGAGTGCTTCATGAAATAAGTGACATCAAAAGATGGGATAAATTTGAGCTGGGCATCACCAGGAGAGGAGACACTCCCAGAGAAAGGGAAGCCTTAAGTGAAGGCGAGAACAGAAGGAAGACGGCGCACATGACGAATTACACAGGGCGCTCCGGGGCAGCTCTAAGGCACCTGTCCCGGCCAACAGGAGGAGGAGAGGAAAGATAATCCAGGAAGGCTGGGAGGGGCTTTGAGCAGCCACGTTGACTGGATCCAGGGGCCCAAGACAAAAACACCCTCAGCGATGTGCGGAAGAGACAGGAGTCTGGGCCCCTGGGGAGAAATGGATGCTGGAACCTGCCGAGGCCAGAGGGCACAGGACCGTGGGACCATGGAAAGGTGTCGTCACAGTGATGAAGCCATCACTCTAAGAATAAACAGGCATTTAAACTTCTGAGTATGTACACGTGTGCATGTGTGTGTGAAATTTCTTTTTCACAGAGAGAGAAGTTGTGTGAACTCTCAATGGAGCAAGAGAGGCAAGTTTGACTTGGAATCATAAAGTTTCTATTTCTCCTGCCAACTTACAGATAACAAGGCCTGGAATTATCTCCCAGAGACATTAAATATGATTCAGGTATGCATTAAAGAATACGGTCAACATTCGTTACTTAAATTCTCCTGAATTGGGGGCCAACCCAGTGGTGCAGTGGTTAAGTTGGCACATTCCACTTCAGCGGCCCAGGGTTTGCCGGTTTGGATCCTGGGTGCGGACCTACACATCACTTCTCAAGCCATGCTGTGGCAGGTGTCCCACGTATAAAGTAGAGGAAGATGGGCATGGATGTTAGCTCAGGGCCAGTCTTCCTCAGCAAAAAGAGAAGGATTGGTAACAGATGTTAGCTCAGGGCTAATCGCCCTCAAAAAAAAATTCCCCTGAATCAACTCCAACTAGTGGGCCTTAAATACCTCTTTCCACCCCCAGAATGCTGGGCGCCCCCTCCAGGAGGACCCTGGGCTGACCTCCCAGCACGTGCAGCTGCTCACAGGCATCCTTTGTTCTCTGAAATCTCTTAGTACAGTGCCGCTTTGTCTGCCTGCTGAACCCAGAACAGTCGATTTTCTCCCACCTATCCTAACACCCACATTCACATTCAGGCCACTGTTTCTGATCAAGAAAAGCAGAGGCTTTCTGCAAATGAGGCCCTACACCCAGAGAGCACCCATTCAAAGTCTTCAGTAGCAATAAAAAGTAGACCCACCTACAAAGATGTGGACACACACCTACAAACTGTGGACCCACCTACAAAGATGTGGGCCCTCCTAACACAGGGTTTGCAGGCTTAGCTTCCAGATCCCAAGCCTAAACTAAGAATTTTCAGCAGGAGCTCCTGCAGTCTCCGTGCAGGCCCCGCCCTCACCCCGTCCAGCTCAGAGTGGACGCAGGAGAACTTGAGACCGCCCGATGAGTTTAATTGAGTCATGGGTCCCTTGACCACCAAGTGCTAAACTCTTGGGGGAGTTTCTGCAACGACAGAAAGGACATTTAGGGAAGCACTTTCCCCTTTACGTGACCTCAACCAGGGGTCAGCAAACTGTGTCCACAGAGAGCTGGACAATAAGTCCTTTGTCTTCTGTGCTACGTGGTCTCTGTCGCAACAACTCAGCTCTGCTGCTGCAAAGTGTCAGCACAAAATAACCAACAACCATTGTCCGGACGGGAGGGAGAAGGGGAGTTTACTTGAGCCAGAGTGAGGATTGTAACCCAGGAAGGCCTTTCCAGGACGGAAGGTTCTAGAGAAGCATGGTTTTCACGTCTCACACCATTCTTAGAACAAAGAGCATACGTTAAACACTCACAGATACACATTCGTCAAAGTCTCAGAGGTGTTCAGTTGCAAATTAGCAGGTCAACAGGACCCTGATGTCGGGAAAGGAACTAATCTGGACGTCACCAACAGGGTGCAGGCGGGGAAGTCTGCCTTCTGATCTTGAGAGAGTGCATCCTAAAATTTACTTTAATGGTTAAGCAGATGTATAGCGTGTGTGTGATAGACCAGAAGTCAGGCTGCTTTAGTTGTTGGCAAATCAGTTTTGAACCTGAATATTTACCCCGTATACCCCAATATGTGATCATCTCTGGCCAAATGTGAAGGCAGCCACAGACAGTGTGGAAATGCTGAGCACGGCTGTGTGTCAATAAAACTTTATTTACAGCGACCTGCAACGACCAGTGCGGGCCTTGATCTACACAAAGGGGATGTGATCCCCCAGATGCTCTCCCGTCATGCAAATAGCGATTGCGGGGCTGGGGGTCGCCATATCAGGACCTCAGTAACCACTGAGGATAACAGAAGAGCCAGCTAAAACCCAGCCCCCCATCCACTGGCCCACATTTTGCTTGGGCTGTCTACCCACTTCTGCACCAATCTCTCAAGGCTTTGAAACCTGCCATCTCCCAGGCCAGCCCAAAGTATCGGCCACCAGCAACTCTGCAGTCCCCGTCAAAGAGAGCCACTCACTCTCCAGCCTCGGTCGCAGCCTCCCACCGGTTCCAACCTGAACTAACTTCACTTCAGACACAGCGTCCCTGCCATCCCTGGATCAAGGAGCAGCTGCCTGAGTGCGGGGCCAGGGGCTGTGGCTTCTGTGCGGAGTGAGAGGAGAGCAATGTGGAGCTTATGGTCCTCAGATGGATGGTCCATCTCATCTGGCATCTTCACTTGTGTGCCACCCATCCTTCAGAGATGCTCCCCCAGGGACGGCACAGCTGCTCACAGGCCTGAGGCCCTCGGTTCAGCCACAGGCAGCCAAGACCTCTTAGCTAACTTCACAGCATGAGCAATTACATTCTCCCTCCTCCAGACACCACGATCTCATAACTGGGAACTCCAGCATCCTCTCCTGGGTTGCACTGAAGTCGTTCAAGAGAAAGATCTTAACCCAAGTTCTCTGAATCCCCCCTCTCTTGGCTCTCTCCATTTATTGCAGAACGACCTCTGGGGGCCAGCTCAGGCCTCTCTCGTCCCTCTGTGACGTGCTTGCTGGTGCCTGGTCGTATGCAGCCAGAGCCAGGAGATGACTGTCTATCGAGCAAACAGGAACACCACGCTTCCTCCTGCCAGGTGTTGCTAAGTGCACTTTGCCGATATTAACTCAACAATTCCTAACAACGACATGCTACATGGGTGCCACAATTGTCCCCATTTTATGGATGAGGCAAATGAGTTGGAGGGAGGTGGCACAGCCACAAAATCACACAGGTGGTCAGTGGCTGTGGGGGGCAGAACGATGCCCCCCACAGCCGCCCTAATTCCTGGAGCCTGTGGGTGTGTTCTGTTACGTGGCAAGGGGGCACGAAGGGTGCAGACAGGTTCAGACCACTAACCAGCGACCTTAACACAGGGAGACCATCCTGGATTGTCAGGATGGCCAGTGTAATCACAGGGGTCCTCAAATCGGGAGAAGAAGGCATGAGAGTCAGGGTCCCAGTGACACGATGAAAGAAAGACTCAAGTGGCCACCGCCGGCTTTGAAGATGGAAGATGAAGAAGCTGAGGGATGCGGGCAGGCTCCAGAAGCGGGAGAAGTCAAGGAAGCAGGTTGTCCCCGGCGCCTCCAGAAGGGAGCGCAGCGCGGCCGACGCTGGATTCAGCCGAGGGAGACTCCTTGGGGACTTCCGACCTGTGTGTGTTTAAGCCTCTGCGTTCATGGAAATTTGCTACGGGGCAGGAAGAAACTAATGCAGATTCTGGCCCCGGGAGCGGGATGCTGCTGTAACGAATGTGGAAGCGGCTTTGGAATGGGGCAACGGGCAGAGGCTGGGAGAACTCGAGACACGTGATAGAAGGAGCCCAGACGGCCTTGAACAGACTGCTGGGAGAAACACGGATGTCCACAGCTCTGCGGGTGAGGGCCCGGAAGGAAGCAGGGAGGTGGAAGAGCAAGCCTGTGTCATCTCAGAGCCAAAGTCAGCACGAGGACCACGGGTGGACAAGGACCTTCAGGGCGCTGCTGGCAAGAGCGCAGATGGAAATGAGGAACACCGTGCTGGAAGCTGAGGAGAGGGGGTGTGGTGTCAGGGACAGCCTTCCTGGGACAGATCCGGGGGCTGCACCCTGAGGAAGGAAGGGTAATCAAGGGGGGCATCCAGCCTCCCAGGGCTCTGGGGGGTCTATTTGGGCACAGTGGTCACCTTCTTATCGAACTGCTGACTTTTCTTCAAAACAATCATCAGACATGAGATGATGTCACTTGTCGCCTCTGGCTCTCCGCTGCCTGTGGAGCTTAAAGCCCCGGGACGGTGACTCCGGCTTGCTCGTTCACAGCTGTAGAACAGAGGCCTGAACAAGCGCCCGGCATGCGGAACGCCTCCGGCCGCCCGAAGGACCGGCAGAGGGGAGGCTGGTAAGCTCTGTGGGGCCATCTCGTCTCAGCAACCTCCTTTTGCTTCCGGGACTTACCAAACCACCTATGGGGACCACCCCCCATCCCTCTGCCCCACTAGGCGAGGGCCTGAGCCACAAAGTCACGGTGGAGGGACACGCACGCACCTGGACAGAGAAGTCTGAATCCCGCTCACCTTCCACCTGCCTCCAGGTCCCCATCCCTAACACGCAAACTGTCCTCCCTCCCTTTGAAGGATGCGTGTCAACCGCATACAGTAACCTACTTTTAACCTACCAGGCAGACCTTGTCCCCTCTCTCCAGCTCCACCCACCACTCTGCCCCGCAGGCGTCAAGCCAGGAGCTTTGTTTTTTTTTTTTTTTTAAAAGATGGGCACCTGAGCTAACAACTGTTGCCAATCTTCTTTATTTTTCTGCTTTATCTCCCCAAACCCCACTCCCCCCCAGCACATAGTTGTGTATTTTAGTTGCAGGTCCTTCTGGTTGTGGGATGTGGGACGCCGCCTCAATGTGGCCTGAGGAGCAGTGCCATGTCTGCGCCCAGGATCCAAACCAGTGAAACCCTGGGCCGCTGCAGCGGAGCGCGCGAACTTAGCCACTCGGCCACGGGGCCGGCCCCAAGCTTTGGTTTTTGAAAGGACACGCCAGCAGCAAAACAGAAACTCTGCCCCTTCACTGTCGCTGTCACTATTAAACATCCTAACAGCCTCCACAGCACACGCCCACCCCACCCACCTCGTGTGACCAGAGACGACCCGTCCTCTAGCCCGTCCTCATCCTCCCGCCCGTTAGGAAAATTAACGTGCATACAACTTAGAAAACAACGCCTGTGGAATGGAAAGAAAGTTTAAGAGCAAGACGAAAGGAGGACAAAAGTAAGACGCCCTAAAAGTTCAAGTGTTGAATTTCCAGCAAGGATTACGGAAAAGGTGTCTATTCATACCTGTCTTTTCCCTCCAGTCACCCACAGCCCACCATCCCCAGGGAGCCAGGCACAGAGGTGGCCTGCGGCACTGTTGACTCAGCCTCGGTCCCCCTGAGTGTGTGTACACAGGAGGTGAGCACGTGGGGACAGGGCCTGGAGAGAGCCTGAGGGCACGCACACTCGCGGCACCTGGAGCCGGGCAGGGTATCTAGCACAGGGTATCTAGCACATCTCGTCGGCTGCACTACAAAAATCATCTGGCCATCAAGACTCTGGCTGCTTCGCATCTTTGTCACTGCAGAAAAAAGTGGCCAGTCAAAGTTACACTGCCACATCATACCCTCCCTGCTGGGGATGCCAGCTCTCAACCAAAGCTCGGCTCTTGTTCCAGAAACACACACTGCATGGTAAACAGCAGCTTCTGATGGCCGCCACTTCCGGGCTCTGTGTTTGGGTCCCCCATCGCCCATCCCACCTTCTTGTCTTGTGAACCAAGGACAGCAGTGAAGTCCAGTCAGACAACCAAAGGTGCCAAAGGCCAGCCTTGTACCAAACGGGCGGACAAGTCGTGTTCACTTGATCTGACTTCCAGAGCGTGCACTGCATCGCTAGCTAGTGCTTGGTGCTGGGGAGTCAGCTCAAGGAAAGGGTCCTAGAGGAGCCGCCCTGTGCACCTGGAGCTGGGAAAAGAGCAGAGAAGGCACGTTTGTACCTAGGAGACGCTGTTTTCACAGCCTGACTGCAAGTGAGTTAGACAAGCCGTGAACCTCCACAGTGAAAAAGTCAGCAGTGAAGAAAGCAGGAGGAACGAGGGTGGGTGACCTCCTTCACTTCGTTCTACGTAGGGAATTCGTTATTATCTCGCTTCTTTGGCAGTCTGGCGTGCCCAGATTGGCAACTTAAAAATTCTGGACAGGACCTTTGGGGATGTGTATCACTTTTTAAAGCACTGACATAAAAAAAGTCAGACAGTGTTTCAGCCTTCTAAAAAGTCATGCTCACGGAAAACCTGCCATACCGTTTACAGTTTCTTTATTCACTCAGTGTCTCATTCGTGTTCATGGGGAAAGAAACCTTTTCTACTGTAACACTGTAAACACCAGTGTAATTTCGAAACTGAAAGCTTGAATCAAGATGCCCTGGGGGCTGTACTTTTGAAAATTTACAAATACTACACACATTAAAGTAATTCCTTACTTATCTTAAAAATGCTTCTACAGAAAATCACTTCTAACCCCCATAACACATCAGCGGAGATCAAGCCGACCATCAAGAAGCCGGAAAATGCAGATACGCTCAGGACTGACAGGGGGCAGCCTTGAGTTGTTTCCTACTTTGCCGAGTAGGCCCTGCAGTGCCTCAGTTTCCTCTTTTGTGAAGAAGGGGTGATTACACAGCTTTGCTCTCCCCTGGAGGAGACCCTGTCCCTGAGGCGACTTAAATGCCTCTGGTTACATCAGTGGGCGCAGCGCAGGGCCGTGGGCTCTGGAGCCAAGCACCGTCATAGGGACACAGGACACCAGGAGCTTCTCCTTGGAGCCAGTGGTGCTTTCCAAGAGTCACCCGGAGTGTCACTAAGAAGCACTGAGTGGCTGATCAGCGACGGAGAACAAGTGGGAACAGAGGGTGGCCAGGGGTGGTCGCACACTATGGCCTCAGCCTGATGTCCTACCCGGGGTCGCCAGCCATATGAGGGCCCTGTGCGCCGCTGGACACCGGCCCTGGGGGACCCCCTACTCTGAGGGAACCGTGCCGTGGGGGACCCTGACTTGGAGACTCTGCCCTGGGGGGGGGCCTTACCCGGGGTGAGGGGCCCTATCCTGGGAGACCCTGCCCTGGGACGCTTCTCTCAGGCTGGAAGCCCTCGCTTCCCTCACCCACCCCCGTCCCTGCGGAGCCCCAGGACAGCGTGGGCCCCGGAGATGCTGGCCCTCACCTGCGGTGTCCCAGATGGAGATGTTGTAGGAGCGCCACTGCTTCAGGTAGAAGGCGCCGCCCACCGTGCTGACCGTGTCGGGGAAGCGCCGCTCCATGTACCTCTGAAGCAGCGACGTCTTGCCCACGTTCATGTCCCCCAAAAGCACAATCTTCCCGTCGGGCTTCCTCATCTTCCCGCTGGATGCCCCCCTCCTGCTCCCCGCGCCTGTCCGGTCTGTGTGTCCCCGGCGCAATCGGAGCAACCTGCCGCAGCCCCCGAGACCGTTGGGACCCGGCACTCGCGGAGACCCGGCACTCGCGGAGACCCAGACTCGCAGGGACCCGAACTTGCGGAGACCCGCCGGGACTCTCCCGTCCGGACGCCCCGGCGCGTGGAAGAGGAAGCGCGCGTCCCCGCCGGGGCAGGAGCGGGGCACCCAGCCCGGCGCCCACCTCGGGTGTCCTGCCCGCGGCGGTCCGCGCCGGGCCCAAGGCGCCCCCGGCCCCGCCCCGGCCCTCCTCCGGCCCGCCCCCCGCCCCCCGGCCCTCCCCCCGCCCCCCGGCCCTCCGGAACGCCTGCCCCGCCCCGGCCCGCCCCGCTCCCCCGCGGGCTCGGCGCTGGCGCCAGAGCCGGAGCTCCTCTCCCGGAGCGGCCGGGAGGATGCGGGCTCGGGCGGAGCGCCGCGCCCGGGACAGCTGGAGGCGAGAAGGAAAGTTGCGGGCGGCGGTTCCGCCTGCCCACGCCCCCTGCCACCCCCGGGGCCTGGTATGGGCGGCCCAGACCGCAGGCTCGCAGCCCGGAGCGCTGCCCGGGCCCGGGGGCCCTGGTGACCCCAGAGCCGCGGGCACCTGCCCAGTCCCGTCCACAGCGCCTTGCCAGCTGTGTCCCTGTCCTCATCTGCGTGGGAGCAAATGTGGCCAGTAGTCAAGGTCGTTATACAACGTTCGCCTTAAACGAGCCTCTGTGAAAAGCCTCCCGGGACGCTGTTGGTGCTTAGAAAGCGGGGGAGCAGAGCAGGCGGCGGCGGGGCGCTGACCGCGCCGTCCCGGGATACTGTTCAGTTTTGCAAGAAACCGCTTATGCTATTTTGTATCTGAACGGCGGACAGTCGTCGCCGTTTCAACTTGGGAGCGAAAATTTGGCTTTGGCAGTTGCGACGACTGCTATCTTTCCTCCTTCCTTTCTTCGTAGAGTAAACCTTGAAATGCCTCCAAACTATTCAGCGTGTATTTATTTTGGAGGAATGCTGATGTAGAACCCCGCGGGCGCTGTTTGCCGAGACCACTGTGTGTCCTCTGGGCTCCCTGTCTAAGGAGAAGGGGACGGCCGCTCACGGAAGGGCCCTGGAGGCTCCGGGGGTGAAGCAGCGAAGGCATCTCAGGCTGCAGAGCTCCTGGGGCCCAGCGACCTGGGGCCTCGCGGAACGAACACTCGGGCTGGGAGGCTCCCTGGCAGACGAATGCTGTTCCCTCTGTGCTCTGGGCGCCCTCTCCGGAACAGAACTTCAGGCATCCTGTGTTGACTGCCTGTTGCATGCACCTTAGGGCACAGGCCCGGGGCATCGGACTGAGATTTGGTTCCTGCCTCAGAGGGTGGTGATGAATAGGTTTTGATAAACAAACTAAGCCTTGCTGCAAGGTTGCCAGTAGGTCTAAATTGTCCCCTTTGTGCAGGTGGAGCAGCCAGCAGAAAGTGCCTGTGGTGGGAGAGACTCTGGGCCGGGGGGAAGGAGAGCCCCCCTCCCCAGGTGAAGCCGGGACTGTGACCTAGACAGGGAGCGTGTGAAGGTTCAGGCCTGACTGTTTCTTCAGCTACAAATCACCCACTGGATCCTGCGAGCTCCTGGGTGGTTGGGGGAGAGCGAGACAGTGTGGGTGACCGCGCAGGCAGTTGCAAAGCTACTGTGGGGAAGCAGGAGGATTCCCCCCCACCTTTTCCTTAAGCTTCTTATGGCTGGTCAAATAATTAAAGAGGCAGGTCAGCGGAGAAAATCAAACTTTAATAGCATGCATACACGGGAGAAACTCAGGGGACACTGAGTAACTCAGCCAGCTGGCCGAGGCTGCCTATTTAAGCATCTTCAGCTGCAGACAAAGTTTGGGGCTTCAAAGGGGAGGAAGGCAACCCTTATGGCAATGGAAAAGCAAATGTTTGGTAAATAGAACTTTGATGAGAGTGGGCTTAGCAAGGATCCCCCCAGTCTGCTGGAGCCCAGAGTTATCTATGGTGACGGCCTGTTCCCAAAATTTATTTTAAATTTCTTTTAGGCAGTTGCTGGGGAAGGTCGAATGTTTTTGCTGCGTCTCAGCCTTTATTGTCTTCAGCTTGAAATAATCCACGTACCACTGTGGCGCATCTTGGGGCGGCCTGCCCTGAACCCCATCACTACACCAATGCCCAGGATTTTCTGGGCCCCCAAAGCAAATGCCAGTGGTCTGGAATAACTTGTCTGAAGCTAATTTTCCTTTGCAGAGGGTCCTATGCTCATCACATGTTTAAGAAGAACCCAGTAGGAGGTCACCTTTCCCTCCTTTCTTTAAAAAAAGGTCTTCCTAGGGCCAACCCTGGTGTCCTAGTGGTTAAGTTCAGCATGCTCTGCTTTGGTGGCCGGGGTTCAGTTCCCAGGTGTGGACCTGCACCACTCTGTTAGTGGCCATGCTGTGCTGATGGCCCACATACTGAAAAATAGAGGAAGATTGGCCTGGATGTTAGCTCAGGGTGAATCTTCCTCAGCAAAAAAAAAAAAAAAAAAAAAAGGTCTTCCTACCTGGAGGGAGAAAAAGAATCTTATGTTTAATCCTGCTGCTTCCTCCAGCTCCCTCTTCTTCCTCACCTTCCTTTCAGGGCCAACCTCTCTGGGCATCACTTGCCTTTTCCTGCAGCCCCTGCCATCTGGCTTCCATGCCCGCCTCCCTGGAGAAGCATCTACTCAAGGTCACTAATGACTTGCTTGTTTCTAAATCCAGGGGCCTCTTTCTAGTCCTTTCTACAGACACACTCTTCTCTACTGACTTGGACGCCGTTGGTCCACCCTGCCCGCGTTCCCTGGTTCTCGGTGGTTCTCTGTTATTCCCACTCACATGTTCCCTGTTCTCAAGCACCTTCAGTCCCCCTCCTCTGACTGCAGCTTTGTTCCTTGTTTTGGAACATTTTTGAAGTACAGAGAATAATATAACAGACAGTACCTGCGGTCCCGCTTCCCAGAACTCACAAAGGTTACCATTGTATGATTTCCAGTCTAGATGATGTTTAGGGAAATAGGACACTAAAAATAAACTCAGTGTCCCTTTTCTTCCTTTCGCCTGCCTGGTCCCCCTGCTCCCCCAAAGGTAACCCCGTTCCTGAGTTTGGCGTGTGCCTTTCAGTTTCATTTTAAAGGCGATTTTCCTCTCATGCATGTCACTGTATTCGATGCCATAACAAAGTACACAGACTGCGTGGCTTCAACAGCAGACATCTATTCTCTCACAGTTCCGAGGCCGGAAGTCTGAGATCAAGATGTCAGCAGGACCATGGTCTCCCGGAAGCCTCGGGGGAGCATCCTGGCTGGCCTCTCCCAGCTTCTGGTGGCCCCAGGAGGCTGCACTCTCTCCCTCTGAACTCACATGACCAGCTTCTCTCAGTGCGCCCTTCTCCGTGTCCAAATTTGTCTTTTCTTGTAAGGAGACTGGACCTCCTGGATGAAGGGCCTGCCCTACTCCAGATGACCTCATCTTACTAACTGCATCTGCAGTAAGCCAGTGTCCAAATAAAGGCACATTCTGAGATTCTGGGGTTAGGATATCAACATATCTTTTCTTTAGGGAGGGGAGCCACAGTTCAACACATAAGAGTAGCTGTCAGTTGGGGCCAGCCGGGTGGCACATCGGTTAAGCGTACACATTCCACTTCGGTGGCCCAGGGTTCACTGGTTCAGATCCAAGGTGCAGACGTGGCACCATTTGGCAAGCCATGCTGTGATAGGCGTCCCACATATAAAGTAGAGGAAGATGGGCATGGATGTTAGCTCAGGGCCAGTCTTCCTCAGCAAAAAGAGGAGGATTGGCAGCAGATGTTAGCTCAGGGTCAATCTTCCTCAAAAAAAAAAAAAAAACAGTAGCTATCAGCAGTTTATAAACAATATATTAGACCGTGTCAGTCACCTGTTGTGCATAAGAAACCACCATGGGGGGTGGGGAGATGAGGAGAGCTTAGAAAAGGGGACAAGCCTTCAGTTATAATGAGTAAGTTCTGGGGATCTAATGACATTTGCCCAGAGACTATTTTTCTTTTTTTCTTTTTGAGGAAGACTAGCCCTGAGCTAACTACTGCCAGTCCTCCTCTTTTTTTTTTTTTTTAAAGATTTTATATGTAAAAGAATGAAAATTGACCATTCTTTTTCACCATTCACCAAAATAAACTCAAAATGGAGCAAAGACCTAAAGGTGAGACCTGGAACCATAAGGCTTCTGGAAGAAAACGTAGGCAGTACACTCTTTGACATCAGTATTAAAAGGACCTTTTAGGACACCATGTCTTCTCAGACAAGGGAAACAATAGAAAGAATAAACAAATGGGACTTCATCAGACTAAAGAGCTTCTTCAAGGCTAATGAAAACAGGATTGAAACAAAAAAACAACCCACTAACTGGGAAAAAATATTTGCAAGTCATATATCTGACAAAGGCTTAATATCCATAATATATAAGGAACTCTCACAACTCAACAACAAAACATCAAACAACCCCATCAAAAAATGGGCTGGAGACATGAACAGACATTTCTCCAAAGAAGATATACGGATGGCTAATAGGCACAGGAAAAGATGCTCATCATCGCTGATCATCAGGGAAATGCAAATCAAAACTACACTGAGATGTCACCTTACACCCATTAGAATGACAAAAATATCTAAATCTAATAGTAACAAATGTTGGAGAGGTTGTGGAGAAAAAGGAACCCTCATACACTGCTGGTGGGAATGCAAACTGGTGCAGCCACTATGGAAAACAGTATGGAGATTCCTCAAAAATTTAAAAATAGAACTACCATACGATCCAGCCATTCCACTACTGGGTATCTATCCAAAGAGCTTGAAGTCAGCAATCCCAAAAGTCCTATGCACCCCAATGTTCACTGCAGCATTATTTACAATAGCCAAGACGTGGAAGCAACCTAAGTGCCCATCAACAGATGATTGGATAAAGAAGATGTGGTATACATATACAATGGAATACTACTCAGCTGCAAAACAGAACAAAATCATCCCATTTGCAACAACATGGATGGACCTTGAGGGAATTATGTTAAGTGAAATAAGCCAGTTAGAGAAGGATAATCTCTGTATGACTCCACTCATACAAGGAATTTAAAAATGTGGACAAAGAGAACAGATTAGTGGCTACCAGGGGAAAGGTGGGGTGGGGGGTGGGCACAAAGGGTGAAATGGTGCACCTATAACATGAATGACAAACATTAATGTACAACTGAAATCACACAAGATTGTAACCTATCATTAACTCAATAAAAAAAAAGAAAAAAAAAAGAAAGACGAGCACGGAAAAAAAA
Source organism: Equus asinus (assembly GCF_041296235.1). Classification (NCBI taxonomy): domain Eukaryota; kingdom Metazoa; phylum Chordata; class Mammalia; order Perissodactyla; family Equidae; genus Equus; species Equus asinus. Next base: position 81,915,947 of record NC_091800.1, read on the forward strand.
AAAGATTTTATTTTTTCCCTTTTTCTCCCCAAAGCCCCCCGGTACATAGTTGTATATTCTTCATTGTGGGTCCTCCTAGTTGTGACATGTGGGACGCTGCCTCAGCATGGTTTGATGAGCAGCGCCATGTCCGCACCCAGGATTCGAACCAACAAAACACTGGACTGCCTGCAGCAGAGCATGCGAACTTAACCACACAGCCACGGTGCCAGCCCCACCAGGCCTCCTCTTTTTGCTGAGGAAACCTGGCCCTGAGCTAACATCCGTGCCCATCTTCCTCTACTTTATATGTGGGATGCCTACCACAGCATGGCGTTTGCCAATCAGTGCCATGTCCGCACCCAGGATCTGGGCCGGCGACCCCTGGGACGCTGAGAAGCTGAACATGCGAACCGCTGTGCCACCGGGCCAGCCCCCTCAGAGACTAGATTTTAAGCATCCTTACCAAAAAAAAAAAAAAAAAAAAATTACAGCTATGCGAGTTGATGACGTGTTGATCAACTTGATTTGTCATCATTTCACAGTGCATACATATATCAAATCATCACGTTCTATACTTTTAAACATATATAATTTTATTCGTCACTTATCCCTCAATTTTAAAAAATGGAGTGGCTTAAAGCAACCACCATTCAGTTATGTCTGAGGTTCTCTAACTGGGCTGAGCCGTGGTTCTACAGGGCTTGCCCGGGTCTCCCATGGAGCTTGGGCTGGAGGCCTCGAAGACAGGAGGCTCTGGGAGCCGGAACAGCCAAAACGGCGTCTTCCTGCAGGTGTTTGGTGGTCAAGGCTCCTCCCTGTGGTCATCTTTCCTCTGCGCAGCTCCCCATGCTCCGGAGCCTCCAATGCAGAGGCCTCTCTCCCCGGGGCATGGCACTGTCGGCTCGGAGGAGCAGGGCTCCCAAGAGCAGTATCAAGGGATGGAGTGGAGGGGATGAAGTTTCTCAGGACCTGGCCTGGGAGGTCACGCAGCATCACTTCTGCGCCTGTGTCAAGGGGCTGCAGGGCCGGCCGACTTTGGAGAGGGGAATTACACCCCAACTCTGGATGGGGGCAGTGACAAAGAAGTGCAGCCATCTTCCGTCCACCACAAGGAGGCTAAAAGTGGTGAAGTTTTAATTTGCACAGGTAAGGCTTTGACCCATCCATAATTTATTCTGGATATGGTATGAGGTAGTGACCTAACTTAATTTTTTCATATGGAAAGCAAATTTCAGGGGCCAGCCCAGTGGTGTAGTGGTTAAGTTTACATGCTCCGCTTCAGTAGCCTGGGGTTCACAGGTTTGGATTCCAGGGGTGGAGCTCCACATCACTCATCAAGCCATGCTGTGGCGGTGGCCCACATGCAAAGTAGAGGAAGATTGGCATGAGTGTTAGCTCAGGGCCCATCTTCCTCAAGCAAAAAGAGGAAGATTGACAACAGATGTTAGCTCAGGGCCAATCTTCCTCCCTCATCTCCCCAAAAAAGAAACTAAATGTTCCTAATACCATTTATGAGCCTGCCTCTACCATGTACTAAAATCCTACCTACTCACAGGTCCATTTCTGGACCCTCTATCTGTCCCACCGATTTCTTTGTCTAACCCTGAACAACCCCACAGTGGCTTAATTACAGCTACATAATGTCTTGAAACAGGTGAGGGAGGTCACCCATTGTTCTTCTTCTTTCATTGGCTGTTCCTAGATTTTACTTTTCCATATGAATTTTAGGATCAATTTACCTAATTCCACAAAATACATTATTGGAATGTATAGTTAACAACATTTTTTTTAAAGATTTTTTTTTCCTTTTTCTCCCCAAAGCCCCCTGGTACATAGTTGTATATTCTTCGTTGTGGGTCCTTCTAGTTGTGGCATGTGGGACGCTGCCTCAGTGTGGTCTGATGAGCAGTGCCATGTCTGCGCCCAGGATTCGAACCAACGAAACACTGGGCCACCTGCAGCAGAGCTCGTGAACCTAACCACTTGGCCACAGGGCCAGCCCCTGGAATGTATAGTTAAATTTGGGGAGAATTGACATCTGTATATTGAAATTTCCCACTCGTGAACATGCCATACCTCTCTGTTTTTTGCGGGTGTCCAAGGCTCACCTAGCACTTGTACATCTCTCTCTACCCTTTTTCCCTGGAGGAGATGTCTCTCTTCCCAGAGTATGCTTTATGACTCTCTAAACTTGGTCTCCTGCCTGTCTCTGTCATTTAAGCTCCTTGCCCATCTCTCCATCCACCTGCTACACCCTCTCCATGGATGCCTCAGTATGGCAGCCCGCTGTGTCACTCATCTGCCTTTCTCTGGATGCAAAGTCATTCATTCCCCCTCCTCCTTTAGAGCCATGTCCTAAATCACCAAGCCCAGTTGATTTTCCCTTCTAAATAAATGCTGCTTCCACCTTCTCTCCCTTTTCCCATAACCACCAGCTTATGAGGAACCTCCTCTCCCAGCCCTCTCTCTCTAGGGTCCTATCCTGCTTTATTTTCTCACCACTATCTAAAATCGTATTGCTTATTCACATGTCTAACTGTGCGATCTCCATCTCTGGAATGTAAGCTCCACGAAGAAGGGACTTTTTCTGATTTGCTCATCACTGTGCTTGTTGAAGTGTATCGAGCACGTAATTGGTGCTCAAGAAAGCTCTGAGTCAGGACAGAATTGGTGATGAATTCACCATCCTGGTGAGACCAGAAGTGATATCCTGCAAACACATCACGACCAGCTGTGCTTCTCCCTCCCCCTGGCATGCACTGGGTTTGCCTGGCCTGCAAGGCCCCCCAATCCCTCATCTGTGTGGGTGGGCCTGGGAGCTCCCGTGGACAGCCCGGGCACCCCTCCCCGAGGTCCTCCCCATGGTGAGCCCTTTCGGGTTCCTTCCTCTGCACTCCCACCACCCTCTGGAGCCTCTTCCGTGCAGTTGAGACCCTGAAGATCACTAACCGCTCACTTTGTTCACCATTATTTCATCCTTATCGCCTCTGGCTGCTTAAAAATGCCCTAGGGACAGGGAGCATGTTTGAAACTAATTCTGTATCCCACCCAGCTCACTACACCTTTCTTGCACACTCGATCGTCCAGTAAATAGGGGAAAGTAAGCCCTGAGGGGGGATCTTTATATTTTGTTTCTCTGGTGCCCCCCAAGCGCCCAGAACTGCAACATATTCTGCAGTCAGTCTGTGCAGATTTGAATAAGTTTGTTGATTACCTGAATGTTGTCTCCATTTGAAAAACTGCTGCTTTCAGAGCAGGGTCTGAGAGGGAGCGGCCACGCCAGCCCCTCGCCCAGGGCCCGGCATGGAGAATTCACGCAGCAAGTTTGTGAAAAAAAATTAAAATTGTCCAGCACTTAGAAAAACTAAATTTAACCAGCAGAACGTCTCCATATCAAATTTCAACCACTCCTAAAAAAGGCTTAAAGACTGTCAATCGCCTCGTTCACATTCAGGAAGCAGCGCTGAGGACCGGCTGGGTGTCAGGTTAAGAGTCTCTCATAACCAGCCACTCTCGTGCCCAGCGCGATGCTTATTCTGCCTGGGTTGAAACCACTGGCCTAACAGGGTAATCCTTTTTCCAACTGCTCAGATGAAATGTGCCCAAAGCCAAGAAAATTATGCAGTTCCTTTTTAAAGAGATGCAAACTGAGCACTTCTGGGAATGTCTGCAGTTACTATAAAAGAAATAAGAAAATGTGTTGCTTCTGTTGGATTTTCTGAGGCGGCCTGGGAGCGTTTCTAGATACTTTGTTGTAGAATAATTCTACCTTTTAAACTACTTTCCTCCTTTCTTAGAAAAAAGAAACAAACAAACAAAACCCCTGCCCGACTGTCATGCATTCATTCAGCGGATAGGAGTTGAAGCACTCAGCACCAGCCCTGAGCCAGGGGTCGAGCAGTGAGAAAGACAGCCAGCCACATAAACAAGCAAATATATGGTGTCCTAGAACGGGATTAAATGCTAGATGGAGAAAAACAGAGCAGGGGAGGGAGAGAGAGAATGAGGCCTGAGGGGGATGCAAGGGGTCCAGTTTTAAACAGGATGTCTGCACAGATGGAGTTTCAGTGAGCGTTGAATTGAGGTTAGGAGTTAAAATGCAATCATCTAGAGGAAGAAGGGCTCAGGTAGAGGGAGCAGTGAGTGCAAAGGCCCTGAGGTGGAAACCTACCTGCCAGACCACAGGGAGGTCAGAGTGGCTGGAGCACAGAGCAGGAGAGAGAGGTAAACTGACCATCAGGTCCATGAGAAAGGGGGTGGGGGGGCAGACAAAGTCATTAGGGCCTATGGGTCATCATAAGGGCTGTGGCTTATACTCTGAGTGAGATGGAAGGGTGCCGGAGGATTCTGAGCAGAGGAGAAACATGATCTGTCCTAAACGAGGTCATCTGCCTGCTGTGTTGAGGTGGCCATGGCAGATACAGGGACATCTGGGAGAGACAGTGGTGGCTGGGATCAGCCTGATCACAGATGCGTGTTCAGAGACATGGATTTGGCATGGATTGGATGTGGAATAAAGAGAGTAGGGGAAAGAAGAGAGAAAAGGAGGAGGGGGAGGGAAGAAAGAGAGAAGAGCCAAGGAGGAGCATCTGGAAAGATGGGGCACCACATACATCTTCAGTGACCCCCGAGTGACAGCAGTCCCCTCTAGAGCAGGGCTTCCCAGCCTCAGCACGACTACATTTTGGACCAGATAACTCTTGCTCTGGTGGGTGTCCATTGGATGTTTAGCAATGCCCCTGGCCTCTACCCACTAGCTAGGAGGATGCACTCCCTACACATTGTGACATCCAACAAATGTCTCCAGACTTTGCCAAATGTCCCCTGAGGGCCAAAACTGCCCTTGGTTGAGAACCACTGCTCTAGAATAACACCAATGCACTTGAAAATTTATCATCAAATTTCTTAGATGTGAACATCATCACTCACTAGTTATTTTGAAACATATCTTACGAGATATTTATAAATACTGTGGAAATCTCCAATTTGTCCCACATAAAAATAGTAACCACTATTTAGAGTCACCTACAATATATTAGGTTCATTACACATATGACCTTTTGTGCCCCTAGCATTCCTTACAGTAGATTCCTGAGAAGAGAAACCACAGCTGAGTGTGAGTAACTTTCTCAGGACCACACAGCAGCTTGTGGCAGAGTGTGCATCTAATCTTAAAGTCTGGCCCTGAGCTGTGCCATCTGGGCAATGACCCCAACATTTACATCCATAAAATGTTGATTTCCTTCTCTTTAGTTCATATCCACAGGACCCACACCTGCTTAAGAACAAAAATGATTCCTGTATAAGGTATTGTGCTCTAAATGATCCACCAGCAGCTGAAGATGCTACTCCTTATGAGGATGGAGAGTGGGTTGAGCTGTTGTATCCTAAGATATACTGAGACATTGTTGCACACATCCAGTCATTTCTTTAAACTAATCTCCCACTAGTGGAATTGCTGAGTCAAGGATATATACATTGTATCAGTAGGACTACAACCTGGTTGAGATCAACAGAAAGCCCCAAATAACTGGAGTTTAACTGAGACACACATTTATTTATTTCCCTCATGGAAAAGTTCTGAAGTAGACCATCTGGGGCTGACCTGCAGTCTGTTCTACAAAATCATCAGGACTCCTTCCAGTTCACAGCTCTGCCGGCCTAGAGGGGACTTTCACCCTCCTGTCCTGGATGGAGCTCCAGCCATCGCACCCGTGTTCCAAGCAGCAGGAGTGAGGAAGCACCAAATGGCAGCCACATGACATTTTTACTTACATTTTATTGGCCAGAAGTTACTCTTACGGCCATACCTTGCTGGGAAGGCTGGGAAATGTAGTCCCTATCCTGAGTCATCATACACCCAAACACCAATTCTCCAATTGTGAAAAGGAGAGGAGCAGGGATACTGGGAGGAGTGGCGGACAACTAGCAATTTCTGCCACCTGCATTTGACAAATTTAATTGCTATTGTTCAAAATGCCTTAATGCCAAAAAAACATTGTATCTATTTAATTTTATACTTCCACAAATGCAGAATTACAATACTCCCTTCTCCTGGGTGGCAAATGAGCCTTGAATTATGCGCCAAGTCTAATCGGTCACCTCACTGGGGTTCAGTGAACAGATGCATTGATGGTAGTGACACCTGCAGCGGGCTCTGTGGAGAACAATAGCAATGTCTGTGCTGGATATTTACCCTCCCAGCCCAACACCCTCCCAACACTGAGTGATAAAGTTTAATCTTTACCAGGATGGTGGGTGGAGTTAAATCTCCTTTTGATTTGCATTTCTCTGATTAACAGTAAGGTCAAAATCTTTTTTAAAAACATCTACTGGTCATTAGTGGTTTTCTTTGTTGATTGCCTCTTCATGACTGTGCACATTTTTAAATCAGGGTGCTGCTACTATAGGTTCAACATCATTCAAAATAAAAGATTGGTGGGGGGGGGGGGGCCAACCCGGTGGCGCAGTGTTTAAGTTCGCACGTTCTGCTTCTTGGCGGCCCAGAGTTCGCAGGTTCAGATCCTGGGTGCAGACATGGCACCACTTGGCAAGCCACGCTGTGGTAGGCATCCCACATATAAAGTAGAGGAAGATGGGCATGGATGTTAGCTCAGGGACAGGCTTCCTCAGCAAAAAGAGGATTGGCAGCAGTTAGCTCTGGGATAATCTTCCTCAAAAAAGAAAAAAAAGATTGGGGGTCATGTGTATATTGTGTGTAAATATATTTCAAATGTATATAAATACAAAAGATGTGTAAATTATAAGCATATGCAAATAAATTTCAGTGATACATAACATCTATAAAAGCTTATATATACATTTGCTTATATAAATATGTCAACTTTGTTTATAATGATTTTTTTAACATGTAAGCATTTTTTATTTTATGTGTAGCTAAGTCTACCAACTTTTCCTGTGACCAGAGATTTTCACATATTAGGGTATATGTGGTAGCTGTTCAAGTTCAAAACTGATTTAAGCTTGAACTAAAAAGCCTGACTTATGGCCTAACATATATTGTGCATCTGTTTAACCATTAAAGTAAAGGATGCACCCTCTTAAGACGAGATTGTAGACTTCCCCTCCTGCACCCTGTTGGTAACACCTGGACCAGTTTCTTTCCTGACACCACAGTCCTGTTGACCTGCTAATTTGTGTCGACGAAAATAATCCCTAACCGATCTATAAATGAAAATTTGGGTGAGTTTATTCTGAGCTAAAATCTGAGGACCATGGCCCGGGACCTTTCTTCCCGAAGGAAGAAAGGGCACCAAAGAAGTGGGGTGCAAAGAGTAGTTATATACCCCCAGAGAGGATGTTTCACATAGGATTGAAATGTCCTTTTACAATAGTTGCGAGACTGCTCTGTCGGCACAGCAATTGATGGAAACAGCAGGTAGGTCTGCTCTCTCAGCGGACACAGCAGGGTGGCAAGTCTGTTGTCTCAAGCTGGGTGGTCACAGGCGAGCTGGGTGGTCACAGGTGAGCTAGGTGGTCACAGGTGAGTGCAGCAATCAGTTCCTAGCCTGAGGAAAGATGCTTAACCTTAAGGAAATGCCAATGTGGGGGGAAGTTGCACCTTTATCTTAAGGGCATTTGTTCTTGCCATAGGAAATGTTTAAAGCAGAAGCAGATATGCAATGTGTGCTCAACGGCCACGGTCAGGCCCTTTTGGAAAAAACAAAGTCAGGCCGAATTAGGTTTACACCAAATGGCTTCCTCATATACTCCGATATATCCTATTGCTCGCCATTTCTATTTGTCATTTGCAATTGAAGACCTCTTTCAAATTTTGATGAAAATGTATCGTGGGTGTGTTTAATGCATGTTCTTTGTTCTAAGAAGATAGAAGACTGTACTGAAAACCATGCTTCGCCGGAACACCTTGTAAGGCCTCTCCGGATCATAATCCTCACTCTGGCTCATAATAAACTCACCCCAATTTTGATTTATATGTTGGTTATGGATTATTTGCATTGACATTTCTTGGCGTAGTTGTGGCAGGATTTCAGAGAAACCCGCCGGAGACCACCTGGAATCTACACTGACCCGGTTTGGGGTAGCAATAGGGGCCCACTGAGCCCTCCTGGATCACGGCAGTTTTCAAGTGACCCCGGCAAGTTCTCCTGAAACTCGGACCTCCTTATTTTAAGTCGATGGTCCTGAGTTTATATGAGCTGCTTCAAACCATAAGACTGGGTGTCTTAAGGGGGTACAGGTACACACCCTGGGTAAGAGGAACCTGGAGGGGGCAATTCCCAGGAAAGAGAAACCCGGGGGACTTCCTAGGCCAGGGGAGCCTACAGGGAATTTTGGAGTGAGTGCATCAGGCTGACCTGTTTAATTTGGCTTTAAATTGGAAAGAACTGTGTTTGTAAACATACTGCTTGATAGAAAAATGAAAGACTGAATGTGTTCAGCTCCAAAGAGAAGAAAAGCTTCTCCTGGCTGAAAGGCGTTCTCAGGTGACTGAGAACCTTAGCGAGAGTGTTGGAGGGTCAAATTGTCATGACATGCAGCGGTCCCGTAGGGAACTCCACTCTCATTCATGGTAATTAATTCAAGGCTCATCCGGGAAGCTCACAGGAGGGTTGGTTACCCGAGCTCCCAGCTCACATGGTCATTTTAGGCTACTGGCAGGAGAAACTGAGGCACGTAAGAGAGTGTTTATGACCTTCCTCTAGGGAGTAACACTCACAAGCAGCACATTTCTGAGCCATCGCACTGTCCCTAGGGATTGTTCGGACTTTATAGCAAAACAAAACTAAAAGAAAATGTGGAAAGTCAAGCTTCTAAAAGCCGACCAGCTCCCAAATGGGCAGCCTCCTCTCTGACTTCCAAGTGGTTAAGGAAATAAGGATAGCTGTAAATGGCTGGCATGATAACTGGAGATAATTTGAAATGTCGAAGAAAATAATCCATAACCAATCTATAAATGAAAATTTGGGTGAGTTTGTTCTGAGCTGAAATCTGAGGACCATGGCCCAGGGCCTTTCTTCCCAAAGGAAGAAAGGGCACCAAAGAAGTGAAGTATACAGAGTGGTTATATACCCCCATACAGGACATTTCATATATGATTGAAATGTCCCTCCCACAATAGTCACAAGATTGCCCTGTCGGCACAGCGCTTGATGGACACAGCAGGTAGTGGGTCTGCTCTCTCAGAGGGCATAGCAGGAGGCAAGTCTATCGTCTCGAGCTGGGCGGTCACAGGTGAGCACAGCAATCAGTTTCTAGCCTAAGGAAAGATGCTTAATCCTTTAGGAGACGCCAACATTGGGAGGGGGAGGGAAGTTGCACCTTTATCTCAAGGGCCTTTGTTCTTGCCATAGGGAATATCTAAAGCAGATATACAATGCATGCTCAACAGTCATGGTCAGGTCCTTTTGGAAAGACAAGGTCAGGCCGAATTAGGTTTATACCAAATGGCTTCCTCATATTCTCCAATATATCATATTGCTTGCCATTTTTATTTGTCAGAAATTACAGTGGCCACTGTGGGGTTCCTTTTTAAGAGCCAGGTAACTGAGAAATTTTTAAAGAGTTGAGCTCACCAACTTCCAGCACAATTGTTCAAACTAAAGGTTCTGGAAGCTATAAATATTTACAAAGAGCAGCAAAAAGTCATCTTACCAAGCTTGTTTCACGTCCTGAGGGCTTGGCTTAATAATCCTCAGGTTAGAGGTGCAGAAATATGTCAGACAAATGTGCTGCACCCCATTTTGCAGTCAGAGGTAGTCAGAGAGAAATGTGGGCTGCACTCGGTTCGTGACCAAGGGTCCCACCAAGCTGCTGCCAGCCTCAGGGGAATTCCATTGGCCATTAGAAGGAAAGTTCCGATTAGATAAGATCATTTAAAAGTGCACTTAAAAAGAGGTTTTGGGTACAATAATTATGTCTTATGGTCTGTGTGCTTGGAAGAAAAACAGCTTTGAAATTCTTTTTGGTAACTTAAAACTTTAGAGTTTTGCTAAATGAAGTTAAATGATGAAAATCTGTTGAGTATCTGGGTCAGTTTTGGATAGAATGGAAACCTGAAATATTATTGTTAAACATATATAAGTTTATCTACTTTTGGCTTCTTATTACAGTGAAACCAAAACATGTTTGGGTCTATTAGTAAACACACCTTGTGTTTTATTACTATGAAGAAGCATGTTTCTAGAAATTATAAAAAGTGTTTAGAATGCTGATATAAAAGACAGTTCATAATTGCTTATCTTTTTAGTTTTTACTAGGGTCTGTAAGGGTTAAAAATTCTAATTAATATATGTGATTAAAGCTACTAAAAATTAATGAGGAAAACATCTTTGTATTCAAGGAAAGTAAAATGTATGTTTTCAGTGAAGAAAGTATAAAGAATGGAAGTATTTTGGTTTGTTGGGTTAAGAAAGATAAATTTGTCCCAAAGTGCTAGGAGGAAAAAGAAAGGCATGGAACAAATTCTGAATGTAAAAAGGAAGTGACAGAAGGCTGATAGACGTAAAACCCTGAGGAAGTTTGGTACGTGGTCAAGTTGGCTAAGATTGAAATGAATCTAATTCAGTAAATGAGTTTTAATATAAACAGTAAGCTGGTACAAGAACTAGAATTTGGCTTTCTCTCTTAAAAGGATAATTTTCTTAAACTCTCAGTCTGCTCTTTTTTTTTTTTTTTTTTGAGGAAGTTTAGCCATGAGCTAACATCTGCCAATAATCCTCCTCTTTTTGCTGAGGAAGACTGGCCCTGAGCTCACATCCATGCCCATCTTCCTCTACTTTATATGTGGGATGCCTGCCACAGCATGGCTTGCCAAGCGGTGCCATGTCTGCACCCGGGATCCAGGTCGGCAAATCCCAGGCCGCCAAAGTGGAACAGGCGAATTTAACTGCTACGCCACTGGGTGGGCCCCTGACATTTTTGACAAGCTCCCCACCCACCCACCCGCCCTAAAAAAAATTCAAATCCTGAATAAAGGCTTCTTTTGACCTGGAAGAAGGAAGAGAATTTCTCTGAGGATTTTCAGAGGGCCCCTGAGACTTCTCAAAGAGATTTGTTCTCTCTTGCTATAAGCGGGGGACGGGGTGGGGGAGGGTGGTGGAACGACACTAATTAGGCTTGTTTGGTGTGCTAAGTTCCAGGAGAAGCATTGCCAAGTAAGTGATGATAAACTTTCTTAGGTTATATTGTCTAGGCAAATATTATTCACCATTTTAACCCTGCTACCTTCCTTCCAACATCGTAAGAGGAAAGAGCACAACTGCAGTCTATTCTTTAATAGTTTACAGATGGGTTTTACTTAAACTATGAGCAAGGATGCTATCAAGCTAGATGTGCTGTCCAGCGTCGAGTGCCCGCTACTTTCCATGAACTCTGCCCACCTAGTAAAAGCTTTCCTTCTCTAGGCTCGAGAAACTGCCACAGAAGAAAAGCAATAAAAGTGACAACAGGGGGCCTGCCCCGTGGCTGAGTGGTTAGGTTTGCACGCTCTGCTTTGGCGGCCCAGGGTTTTGCCAGTCGGAATCCTGGGTGCAGACATGGCACTGCTCAACAGGCCACGCTGAGGTGGCGTCCCACATGTCACAACTAGAAGGACTCACAACTAAAAATATGCAACTGTGTACCGGGGGGCTTTGGGGAGAAAAAGGAAAAAGAAAATCTTAAAAAAAAAAAAGTGACAACAAAAAGGGGAAAACTACTTTTGGACACTTTCTCCCACAGTGGCTCATAAAGCCTATACTCGTTGTGCTATATGCCCAAAATATAATCTAGGGAAACTATTTCATGAGTCACAAGGCCACTTTCCCCTTCCCAAGGGATCCTTTGAGGTATGGCAATTGGACTTTGTCCAAATGCCACCATCTCAAGGATAAATATATCTTGTAACGATCTGTATGTTTTCACATTGGGTTGAGCCTTTCCTTCAGAAGAGCAATGGTTTTAGGTAAATTATTATTGAAAAGGAAAATGCCTGTTTGAGGAATTCCTGCTGAGTTACACAGTGACCGGGGAACTCATTTCACTGGACAAATAATTAAATCTATTTGTAACATTTGGCCAATAATGTAGCATTTCCACTGTGTTTGCCATCCCTCATCCTCAGGATCCATGGAAAGAACTAACAGCATAATCAAAAGTTAATTGGCAAAGCTCTCAGAAGCATTTAATTTCTCATGGCCAAAAGCTGTTCCACTAGTGCTCTTCAATCTCAGATCTACAGCCTTTGGTAAACATTGGCTGTCTCCTGTCAAGATGATAGCTGGACAGCCTATGCAATTAGATGAGGAAATACATGAACCAACTTTGCTTAAGGGAGATATTGCATTGTTATCAGGGTCTCATTGAGATGCTTAAAAGAAATGAAAGGTTGGTAGCTGATTCTTTTCACAAACAGCTCCCAGACCTTAAAGATCATGGACTATAACGTGGATTGGAAGAGGTAGCAAATAAAAGACTCTTTGCAAATAAGAGATTCTCGCTTTAAGGGCAGATGGGCTCAGTCAGTGTTCCGCTGGTCTGACCACTGAGCAGCTAGCCATAGTCGTTCCTTCTTTGGGGCCAGAGGATGTCATATCACATACAGAAGCCCCTAACAGTACTCGAGCAGGAATAGCCTTATTAGATACCGAAACGTCTTCAGTGAGAAAGCCTGTCCTTCAAAATAGAATGGCCTTAGATTTTCTTACAGCATCCCAAGGTGGTACATGTAAATCATTCAAACTGAATGCTCTGTTTTTATACCTGACGAGTCCTCCACTGTATCATATCTGCTAAAGCACATGAAGAAAAAAAAGCAGGTCAATGCCTTAAGCGATCCTACACCTGGTCTTGATTTGTTTAGTTGGCTCCCTTCCGGTACTGGCTTCCATTTGCGGCTGGATTGCAATTCCTGTTTCTATTACTCCTTGGAATTCTTGTATTAGTCATAATATTCAGACTAATGACTGTTTTCTGAGTCTTGCATGACTGGCATGCAAGCTAGACTAATGATTGCTTAGTGACTTGAGATGGTTGATCGATCTTACAACCCTGGACGAATCCACTTTTCTTATTAAGGCTATGACTGAGAATTCATTTTTAAGCTAATCATTTCAAATACTGGATTACCTATTCTAATTGCTATAAACAATGTAACTATAGGAAGTCATGTAAAAGTGTATGTGCAATGTTTGTATGATAATCTAACAATAATTGACAAATTACGTAGCTTGTGAAACACTTCCCCTGTTAATGTATACCTATATGCTTGTCCACTATGTTCGACTATTTCCCCCCAACGTGGATAACTGAGCGAATCAATGAAATAAAAGCCTAGCCCCGAGGGACATGATGGACCCAGGGCAGGAAGCAACCAGCCTGGCACAGAGGGACAATATTTTGATTAGCAATGTTTTCTATCAAAAGATTATTGATCAGAAGTGGAAAATGACAAGAGATTTCACATATTGAGGTATATGGGGAACTATTCGAGTTCAAAACTGATTAAGCTTGAACTAAAAAGGCTGACTTGTGGCCTATCACACATACATTGTGCATCTGCTTAACCGTTAAAGGATGCACTCTCTCTCTCTTTTTTTTTGAGGAAGATTAGCCCTGAACTAACAGCTGCCAGTCCTCCTCTTCCTTGCTGAGGAAGACTGGCCCTGAGCTAACATCCATGCTCACCTTCCTCTACTTTATATGTGGGACACCTACCACAGCATGGCTTGCCAAGCGGTGCCATGTTCGCACCCGGTATCCAAACCGGCAAACCCCAGGCCTCCAAAGTGGAAGGTGCGCACTTAACCGCTGTGCCACCGGGCCGGCCCCAGGATGCACTCTCTTAAGATAAAAATGCAGACTTCCCCTCCTATGCCCTATTGGTAATGCCCAGATTAGTCACTTTCCAGACATCACGGTCATGTTGACCTGCTAATTTGCAACTAAATATCTCTTTGAAACTTTGATGAAAATGTATTCTGGGCATTTTTAATGTATGTTCTTTGTTCTTAAAAGATATAAGACTTTACTGAGGGGCCAGCCCGGTGGAGCAGCAGTTAAGTGTGCATGTTCTGCTTTGGCGGCCCAGGGTTGGCTGGTTTGGATCCCGGGTGCGAACATGGCACTGCTTGGCAAGCCATGCTGTGGTAGGCATCCCACATATAAAGTAGAGGAAGATGGGCATGGATGTGAGCTCAGGGCCAGTCTTCCTCAGCAAAAAGAGGTGGATTGGCAGCAGATGTTAGGTCAGGGCTAATCTTCCTCAAAAAAAAAAAGACTTTACTGAAAACCATGCTTCTCCAGAATGCCTTCTAAGGCCTTCTTGGGTCATAATCCTCACTCTGGTTCATAATAAACTCACCCTAGTTTTGATTTATGGGTTGGTTATGGATTATTTGTGTTAACACCTGCATAGTTTCTGGCCAATTCAATATCCATCTTGACCCCCTAAATTTTCTGCTGAAAGCCTGGTGTCAGCTAAGCAAATGGAAAGAGCATGTAAAGAACTGGACTTGAAATCCAGATGGGCCACTTTGTAACCAAGCGATTCTGGGCATGTGTTCCTAATTGTCCCGCACTTCGGTTTCCTCAACTGTCAGAGGTAGACGATTGACACTGCCCCTGTCAGTGTCGTGGGTGTGTGACCCTCTACACAAGGGTGCAGAGCAAATGTCCTTCCCTCAACCTCCCCTCTGTAAGACCCCCCAGATTCGACCAGCATTCCCCCGGCGAGTACCACCCGCCCTCAATGGGATGAATCAGGCCCTTGAGAATGCCAACCTCCTCCCAGCTCCGGTGGGAAACAGTGGGATTTATTGAGTCTGTTTCACTTTTCAATTTCTGACACCCCCTCCCCCACCGGGAGTTTCCGCTCTTCTTTCTTTTAGAATTTCCTTCATCCTCTTCCCTTTTCATGAGTCACGTTGACCGTCTGAGAGCCTGATTGCCCACTATGCTCCCACAGCTGCACCTGCTGTAAGGCTGGCATCTCGAACATTCCAGGACTGGGCAATCAGTGCCTCTGGACTCTTTGCAGGACTGCTGGGCAAACCGAACTTGCAGAAAGACTAGCAGACATAAAGGTCTACACGCTGGTGGGAGAGGGGGGACCTAATGGAGAATTCCCTTCCCTGATTAATAAAGTAGAACAAAGCATCCAGAGCTGCAACGAGGTCCCGCCTGCAGTCCAGGCTGCTGTGTCAGGTCAGCCACCTGCCAAGACCGTTTCCTTCTAGGTTTCAGAAAACACTTTCACGTGATTCAACACTGAGGCCTCCTGTCAGCTCATTCTGTTTATCACAAAAATTATCACAGAGCTTCAAAGCAAATTTAATGGAATTTTATGGAAATAGAAACAAAATCAATAGAAACTCCCCAAACGGTAGATTTCTGATAAAAAGAGAATCTTCTAATATAAAAAGTATGTTGTGCCGTTCAGTGCAGAAGGGGAGGTTACAGGACCTGTGTCCTGCACCACCAGTCCATCCTCTGCATCGTCGGTCCGCCCTCTGCACCATCCACTGGCACTACCCTCAATGGCACACACACTTCAGGGGAGTCTCAGGGTCATTCTTGCCCTTGACTCCCGTGACTGGTCCAGGATAGGCGCGCCAGCATTTTCCTTCATGGTGTCTTCTGAGTCATCCCATTCTTTCTATCCCGAGCTCAGCCTGATCCAAATCTGAGTGATTCCACAGGTAGACCCCACCCTGCGGGTCATCTGTTCTGTCCTGACACTGGTTCAAGCATCTATTAGTCACCCTTCTCGGTCTCATGATGGGCGCTGGGCTTTGTGTTGCTTTCCTCCGAACAGACTGCAGGTTCCTGGGGACGGACACTGAGCTCTTTTTCCCTGGCGCATCAGTCATCTCGGGCCGCCATAATGAGCACCGCAGACTGGGCGGCTACAACAGGAGGGGTTGATTTCCTCACAGTCCTGGAGGCTGGAAGTCCAAGATCAGGGGAGGCCTGGCTCTGTCGGGCATCGCTGGCTGCTGTTCAGTGGGAGACACCCAGTCAGCTGCCCTAGCTCCTGCCGGCAGCAGTCTACGTGCGGGTGGAGGTCTAGATGCAGAGATGGGATGTCTGCCTTCCTCCTTTGTAGAGCAGATCGGCTTGGTGTGTGCCTTGCCACCTGACTGACCCTCAAGGCTGGGACCTTGCCCTGGGGAACATGTGCCTCTGGGAAGGACTTTGAGGGACAAAGAAGTGTTGGAGGTTCACACTCTGTGGGGCGGGGTCTCTGTCAGTCAGGGCTCAGCTGTGCTTCCGTCGGGGTGGGTGCGGGTGTGGGTTGTCCTGAGCCCGCATGTTCTCCTGGGTGCTCCTAAGCTCCGGCACGCCTCTTCTACTCTCCTTTAAGACTTGGGGTCCTTAGTGTCTGCCCATTCCCTGCAGTCCTATTCAGTTCTCAGAACTCAGTCTAGACCAACCGTTCTCAAAGCACGGGGAACATCTTATCCGTGCAAATTCTGAGTCAGAAACTCTGGATGGGGCCCAGCTGCGCCGGTTCTCAAAAGCCCTCCAGCTGAGTCTGAGCAGCTCAAGACCCTGCTCTCAGCCAGCACCTGGGCTAATGTCCCCAGAGACCTTGGGCTCCAATCGCCAGGCCCAGAGCATCCAGGCCCCTTGGCAGGAATCCTCCTCCTTGGCTCTAGAGCAGGCCAGTGTTTGCTCAGCCGTCGTGTTCCCTCTGCCTCACATTTTTCATTTATTTGCAGAGTAATGTGATGGAGGCACCCAGAGCTTGAAGGATACCTGAGCCAATCTGTGGGAGTTACTGTTACCACGCCAGGTTTGTTTCTGCACGCCGCCCAGAAAGCCAAACACCGAGACGACGAGATGGCAGCAGAGAGAGGGTTTACTCACAAGGCAGCCACGTGAGGAAGCGAGAGCATGAGCCTCAAATCTGCTTCCCCAAAAATAGAGACTCAGGGGTATTTATGGGCTGGGGGGCAAGGTGATCTGAGATGTGGAGAGAGGTGATTGAGGCGAGGAGAGGTGAGGTCATTGACGATCCGTGCAAGCGTAGTCAGACTCCATGCCTCTTCATAGGACCCATGTTCACAAAATGGCGGTGTTAGTATGATCCGAGGTGGAGTTTTTAGCCTCTTGACGTCAAAAGGTCGCCTATCGGACACCTGCGCAGGCCCAGTTGATGAGCTGGTGGTCTCAACCAGGCTGAAGTGGACAAGGAGTTCTAATTCCTGAAGAACAGCTCACACACCCATTGCCATGGTGACCCAGGCTCCAGGGAGCTGTTACCTATAGGAGCCCAGTGGGAGTCAGATAGTGTATTGCCCAAACAGCACAGTTAACTGTGGGTGGGCGAACAGCTAAAAGCCATAATCAGTAATTGCAAAAAGGAAAAAATCCTTTAGTTCCTAGCTATTTAGTCATCAATGAATAACTCAGGGCCGGCCTGGTGGCACAGCGGTTAAGTTTGCACATTCCACTTCTCAGCAGCCTGGGGTTTGCCAGTTCAGATCCCCGGTGCAGACATGGCACCGCTTGGCATGCCATGCTGTGGCAGGTGTCCCACATATAAAGTAGAGGAAGATGGGCACAGATGTTAGCTCAGGGCCAGTCTTCCTCAGCAAAAAAGAGAAGGACTGGCAGTAGTTAGCTCAGGGCTAATCTTCCTCAAAAAAAAAAAAGAAGGCTAACTCTTTGCTGGTTTCATTACTGCCTTTTCCCACAGGGTCCTCAGCAAAGTTCTTCCAGAAGGCCTGTCCTGGCCACGTCTTAATAACCACAGGGTCTAACATTTCAGATCACGCACAAACCAGAATAACGGCAGAGGGTCTGCCCCTGACTCACTGCCTTCAGCCTCGTGAGAAATCTGCTCGCTTCCACATTTGGAAACTCATTTGAAAGACTTATATTAACGGGACTGTCAGGAAAGTTTCCAAGTTGTTTCTTCCTTCTCTCTCTCTCTCTTTTTTTTTTTTTTCTGATTTCTTCACCTCCTCCCGAAAGTACAGGCAATTCTGTCTCCATCCTTCCCTGGCATCTAACATTTAGGTTTAGGTTTTTCTGAACAGCTCAACTTCCTCTTGCGAAACAATGTGAACTTCCCCTGCGGGTGGAACAGGGAACTCTGTCAACCACTTTCGATTTTTCAGTAACTGAGCAGGTTTTGAAGGTATTTAAAACATCGTTGGTGAAAGTCTTTCCTGAATGGTGCTGATCCATCCATTATCAGCTCTTCCATCTCCCGGCTCATCAGCACTGCAGCCGCTGGGTGGAGAGCGGAGAGCCTGAGCCTCTGACGGAGGAGGGGAGCAGAGCGCTTTCTTCATCCTCTGTGAAGCACCACTTTCTCTGGTCTTTTCATGGACACCCCACTCGGAAATACCCCACTCTTATCGTTTCTCGCTTTCTTACTCCTCACTGGTTCTAAGCTCGAATTTTCAGGAATGACAAGCAGGTTTCTAAACAGAGGCATTTGTCATTTCTCCCTCATTCTCTCCACAATGCTCCTTAGCACGGGCTGTGCCACTTCCTCCAGGGAGCCTGCAGCCCCCCGGCCCCACCACGCACCCTGAAACCGCTCGGGCCCTCATCACCGGTGACCAGTCTAACAGTCACTCGGTCTTTCAACCCCTTTGTGGCCTTTGACCCTGTTTCTCACTTCCTCCATTTGTCCCCGTGGCCTTGCTGACCTCGCTGACCACACATCCCTTTGCCTCCCGGAATCTGCCCTTGCTCATTTGGTTTTACTTTTCAAATAAAGTTGCCAAACATTCGCTAAGTATCCTCTAAGTATTTATCTGTGCACTGAAACTTCTGTTACTTTTACTCGTATCTAGACTTCTTCGGAATAGGACTTTGGCCCCGCTGGAATCAAACCTAAGTCCTGCCAAGAGTAGGCTTGTAAAAATAGACCTTCTTAAAGATGGTAGACTTTCTGAAGGTCTGAAAGATAAACGAGAAACAGGGAATGCAACGTTGCTGAAAAAAGACCGGGAGGCTCATCTCAGGATGCTCAGCCGCTGCTGAAACTCGCCCCCTTACACAACCATTTAGTCTAATCTCATGATTTCATAGTTCTGGTAAATTTCTCAGATTGCATCACTACGTGGTTTCGTTTCCTTACTGGGAAGAGATAATCCGATCGTCCCACATGTGGGCAGAGATGGGGCAGCAGAGAGCCATCCACAGGGTACAATGTGGAGTAGGTTGTCAACCCTAGAGAGCACCCCTTGCAATTTGGACTGTTGAGGGGAAAACCTCTACCAGCTTAGAGTCAGTGGTCGTGGACCTGCAAATGAACCACAGACGGATTAACAGGAGAAATGAAAACAAGTTTTATTCACACGAGTGTGAGTGCATGCCCATGGAGAGGCCCCTGACCCGCTAGTGACAGGGGTTTATACACCAACTTCCTGGGGCCAAAGCAGGGTGGAAAGGGCTCCTATGGGGAGGCAGATGAGCTTGTAGGAGGCAAGCGGAATGTGAGACAGCTGGCGATGATGTTTGCTTATGCAGTCTCTCATCCCGGGGTGCGTGGCCAACCTCCCTCCCGGGAGTGAGACTCCTGGGGTTGTGGCTGTGTCACTCTGGGAAGGCTCTGCCTTCAGTCAGACACAGGAAGCTCCGGAAAGTCTTCTTTCAGCATCAGCTGTATCTCAAGTGTCTTCAGTTTGAAATAATCTTCTTGCCAGCTCTGTGGGTCCACATGGGTTCCCATGGGACCAATAGAGACCCTGCGTGGAGCAGATCATTCTCCAGGGGTTGGATCGTGTGCAGAGGCTCCTGGAGTTGTGCTAAATAAGATCTCCATGTCCTCGAGTCCCAGCGTTTCCCAGTAGGAGATGGCGAAGAGGCCTGAACTTCATTGCGGAAGTTAGTTTTCATTTCCGAGGCTTAAAGATACATACTTGCCTGGTCTGAATGTTTGGGTCCCCCCCAAATTCATGTGTTGAAATCCTAAGCCCCAAGGTGATGGTGTTAGGAGATGAGACACATGGGAGGAGATTGGGTCATGAGGGTGGACGGGATTCGTGCCCTTATTAAAGAGACCCCAGGCCATCCCTCGCCCCCTCCGCTGTGTGAGGACACTGTGAGAAGACGGCCAGGAAGGAGGAAGTGGGAAGGCACCGAATTCACAGACACCAGGGTAGCCGGCCCCCGAGATAATGCTTTTTTAAAGGCTATCCAAGGTCGGGGCTGGCCCGTGGCCGAGTGGTTAAGTTGGCGCACTCCCTTCAGTGGCCAGGGATTTCGCCAGTTCAGATCCTGGGCACGGACATGGCATCACTGGTCAGGCCATGCTGAGGTGGTGTCCCACATGGCACAACCAGAAGGA
Source organism: Equus asinus (assembly GCF_041296235.1). NCBI lineage: Eukaryota > Metazoa > Chordata > Mammalia > Perissodactyla > Equidae > Equus > Equus asinus. The sequence continues at coordinate 81,936,201 of NC_091800.1, forward strand.
CCCACAACTGAAAAAATAAACAACTATGTACCAGGGGGCTTTGTGGAGAAAAAAGGAAAAATAAAATCTTAAAAAAAAAAGGAAAAAAAAAAGACTACCCAAGGACAATAAATGTGTTTTCATTTCCCAAATGCTCCCTACAGTTTTTGACTGCACTCTGAACAGAAGGGGATCTGAAGACAGGACAGTCCTCCCTGTGTATCCCCCCAGAGCCGGGAGGACTCCCCCAAGGCACCTCCCTGTTGGCTGTCACCCAGGACTGGCCCATCTTTAAAGAAAAGCACTGTGCCACTAAGACTGCGGTTTGAGATTTTCGTCCTTCATGTTCAATAGTTTGTCCCAGTGTGGCTCTGAGCATTTTCAGAAATTAGCTTATCAGATTTTCAGTCCACCCCGGCTGCCCTCTTCCCCACTCTCCTATCTTGCTTATCTGATTCTGTCTTCCATTCCCCTGGCTCTAAGTGACTGATGACTGTTTGGTACATTAGAGAACAGAACCAGAAAACCTCTCTCCAGGCACTACTAGAAAGAACCACATGTGAGAGCCAGCAAGCAGAAATGCTCAGATCTGCCTCTGAATGGCTTTTTATTCTCTAGATGAGGCAGCTATTTTTATTGTACCACTGGACAAACACTTCTATGAGAGATCCAGCTCTCACGATTAAGGAACTAATTCATACTTCAAGCTACTTGAGTAAATATTAACACAGTCTCAAATAATTTAGGGGAACCACAAAGAAGTGTTTATAACCCACAGTTAATTTTCAAAAATTTCTAACCACTGGGCTGAGTCCTAGGTTTTCAGAAGTGGGCAATCAGCATAGTGGGGTTATGCTTAATTTTTAGTGTCTTATTTGTGTTTTTCTGTATTTTTCACATTTTATACAATGAATACACATTACTGGTGAAAAGAGGAAAAGCAGATCTAAAGTCAAACTTAAATCTGAGTGTGGAAAAGTGGGATGGAAGTTTATGGGAAGGACCAAATGAAAAGCTTAAAATTGATTGTGTTTACTTTTTTTTTAAAGGTATGCCTTCTTCTTCTTCTCCTTTTTTTTTTTTTTTGGTGAGGAAGATTGGCCCTGAGCTAACATCTGTCGCCAACCTTCCCTCCCATTTTTTCCCCCGAAGCCCCAGCACACAGTTGTACATCCTAGTTGTAGGTCCTTCTAGTTCTTCTGTGTGGGTCGCCGCCTCACTACGGCCTGGTGAACCGGGGTTCCCTGGTTTGGATCCCAGGTGCAGACTTAGCACTGCTCATCAGGCTGTGCTGTGGCGGCGTCCCACATGTAAAGTAGGGGAAGATAGGCATGGATGTTAGCTCAGGGCTAATCTTCCTTAAAAAAAAATACCAACCTTGTTGTCCCACCTAGACCAATAAAGTCAGGATCTCTGGGGACTGAGGACTTTTTGTTTGAACAACTGTATTGAGATATGATCGACAGGCAACAAGCTACTTTTTTTTTTTTGAGGAATATTAGCCCTGAGCTAACATGTGCTGCCAATCCTCCTCTTTTTGCTGAGGAAGACTGGCCCTGAGCTAACATCCGTGCCCATCTTCCTCTCCTTTATATGTGGGACGCCTACCACAGCATGGCGTACCAAGTGGGTGCCATGTCCACACCCGGGATCTGGACGGGGGAACCCCGGGCCTCGGAAGTGGAACGTGCGAACTTAACCGCTGTGCCACCAGGTGGGCCCCAACAAACTACATTTTTTAAGTGCGCAACTGGAGAAGTTTGACAAATGTGTTCACTCATGGGACCATCCCCACAGTCAAGATAATGAAAATGTCTGTAACCCTAAAAGTCTCCTTGTCCCCTTTGTCATCTTTCCCTTCTGCCCCTCACCCCTCCCTATACCCGAGGGACCACTGACCTTATACCATAGATTAGTCTGCGTTTTCCAACATTGTGTATTGTATACACAGAATTACACAGGATGTACACATTTTCGTCTGGCTTCTTCCACTCAGCATAATTTCTCCCAGTCATTGTGTGTACAAATAGGTCATTTCTTTTTATTGTTCTGTATTATTCCATTGCATGCAGTTACTGATATCGAAGCTGAAGTGAGTTCACTCACCCGTTGTGCAGCAAGCCAATCTCTGCCACTGGCGTAGTGGAAGAAAGTAGGAATTTTATTATTGCACAGCACTGGGCAAGGAGAGAGGGCAGCTAACGCTGAAATCCCAAACTCCCTGAAAAGCTAAAAGGAAGGGTTTTTGTTTGGGGTTTTAGGTAGGGGAGGGGGAGCGCATGGCCTTGCTGGTCAGAGCTTTCCCGCCAGCCTGTCTTTGGCCTCGAGACACTTGCAGAGAAAAGGGAGCCCGTGACCTTGCTGGTCAGCAGCTTTCCCACCAGCCTGTATCTCTTTGTGGGGAGGAGATAATGAAACCAGGTGCCTGTCCTTGGCACTGTCTGTCTCCATGGAGGATAGTGGATTCTGGAACCAGGAAGCCAGGGAGTAAGCAGGGAATGAGTGTTTTGGTTTTAACCCCATATATGCTGGGTTTAATGTAGGGAAACTGATATCAGGGTCAGCATCATTACCACAATTTATGTATCCACTCACTTGCTGGATATTTGGATTATTTCTACTCTTTGCTATTACAAATAAACCTGCCATGACCATTTGTTGTACAAGTCTTAGTGTGGACACACACTTTTATCTCTCTTGGGTGAATACCTTGGGTAAATTGAATGGCTGGATCATATGGTAGGAACATGTTTAACTTTTTAAGACACTGTCAAGCTGCTTTCCAAAGTACTTGTCCCTTTTACATTCCCACCAGCAGTGTGTGCGAGTTCTAATTTCTCCACATCCTTGCCGACAGGTGGTGTGTCAGACTTCTTAATTTTAGTCTTTCTAGTAGGTATACAGTGGTCTCTCACTCTGGGTTTGATTTGCATTTCCCTAAAGACTCGTGACACTGGGCATCGTTTCATGTGCTTATTTGCTATCTGTAGATCTTCTTTGATGAAACTATTCAAATCTTTGCACAGGTAGTGGTATTTTTTAAAAATTTTTATTGAGTTTATGATAGTTTACAACCCTGTGAAATTTCAGTTGTGCATTATTGTCTGTCAGCCGTGTTGTAGGTGCACCCCTTCACCCTTTGTGCCCACCCCCCACCTTTCCCCTGGTAGCCACCAATCAGTTCTCTTTGTCCACGTGTTTAAATTCCTCATATGAGTGAAGTCATACAGAGATTGTCCTTCTCTATCTGGCTTATTTCACTTAACATAATTCCCTCAAGGTCCATCCATGTTGTTGTGAATGGGACAATTTTGTTCCTTTTTATGGCTGAGTAGTATTCCATTGTATATATATACCATACCTTCTTTATCCAGTCATCAGCTGATGGGCACTTAGGTTGCTTCCATATCTTGGCTATTGTAAATAATGCTGCAATGAACATAGGGGTGCGTGGGACTTCTGGAATTGTGATTTAAAGTTCTTTGGATAGATACCCAGTAGTGGGATGGCTAGGTCATATGGGTATTTCTAACTTTTTGAGAAATCTCCATACTGTTTTCCATAGTGGCTGCATCAGTTTGCATTCCCACCAGCAGTGTATGAGGGTTCCTTTTTCTCCACAACCTCTCCAACATTTGTTACTTTTTGCTTTGGTTATTTTTGCCATTCTAATGGGTGTAAGGTGATATCTTAGTGTAGTTTTGATTTGCCTATTGACCATCCATATATCTCCTTTGGAGAAATGTCTGTTCATGTCTCCTGCCCATTTTTTGATTGGGTTGTTTGATTTTTTTAAAAAATTTTTAAATTTATTTATTTTATTATTATTATTATTTTTTTTTTTGAGGAAGATTAGCCCTGAGCTAACTGCTGCCAATCCTCCTCTTTTTGCTGAGGAAGACTGGCCCTGAGCTAACATCCATGCCCATCTTCCTCCACTTTATATGTGGGACGCCTACCACAGCATGGCGTGCCAAGTGGTGCCATGTCCTCACCCAGGATCCAAACTGCCGAACCCTGGGCCACTGAAGTGGAATGTGCACACTTAACTGCTGTGCCATTGGGCTGGCCCCTGTTTGTTTTTTTTTTTTTGTTGAGTTGTGTGAGTTCTTTATATAGTATGGAGATTAACCCTTTGTTGGATATATGACTTGCAAATATTTTTTCCCAGTTAGTGGGTTGTTTTTTCATTTCAATCCTGTTTTCATTTGCCTTGAAGAAGCTCTTTAGTCTGATGAAGTCCCATTTGTTTATTCTTTCTATTGTTTCCCTTGTCTGAGAAGGCATGGTGTCCAAAAAGATCCTTTTAATACTGATGTCAGAGTGTATTGCCTATGTTTTCTTCTAGAAGCCTTATGGTTTCAGGTCTTACCTCTAGGTCTTTGATCCATTTTGAGTTTATTTTTTTGAATGGTGAAAAAGAATGGTCAATTTCCATTCTTTTACATGTGGCTTTCCAGTTTTCCCAGCACCATTTGTTGAAAAGACTTTCTCTTCTCCATTGTATGTCCTCTGCTCCTTTGTCAAAGATAAGCTGTCCATAGATGTGTGGTTTTATTTCTGGGCTTTCAATTCTGTTCCATTGATCTGTGCACCTTTGTGCATTGATCTTTGTACCAGTACCACGCTGTTTTGATTACTGTAGCTTTGTAGGTAGTAGTAGTTTTTAAAAGGCCCCCAGGTGATCCTAATGTGCTGTCGACGAAAATAATCCATAACCAATCTATAAATGAAAATTTGGGTGAGTATATTCTGAGCTGAAATCTGAGGACCATGGCCTGGGGCCTTTCTTCCCAAAGGAAGAAAGGGCACCAAAGAAGTGAAGTATACAGAGTGGTTATATACCCCCATACAGGACATTTCACATATGATTGAAATGTCCCTCCCACAATAGTCACAAGATTGCCCTGTCGGCACAGCACTTGATGGACACAGCAGGTAGTGGGTCTGCTCTCTCAGAGGGCATAGCAGGAGGCAAGCCTATTGTCTTGACCTGGGTGGTCACAGGTGAGCACAGCAATCAGTTTCTAGCCTAAGGAAAGACGCTTAATCCTTACGGAGATGCCAACGTTGGGAGGGGGAGGGAAGTTGCACCTTTATCTCAAGGGCCTTTGTTCTTGCCATAGGGAATATCTAAAGCAGATATACAATGCATGCTCAACAGCCATGGTCAGGCCCTTTTGGAAAGACAAGGTCAGGCCAAATTAGGTTTGCACCAAATGGCTTCCTCAAATTTTCCAATATATCCTATTGCTTGCCATTTTTATTTGTCAGTGCAGTGATGGTCAAGAGCCACCAAGACTACCAAAACTCCCCAAATATTGTGACTCCCAGCTCAGCTTCTTGAGGCCCCTACTGGTAGGAGGTAGTCCCCTCCTGTATCCAGATTAGAGAAAGGGAGAACCTTCATTCCAGAGTCCTGGGGACCCTTCTGGGCTGACCTCAACACGCTCCTGTGAGGGACTTAAATGTGGAGAAGAAATAACTGTCTCCTCTTCTTCCTTGGGCAAGCCCTCCTGTGACCACGATGACCTCCTTCATCAGTGTGCTATTCCCCGGGAGTCGTTGGAGATTCTGAAGTCCACAGACATGATTCCACCGAGATTCTTCTAGACTGCTCTGGGGTGGGCATCCCAAAGCCGCAACCCCTTTCCCGCAGATCAGTGTTTGGAGGGAGTGTACTCGGGGTCTCCTCTGGGCTTGGATCCACGATGACCACAGCCTGCTGTCACCGACCTGCCACAGTAGTAGGCACTGGATGTTTGGAGCACCTGGAGCAGGGCCAGTGGGTGGAAGGCAGGGAGAATCTGGGGTCAGCTTCTCCTCTCCACCCCACCGGAGGCCTGTTGTTGATTGAATTGTTCCCCCAGAAAGATATATTGAAAGACATATTGAAGTCTTAGCTCCCAGTACCTCAGAATGTGACCCTATTTGGAATTAGGGTGTGAGGGACTGGAATTGGCCACCCCAACATGTGTCTCTTTGGCATGAGGATTATTTTGGGCTGGTTATTTTTAAAAAACTGCAGATGTGAGGGAAACTCTGAAAAGTAGAAGTTACCCTCTATAACAGACATTTACATTTGTAAGGGAAATCTCCATCTGTAAGGGTGTATCCCTCTCTGTACCAGGAAGAAGGGAGATGACCTCCTCTCTAGAAACTCTTATCAATGCTGAAGGCCAGGGCTTCAATCTGCTTAACAACCTTACTCTTCTGTACTGTGCTTTTCTGGTAATCTCCCAAAAGTGACTCCCCCACAACCCCAACATCCTCCTTTGTCTTTAGCTGAGGAGGGTGTTTAAGGTGAGAGCTTCCTCCATTTTGCCGAGTTGCTCAGTTTTCCTGAGTCTCTCCCATGTACACGTTATAAAGCTTTGTTTGATTTTCTCCTGTTATTCTGTCTCATGTGATAATTTGTAGCCCAGCCAAAAAGACCTAGAACGGGTAGTGGAAATGTCTTCCTCCCCAACAGGGGCGTTGCAGATCCAATGATTTAAGATAAGGTATTACTGGAGTGGGGGGGGGGGCCTGATCCAATATGACTGATATCCTTACAGAAGGGGAAATTTGGACACCGAGACAGAAGCAGAGAGGAGACAGCCATGTGACAATGGAGGCGGAGGTTGGAGTGACACAATCACAGGCCACGGGAGCCAAGGAGCGCTGGCCACACCGGAAGCTGGAGGAGACAGGGAAAGATTCTCCTGCTCAGGTCTCAGAGGGAGCACAGCCCTGCAACCTTGATCTCAGCCTTCAGCCTCCACAACTGTGAGAGAAGACAGTTCTGTTGTTCAAATCACCAGCTTGTGATACTTTGTTATGGCGGCCAGAGGGAATGGCTCACTGCCCCAGGACACATAGGCCTGACCTGCATCAGGAGGCCTCGTCCCCCCCAGTCCCAGCATGGCCCTGGGGTGGCAGCCTCAAGTCCGTGCAGGGGAGGGAGGGACCCGAGTGCCACCACTGCCGAGTCTGGTCTTTCAAGTGCAGCTCCTCCATTCCTCTTCTATTTATAACACCCTTATTGTTTTAAAACTGGTGTAAATACATACTTTAAGACATCAACCATTATTTAAAACCCTACAGGGGCCGGCCATTGTGAAGTGGTTAAGTTCCTGTGCTCCCCTTTGGTGGCCCAGGGTGTTGCCCGTTTTGATCCTGGGTGTGGACATGGCAGCGCTCATCAAGCCACGCTGAGGTGGCGTCCCACATGCCACAACTAGAAGGACCCACAACTAAAATATACAACTATGTACCAGGGGGCTTTGGGGAGAAAAAGGAAAAATAAAATCTTTAAAACCCTACAAAGTGAAAATAAAAAATACTTTAGATTGCATTATCCAATGTCAGTCGATGTGTTGGAACACGTTGGAAAGACCTCTGCAGGTAATTCCCGCCTTGGCGCACACACAGATTGATGAGAAGCTGGGGAGATCACGGGGTGAGTGGCTCCAGGGTGTGAACACGCATACCTGGGCTGGAAGAGCCCCAGGGAGGGGAATCCCAACTCCACTGCCGGGGGGGGGGGGGGGGGGGGGGGGGGGAGGGCGTTGTTGAGAACATCCTTACATTTCTTTTTGAATCTGTGTGAATAAGTCCTTTAGAAAAATTCCCAGAAGGGGTATTACCTCACCCCTGCCTCATTTTCATTGCTTTCTATAAAATCACAAAAGTGATACATGGGTTTTTTTTTTTTAAATCGAATATTACATAAGAATGCAAAGTAACAATGGAAGCCTCCCCTGCTATCCACCCATTCCCTGCTCAGCCCTAAGGGTGACTGCTGTAAACAGCTGAGAGGAATTTTAATGAAGAAAGTTTGGGTTTATATCTTTGTTCTCTCTCTTAATAAATATGTGACTGTGAGAAGGCTCTTAGTGTATTTAATGCTTAACTTGCTCATCTGAAAATGGAGCTGTTGCCTGCTCTTCTTATCTCACAGGGTTTCATGGAATGTATGTGAAATGGAACATTTACAGAACTGTATCTGTACTAGGTCGCAATGGGAACATCAACAATTGTCAAAGGATGTGAATCCCTGAGGCTCAGGACAGTCTTTTGGAAAGCCCCTAAGTGGGGGGCTGCTTGCCAGGGGAACAAATTGTGTGATTAGAGGGCTGGGACTTTCAGCCCCATCCTCTTCCTCACACCCCTTCAGTGGGGAGAGGGGCTGAAGACTGAGTTCAATAGGGGGTTCAGAGACAATAGGGGGTTGGTGAACACATGGAGGTTCCGGGAGAGTAGCAGGCCCAGAGTAAGCCTAGGAGCTCCACATCCGTCTCTCACCATACCTTGCTTTATGCATCTCTTCCATCTGGCTGTTAAGTAAAATGTTTTAATCAAACCCAAGAGAGGGAGTCATGGGAATCTGACCAAGCACAGAGGACAGCCAGGACTTGCAATTGGCATCTAAAATGGGAGGCAAAGGGTAATCCTGTGGGGTCTGATGCTATCTCCAGGTAGACAGTGGCAGAATTGAGTTAAATACATTGAACTTCTTAGCCAGTAAGGGATATAAGGTGTCTAAAGGGAAGGCACAAATATCTAAAGAGACAGTAAAGTATTTGGGATTTATCATCTCAAAAGCGCAATGAAGCCTTCCTCGAGACAGAGATGGTAATAAAACTCGTTGGCGGCTGTGAGGCTTCTTGGGGATGGCTGGCTTTTACCGCTTTTGGATCCCTAACTTTGGGCTGATCGCTAAGCCTCTCTCTGATGAACCACAGGGGTCAGAAGTGGACCCCTTTGAGTGGGAAGCTATGTGACCAAGTTTTCAATAAGCTCAAAAACTTCTGGCCTTACCAGACCTGAGCAAGGCATTTGAAATGTAACTCGGAAGGATGATGCCTCGAGCCTCTGGGAATGTCAGGCCCCTCCTAGTATTCCTAGCCGTCACAGGGAGGGTTGAAGCTGTCCCTTCCAGAACTGAGATGGCCACCCAAGTGACCCAAGCTTGGCCAAAGGAGATGGTTCCCAGGTGCGGACTCCCACTGTTGATGCAGAGTGATGATGGAGTCACATTTATCTCCCAAATAACCCAGGAACTATCCAGAGCCTTGGGGATCTCTTGGAAACTCATGGTGGCCCCAGTGGACGGAAAAGACTGAAACAGTAAACCACACGTTAAAGAAGACGGTTGTCAAAATCTGTCAGGAAACTAATTTAACCTGGGATGAGGTGTTGCCCTCTGTCCTGCTGAGGATCTGCGTAGCCCACCGAAGTAGGCTTCAATTGAGCCCCTTTGAAATGATGTATGGGAGGCCATTCCTGGCTTCACCCATGGGGTGAGAGTATATACAAGAGAAGGAAATAGGGATCAGGCAGCGCTTAAAATTTTAAATGAGGGGCCGGCTCCGTGGCTGAGTGGTTAAGTTCGAGCGCTTCACTACAGCAGCCCAGGGTTCATATTCTGGGCACAGACATGGCACCACTCATCAGGCCACGTTGAGGTGGCGTCCCACGTGCCACAACTAGAGGGACCTGCAAGTGAGATGCACAACTATGTGTATGGGGGGTTTGGGAGATAAAGCAGAAAAAAAAAGATTGGCAACAGTTGTTAGCTCAGGTGCCAATCTTTAAAAAAAATCTTTTTAATGAAATTCTAGTTTCCGTTCATGAGTTTGCCTCTCACAGGTCCCCTTTCCTGTCAGCTGTTCCACTCCACCACATCAAGGCAGGCGACCAGTGGGGGACGGGCATTGGCCACCCCAAGATATGTCTCTTTGGCATGAGGATTATTTGGCGCTAGTTACTTTTAATAAACTGGGACAGGGAAGGAGGCTCTGAGGAGTGGAACTTGCTTACCCTTTGTTAAGAAACATTTACATTTGTAAGGGAAATCTCCCTCTGTAAAGCTGTCTCCCTCTCTGTACCAGGAAGAAGGGGGATGATCTTATCTCTAGAAACTCCTATCAATACAGAATGCAAGGACTTAAATCTGCATAATACTTATTCCTGTTTATTGTGCTTGTCTGGTAACCTCCTGTAACTGACTCCCCCCACCCCCAACATCCTCCTTTGTCTTTAGCTGAAGATGATATTTAAGGTGGTGGCTTCAGCCATTTTCGCGAGTTGCTCAGGTTGCCTGAGCCTCTCCCATGTATACATGTTATAAAGCTTTATTTAATTTTCTCCTGTTGTTCTGTCTCATGTGAATTTAATTCATTCTCTGGTCAGAAGAACCCAGAGAGGGTAGAGGAAATGTCTCCCTCCCCTGCAAGGGTCTCCTTAAGTCTTGGAGGGAGCATGGAGCAGAGGATCACCTAGCCCCCAAGGAAACAGGGCCTTCTGAAGTCCTCCCGAGCACTGATTCACCAGTCAGATAACTCCGGAATCAAGCCACGGACTCAGCACACCTGAGTGAGGTCCCCCCACAGCCAGAGCACTCAGAAGTGGAAAAGAGAAAAAACTGGTCTTGGGAGCCGCTGAAAGACCTTAGGCTGCTGTTCCCAGTTAAGACAGCCAACACCGAACAGTCAGATGGGTAAAATGAATTGGGTTCTTGCATTTTGTGTTCTGGGAAGTTGGTTAATCAAATATGGAACAAGGTGCTGCTCTAAGACTGCCGATAAAGACACTCAAATTATGATAATGCAAAACATAACCAGGTACCCGAGAGTATTTTAAAAATTTCCTTCCTTAGTTTCCCCATCTTTGCTCCCTTTAAGCTGGAACAACAAATGCCCTGCTTCCCACAGGAATGAGGAAGTGAAAAAAAGATAGTGGAGATTGACCCATGTACCTGGGGGTTACAGCAGATATTCAATAAGAACATGGTTGTGTTTTGACCTTGTTGCCTACACAGACATAGGTGAGTCTTGTCAATTTGCTGTTTTCTTGTTTGACTTGAGGGGTGACGTGGGTCTCCAGGATTTGTGAGTTTGTCTTGCAGAAGAAAGAGAATGCCTTTGGGGAGGTTGTGATCCCAGATGGCGGGCCCCCAGCAGCCTTTGCAGACTGCCCAGGGGCTTATCGGGAGGGGGAGAAGATGCAGAAGAAGAAAAAAAAGGTCTTAACAAACACGGAATAAAAGGGATTTTCCTTATCCTGATAAAAAGGTATTTATCAGAAGCAAACATCATGCTTCCTGTTTTAACTAAAAGCATTTCTATTAAAGTCAAAACCAAGACAAGGTCACCTATAACCCCTATTACTCATCACTGAACAGGGTGTCCTGACTGGTACAGCAGAAAAGATTCTACATTGTACATGTTATCTACTACATGTTGAATCTACAATTATCTCAAAATAAAAAGTTTGAGAAAAAAAATCATTGTGAGGAAGAAAGAATAAATCTATGTCAAGCTCTCAGCACAATGCCTGGTGTGTAGGAGGGAATTTTAGTGCTATAGCTGGAAAAGTCCTGGGTGAACTGGACAGCTGGTCACCCCACAGGGCAGTCCAGTGTTGGCTAACTCAGCATCACTGAAGACCCCGGTTCTCTCCGTCTCTCTACCTGCCCTCCTCAGCCTGTTGGCTCATGTTCAGGCCAGATGCCCTCAGGGCCCCGAGATGGCTTGCCCAGGTCCAGGGGTCATGTACAGACGGGACCATACCCACCCACGTCTCTCTAAGAGCAAAGAACCCATTCTGGGAAGCCTCCCTCACAGCATAGTGGCCAGGACTTCATCGCTCATGCATAAACATCATCAAGGGAAGTGGGACCCTGGTGCTTGGGGTAGATGGGTCTGGATTAGCCTCCAGACCTGGGAGAGAGCCAGCCTTCCTGGGTCAAGAGCAGCATCACATCTCCGCCAACCAGAAAGGAGGAGGAGAGGGCTCTTGGGCGGTTTGCCGACACTGCTATTCTCCCTCTTTCCCAGCACTCTACTGCCTGCCGCCTGGGCAGTGGGCACCCTGCGTGATTTGTGAGCACACCCGACCTCTGCTAGGCAAGGCCAGCGACTGCTTTGCTCCTGCTCTTATCCCCAGCACCTCGCAGGTGCCCCATGCACGTGAAGAATTAGTACACATTGGTTGAAGTGAATTAAGTAGCCATTGACATACTTATTCTGCCTCCCAACCTTCTAACTAAATCTCCATCAATAACCATATCATGATGGCCCAGGTTAGAAACTTAGGCACCAAGCCTGAGACCTAGAACGTCTCTCGATTTCCACAGAAGCAACGCTGTGTCCGTTGTAGGGGAGGAAGACATTTCCTCTATCCAAAGTGGGTTCGTCTGGCCGGAGAACGAATTAAATTCACATGAGACAGAACAGCAAGAGAAAATTAAACAAAGCTTTATAACGTGTATACATGGGAGAGGTCAGGCAAGCTGAGCAACTCATCAAAATGGCTGAAGCCCCCACCTTAAATATCTAAAGACAAAGGAAGATGTTGGGGTGGGGGGAGTCAGTTACAGGAGGTTACCAGAAACAGGAATAAGATTATGCATATTTAAGTGCTTGCATTCTGTATTGATAGGAGTTTCTACAGATAAGGCCATTTCTATTCTTCCTGGCACAGAGAGGGAGATATCTTTACAGATGGAGATTTCCTTTACAATGTAAATGTGTCAACAAAAGGGTAAGCAAGTTCTACTTTTCAGTTGCTTTCCTGTCTGCAAAGAAACTAGCCTCAAATAATCATCATGCCAAAGAGACATGTCTTGGGGTGGCCAAATCCAGGTCCCCACACCGTCTTGCTCTCTGAGGCTCCTGTCTTGGGTTCTTCCTCTGGCCTGTCGAGTAGAGGCACACCGTGTGGCTGTTGTGCTCTGCTGTTTTCTGAAGTAGTCATTCGCGCTCCTAAGCCCACAGGCTGCATCCTTACTACTCGCGTTCTCTAAGTGTTCTCCACGTCTCCTAGAGGGAGGGGAGTAACCTGATGCTCAGACTTTTACTTAGTGATTCACGTGCCTAGCGAGTAAGCAAATGATTTTCCTCCATAAAATTTGACTTCACCATTTTTTTCTCCCCAAGATTTGTTAATGATGCCAAATCTTGCTTCGAACTTAATAGCACCATATCCCCTAAGCAGAATCCAGCCTGACTTCTCTCTTTTTCACTTGCCCCTGAGTCAGTTATGAGGAATGATTCAGACCCATAAAATCCTTAAGTTCACAAACCAAGCAGAGGTTCTAAGCCTTTCCTTAACATCCTTTGTTAGGTTTCTACACTTCCTGGGTTGGACTTAAATTCACTGCTCTCATTTTCAAGGCCACCTGCCATTTTGCCCACATCTGCCTCAGACCCATGCAAATCTAGCCCTGGTTTTCCTGGTCATCTTCACTGTAACATAGAATATAAATGTGAATGTTAGACATCAGCTCTTGGCAATGCCTAAAGATATCATCTCTGCCAAGAAGAAAAGATTTAGCAGAAACAATGGTGAGTCAAGAATTCAGAAAGGTTTATGATCCTCTCACTGCCGAGATACAATTCCATAATTGTCTCCCGGGTTAATTTCTAACTTGCCTTCAGCAGAAGTTCTGCTTGAATAAAGTGTGACGGATGGGACCTAAATACAGAACCATCTGATAACAATGGTTAGTTCTGAGCTAAGCAGGGTTTATAGGACTGATTGTCCTCCAAAGTTGCTCACTCCAAGGTCACTTCAAAACACAGTTATCCCAGAAACAGCAGAGGGCACCCAGGTAATTATGAAAGTAAATGAGAAAGCAAACATCCCAGAAGGAAATGTGGCCTGGAGCACTGGGTAGTGCCTGGCACAGCACCCTGTGAAAGCACGCTTGCTCAGAACGAAGCTGACGCTCTCCATCTGTTTAGGTTCCTACTATTCTAGAGCTCTACTGTCTAGAGGGTCAACACTAGCCACATGAGCCCATTTAAGTTAATGAACATTGAAAATTCGGCCCCTCAGTTGAACTAGCCACATTTCATGTACTCACGAGACACATGTGGCTAGTGGCTACCATATTGGACAGTACAGATAGAGAATATTCCCATCATCACAGAAAGTTCTAGTAGACAGCACTGTTGAAGTCTCAGTTTCCATATATATTATGACTGAAGGAAATCAGAATATGTCATCCCAAAATATGTCACTTTGGCATAAAGATTATTTTGAGCTGAAGGCAATTAAGAGACAGCAGACACAGGAATAGCTGTCTGCCCTCCCCATCTGCCTAAAAGCAGGGAAGGAATTTCACTTGTGAAGGTGTCCCCCTCTCCCGTACCAGGAAGGAAAGGACAATCTTTATCAGGGGAGGTGGAGATGGTGCTGAGATGCATCTGTGTAAACTAAATGTGTCTAAATAACCCTTAGCTTCCATTAGTTTCCCCACATATTTACTTTCCTACAATTTACCGCCCCCCAATCCCAAACCCTGCTTCCTTTGTCCTGTTACTTCTTCACAATTTACTGCCTTTGGTTAAAATGGTATACGAGCCCCTCCCTGACCTGGACTGCCTCTTTAGGTCTTCATTGATTTTCTATGAAGGCCTCCATTTATGGAAAAAAATGAAAAGATTAACAATATAATTTGTATGCATTTTCCCCAGTGAATCTGTCTTTGTCAGTCTAATTTGCAGGCGCCCACCCTGAAAGTACAGAGGAAAAGACTCTTTTCCTCCCTTACACAATCTGCCAGGAATAACTGAGAAACAGGGACTAATCTAGCCAAGAGGCTGAACTCCTGAGGTTGATGGAGCCCATGTGTCTTAGGTCACCTGGCTTCCACTCAGGTGACATCACCTGGCCACCCTTTGAGTGGGTTCCTCTCATTTTATTTTGGAGAAAAATTTCCATTAAAAAAAGATACAGGGGAGGAAGATCCAAGATGGCGCCGTGAGTAGTCCTCTTTGTCTCTCCCCCTTCGAGTCTACAATTATTTGGACACTTATCGCTTGACAAAGGATATCCAGACAGCATCTCAGGACGTCTGATATACCCACGCGACTATACATCGGAAGGCAGACGGACTTTCCTCTGGGAGGATGTGGAAATAGGTGAAAACTCTCTGACCCCGACGAGCAGCCTAGTACCCGCAAGCGGCTTTCTTCCAACGGACGCCCCCAGAGGATCTACACACATCTAGGGCAGGAGTGAGCACACAACAGAGGAGCGACGGTGGAAACAGGTGACCAGAACCCTACCTAAACCCCCCGCAATTACTCCTAAACGCAGAGGGAAACTTTGGAGTTGCACACCTGAGCCCGCGGGGAGAGTCTCTCCCCGCCATTGGCAGGGAGACCCCGCCTGGTGTTCGCGGCACCCGGAGGGTCCCAGAGAGAGTCGCTGAGGGTACGGAGGTCTCCCAGCTGCCGTTGCCCGCCCCGTGTGAGTAGGGATTGCCGGAGATCTCGGAGAGGACTGGGGCTGGGGGAAGTTTCAAAGGCCGGCTCTGCGACCCGGAGGGGAAGCGCCGGAGTTCCGCCCGGGCAGCAGACAAAACTCTCTGTCTGCCATTAGTAGAGGGGCCACGCCGAGCATTCACGGCTCCGGGAGACGCCCGGAGAGAATCCCAGAGGGCGGGGCGACCCCCAGCTGCCGTTGCCCGCCCCGTGGGACTAGGGATTGCCGGAGATCTCGGAGAGGACTGGGGCTGGGGGGAGTTCCAGAGACCCAGCTTCGTAGCCTAGGGGGAAACCCTACAGGCTCACAGCAGCTTTAGGGAAAGCCTCTGCTCAGCACCAGTAGAAGGCACCCAGCCGCCAGCCACAAGGCTGGAGGACCCCAGGGCAAAAGCAGCATAGCTAGGTGAACTAACCACAGACTGTAGTAGATGCCAATAGCTCTCCTGCGACCCATAGAGGACAAGTGAGATTTTGTGGGTGCCGACAGCAACGGAGCGACAAATATAAGTGATCCCACCCCTGGCTGCTGGAAAAGCCCATAACACCGTTGCAGACCCCAAGGAGAGAGCACATCTAGGTGGGCTGCAACAGTAGGCACCAGCAGCCTGAAGCCCCCCTGTGATGGCCCCCACGGCAGAGGAGGGAATCCAAAGGGCCACTGTGGCTACGAGGAGGGGCCCAGGCCCAGTTAGCAACTGCCGACAGGGTTCCTGGTTGGTGCAGTATAAACAGCTGCTCCCCTACTGCAGCAGCTGAAACAAGTGAAAGGAGCAACTAAACTCTATCTCCATGCGGAGGCACAAATCAACAACATCAAGCAATATGAAAAAATACATTAAATCTCCAGAACAGAAAGAAAGTAACAAATACACAGAAAACAATCCCAAAGAAAATGAGATATATAACCTAAATGATGATGACTTCAAAACAGCCATCATTAAAATTCTCAATGAGTTAAGAGAGAATTCTGACCGACAACTCAACGAGTTCAGGAGCTATGTCACAAAAGAGTTTGATACGATAAAGAAGAACCAAACAGAAATATTGGAAATGAAGAACACAATAGAGGAGATTAAGAAAAATCTAGATGCTCTGAACAGTAGGGCCGATAATATGGAGGAAAGAATTAGCAATTTGGAAGATGGCAATATAGAATTGCTGCAGGCAGAGGAGGAGAGAGAAGCAAGACTAAAAAGAAATGAAGAAACTCTCCGAGAATTATCAGACACAATTAGGAGATGCAACGTAAGGATTATAGGTATACCAGAGGGAGAAGAGAAGGAGAAAGGGGCAGAAAGCCTATTCAAAGAAATAATGACTGAGAACTTCCCAAATCTGGTGAGGGAGATGGATCTTCAGGTGACAGAAGCCAATAGATCTCCAAACTTTATCAATGCAAGAAGACCAACTCCACGGCATATAGTAGTGAAGCTAGCAAAAGTCAACGATAAGGAGAAAATACTAAGGACAGCCAGGCAAAAGAAACTAACCTACAAAGGAACCCCCATCAGGCTATCAGCAGATTTCTCAGCAGAAACTTTACAGGCTAGAAGAGAGTGGAATGATATATTCAAAAATCTGAAGGACAAAAATCTACAGCCGAGAATTCTCTACCCAGCGAAAATATCCTTCAAATACGATGGAGAAATAAAAACTTTCCCAGATAAACAAAAATTAAGGGAGTTCATTGCCACAAAACCTCCTCTTCAGGAAATCCTCAGGAAAACCCTCATTCCTGAAAAATCCAAAAAAGGAAAGGGGCTACAAAACCAAGAGCAGAGGAGATAAGTAGAAGGACAACAACAGAGAGTAGCAGCTCTACATCAGAACAGATTAAACCATGGGACGAGAAACAAAGGAAACTGAAGAAAACCGGAAAACAAGACACAAAATGGTAGTAGTAGGCCCCCACATCTCAATAATCACTCTAAATGTAAATGGATTGAACTCCCCAATCAAAAGACACAGAGTGGCAGGATGGATCAAAGAACAAGATCCAACAATATGCTGCCTCCAGGAAACACACCTCAGCCCCAAAGACAAACACAGACTCAGAGTGAAGGGATGGAGAACAATACTCCAAGCTAATAATGAACAAAAGAAAGCAGGTGTCGCTATACTAATATCAGACAAGGTAGATTTCAAAGCAAAACAGATAAAGAAAGATAAAGAGGGACAGTATATAATGATAAAAGGGACTCTCCACCAAGAAGACATAACACTTATAAATATATATGCACCCAACACAGGAGCACCAAAATTTGTAAAGCAACTCTTAACAGAACTAAAAGAAGACATCAACAACAATACAATAATAGTAGGGGACCTCAACACACCATTAACATCAATGGACAGAACATCCAGACAGAAAATCAACAAGGAAATAATAGAATTAAATGAAAAATTAGACCAGATGGACTTAATAGATATATATAGAACACTTCATCCAAAAACAGCAGGATACACATTCTTCTCAAATGCACATGGAACATTCTCAAGGATTGACCATATTTTGGGAACCAAAGCAAACATCAATAAATACAAGAGAGTTGAAATAATATCAAGCATCTTTTCTGATCATAATGCTATTAAACTAGAAATCAACTACAAGAAAAAAGCAGAGAAAGGTGCAAAAATGTGGAGAGTAAACAACACGCTTCTCAACAAACAATGGATCATAGAAGAAATTAAAGAAGAAATCAAATTTTATCTGGAGACTAATGAAAATGAGAACACAACATACCAAATCATTTGGGATGAAGCAAAAGCAGTCCTAAGAGGGAAATTCATCGCAATACAGGCTCACCTCACTAAACAAGAAAAAGCTCACATAAGCAACCTCAAACGACGCCTAACAGAACTAGAAAAAGAAGAACAAACAAAGCCCAGAGTCAGTAGAAGGAGGGAAATAATAAAAATAAGAGCAGAAATAAACGATATTGAAACAAAAAAGACAATAGAAAGGATCAATGAAACAAAGAGTTGGTTCTTCGAAAGAATTAACAAAACTGACAAACCCCTAGCCAGACTCACCAAGAAAAGAAGAGAGAAATCGCAAATTAATAAAATTAGGAATGACAGAGGAGAAATCACAACAGATACCAATGAAATACAAGAGATCATAAGGGAATACTATGAAAAACTATATGCCAACAAATTGAACAACCTGGAAGAAATGGACAAATTCCTAGACTCCTACAATCTCCCCAAACTGAATCAGGAAGAAATGGAGAATCTGAATAGGCCAATCACAAGTAAGAAAATAGAAACGGTAATCAAAAACCTCCCCAAAAATAAGAGTCCAGGACCAGACGGCTTCTCTGGAGAGTTCTACCAAACATTCAAAGAAGACTTAATACCTATTCTCCTCAAACTGTTCCAGAAAATTGAGAAAGATGGAGAACTCCCTAACACATTCTGTGAAGCCAACATCACTCTGATCCCCAAACCTGACAAGGACAACACAAAGAAGGAGAACTATAGGCCAATATCACTGATGAACATAGATGCAAAAATTCTCAACAAAATTTTGGCAAACCGATTACAGCAATACATCAAAAAGATTATACACCATGATCAAGTGGGATTTATACCAGGGACACAGGGATGGTTCAACATCTGCAAGTCAATCAACGTGATACACTACATCAACAAAATGAAAAACAAAAACCACATGATCATCTCAATAGATGCAGAGAAAGCATTCGACAAGATCCAACACCCATTTATAATAAAAACCCTCAGTAAAATGGGTATAGAAGGAAAGCACCTCAACATAATAAAGGCCATATATGATAGACCCACAGCCAACATCATACTCAATGGACAAAAACTGAAAGCCATCCCACTGAGGACAGGAACAAGACAAGGGTGCCCACTTTCACCACTCCTATTCAACATAGTACTGGAGGTGCTGGCCAGAGCAATTCGGCAGGAAAAAGAAATAAAAGGAATTCAAATAGGTAACGAAGAAGTAAAACTCTCGTTGTTTGCAGACGACATGATCTTATATATAGAAAACCCCAAAGAATCCACAGAAAAACTATTAGAAATAATCAACAACTACAGGAAAGTAGCAGGGTATAAAATTAACGTGCATAAATCAGTAGCATTTCTATACACTAACAATGAACTAGCAGAAAAAGAACTCAAGAACTCAATCCCATTCACAATCGCAATGAAAAGAATAAAATACCTTGGGATAAACTTAACCAAGGAAGTGAAGGATCTATACAATGAAAACTACAAGACTTTCTTGAAAGAAATTGACGATGACATAAAGAGATGGAAAGACATTCCTTGCACATGGATTGGAAGAATAAACATAGTTAAAATGTCCATACTACCTAAAGCAATCTACAGATTCAATGCTATCCCAATCAGAATCCCAAGAACATTCTTCACAGAAATTGAACAAACAATCCTAAAATTCATATGGGGCAACAAAAGACCGCGAATTGCTAAAGCAATCCTGAGCAAGAAAAACAAAGCTGGCGGAATCACAATCCCCGATTTCAAAACATACTACAAAGCTACAGTGATCAAAACAGCATGGTACTGGTACAAAAACAGGTCCACAGATCAATGGAACAGAATTGAAAGCCCAGAGATAAAACCACACATCTATGGACAGCTAATCTTCAATAAAGGAGCAGAGGGCCTACAATGGAGAAAAGAAAGTCTCTTCAACAAATGGTGCTGGGAAAACTGGACAGCCACATGCAAAAGATTGAAAATTGACCAGTCTTTTTCACCACACACCAAAATAAACTCAAAATGGATCAAAGACCTAAAGATTAGGCCTGAGACAATAAGTCTTTTGGAAGAGAATATAGGCAGTACACTCTTTGACATCAGTTTCAAAAGAATCTTTTCGGACACTGTAACTCCTCAGTTGAGGGAAACAATAGAAAGAATAAACAAATGGGACTTCATCAGACTAAAGAGCTTCTTTAAGGCAAGGGAAAACAGGATTGAAACAAAAAAACAGCTCACTAATTGGGAAAAAATATTTACAAGCCACTTATCCAACAAAGGGTTAATCTCCATAATATACAAAGAACTCACAAGGCTTAACAATAAAAAAACAAACAACCCGATCAAAAAATGGGCAGAGGACATGAACAGACATTTCTCAAAAGAAGATATGAATATGGCCAATAGACACATGAAAAGATGTTCGTGATCGCTAATCATCAGGGAAATGCAAATCAAAACTACACTAAGATATCACCTTACACCCGTTAGATTGGCAAAAACATCCAAAACCAAGAGCGACAAATGTTGGAGAGGTTGTGGAGAAAAAGGAACCCTCATCCACTGTTGGTGGGAATGCAAACTGGTACAGCCACTATGGAAAACAGTATGGAGACTTCTCAAAAAGTTAAAAATAGAAATACCCTATGACCCAGCCATCCCATTACTGGGTATCTATCCTAAGAACCTGATATCAGAAATCTCAAGAGTCTGTTGCACCCCTATGTTCATCGCAACATTATTTACAATAGCCAAGACGTGGAGCCAACCTACATGCCCAGAAACTGATGATTGGATAAAGAAGATGTGGTATATATACACAATGGAATACTACTCAGCCATAAAAAAAGACAAAATTGGCCCATTCACAACAACGTGGATGGACCTCGAGGGTATTATGTTAAGCGAAATAAGCCAGTCAGAGAAAGACGAACTCTATATGACTCCACTCATAGGTGGAAATTAGTATATTGATAAGGAGATCTGATTGGTGGTTACCAGGGAAAAGGGGGGGTGGGAGGAGGGCACAGAGGGGGAAGTGGTGTACCCACAACATGACTAACAAAAATGTACAACTGAAATCTCACAAGGTTGTAATCTATCATAACATTAATAAAAAAAAAAAAAAATACCTAAACCAAAAAAAAAAAAAAAGATACAGGGGCCGGCCTAGTGGCACAGCAGTTAAGTTCGCATGTTCTGCTTCTCAGTGGCCCGGGGTTCCCCAGTTTGGATCCTGGGTGTGGACATGGCACCACTTGGCAAGCCATGGTGTGGTAGGCATCCCACGTATAAAGTAGAGGAAGAAGGGCATGGATGTTAGCTCAGGGCCAGTTTTCCTCAGCAAAAAGAGAAGGATTGGCAGTAGTTAGCTCAGGGCTAATCTTCCTCAAAAAAAAAAAAAAAGATACAGAGGAGGTACTTGTCTGAATATGGTTTAGACTTTGCTAGATTATTGACAGCCCCCAAGCACATTACTGTTCCTCTTAAGAGGACTTTAAAACAGTATTTAAAAGTCAAAAAGTAAATGAGAGGCAAAATATAAACAAATATATTACTAGATCAAATACACATTGCTAGAACTGAGAGAAACATTAAAGCTTATCTAATCCAAATACTTCATTTATTGGTGATAACACCCTACAACCCAAAAAGTTTAGGTGCCCCTTGCAAATTCTCAGAGCTATTGCTGGGGAGCCAGAACTTTCCTATCCAGATTCAACTGTGTGCTTTCCCTTTATGTCATGATTCTGTGAGGTTTGTATTGAAAATGTGGGACTTCTAAAGACTTTAACTGAGATTAGAGCTATCAAGAAGAGCC
This sequence comes from Equus asinus, assembly GCF_041296235.1. Taxonomy (NCBI): domain Eukaryota; kingdom Metazoa; phylum Chordata; class Mammalia; order Perissodactyla; family Equidae; genus Equus; species Equus asinus. Next base: position 81,958,017 of record NC_091800.1, read on the forward strand.
TATCACAGCATTTGTTGGCGGTCGACACATAATCTAGAAGGGCGTGCAGCACACACTGCTAGCTAGGTATTTTACTTCCTCTCGACCCGCCTTCCTGAATAGGCATCAGTAAGGTGAATTCCATGACCGCAGATCCAGTTCAGCGTGGCCTCTGTTGGCAAATGCAGGGAGAAAGGATGGAGAAACATGCTGTTGAGTTTTACGCAGGAGAAAGTGAATAAGAATATTCAACACAGCGCCTCTGCAAACGTGACAAACGTGAGAAGTGCTTTAATCATTTGAGATCTTGATAAAGATTTTGTTCCTGGGCCCCATCAACCTGACATATGAGAAGAGGCTGTGGTGAAATTACAGGGTGCAGTTCAACATTCATCCATGGCCTCTCCCCAGGTCACCAGCGCACCCTCCTGCCGATGCTGCAACAGCTGACAGAGGAGACGTGTCCTACGCCATAGCCAAGCAGATCAGCAGAACAGCAGCAACATTTTGACTGATTATTTTGTGTTTTCAAGAAATATGTTGAATCATAGCAATCACTTAGAAACTAGATGGCTCAATTTTTAGGCATAACAAACAATAGGTACCTTTGTGCTTCTGCATTTCAAATAAGCCCCCGGAGAAACTAAACTACCTGAACCTGATTGGTTTTTCCTCATGTCTGAAAATAAAGATTTGCTGATCCTGGTAATAAATTTTATTTTTCCTTCTGGCTATATCCCTTAATCATATTCCTCTTCACTGCAAAGCTAAAAATAATAGTTAAGATGTCATGAGGGACAGTTCTCAAAATGAAGGACCCAGTTACCAAGGGGCGTGATGAGCGGCCGCTCCCACTGAGGTAATTAAACTAACAGGAATGCAGATCAGTTGTCAGTGCTATGTTACTTCTAATCTCTTCAAGTTTACTCAGAAAATTACAGATTATTCTGGCTTTAACTATTTTCAGATTTTGTGGGTGAATGCTAAAAAACGCACTTACAGGTCTTCTGTAATGGTATCCAATGTGCTACTTCACCTTCAGAACAGTAAGAGATCCGGCCTCCGACGGATCTTTCTTGCATCTATTTCTTAGCCTGGTTTGATGAAGACAGCAGCCTGCAGGCCAAGAGCACCGGGGAGGACAGTGTGGAAAAGCGAGGAAGGTCACCACTCAACCTTGCCAGAGAGATGGGACAAATGTGTTTTATTTTAGAGGTGATGCAAAGGAAATGAAGTGCCACCCACATTTCAGACTGGTCACTTTCCCTCCCTGTCATTTGGCTTTGGAGGACAAATCATAATACAGGGAGGCAGGTCTATGTCCAATGAGCTCCATATCCCCTCTCTTCCTCCTACCACCACTCCACAGGATGGGCAGCTCTGACTCTCACGCTTCACAACTTCATAGCTGAGTAAGGAAGAGTCAGAGTTTAATTATTTGTACAACTTTTCTAAGTGTACACAGATCTGTCCCCTCCAAAACTAAGGGGAGGGGCACAGGAGAAGGAACTCCTGTTCTGCATCTGAGGGAGGGCAGACTCACCACATCGCAAGGATTAGAGGTGTTGGAAGTGGGGGGCAAGATGACCCATTGAAATGTAAATAAATATGCTTGCATTTAAAATACAAAAAAAGGGTAATGTAATAAAATAAACAAAATAAATGAAAAAAACTTACGAATTCATACTGGTAATAAATAACCTAGTTAATAAATAAAACAAAAATTCGGAATAAAATAAAAATTCACAAATTTTTTCTGAATGAAATCAAAATTCAGGAGCTCACACTGGTAATAAATAAATAACCTGGTGTACACCACCCTAACCAAGTGATCAAAGTTAACGAAGTTAATGTCACCAAAAAATGGGGCAAACTGACACGGCTTATATAGACGATCCCAAGCAATCTCAAAAACATTTGCTAGAACTAACAAGTTAATTTAGCGCAAAGGACACAGTCAATATATAAAAATCAATTGTATTCCCATTTACGAGCAATGAATAACTGAAAATTAAAATCTAGGGGCTGGCCCCGTGGCAGAGTTGTTAAGTTCATGCACTCTGCTTCGGCGGCCCAGGATATCACCGATGCGGATCCTGGGCACAGACCTAGTACCGCTTGTCAGCCCACGCTGAGGCGGCGTCCCACACTGCACAACCAGAGGTACTCACAACTAGAATCTACAACTATGTACTGAGGGACTTTGGGGAGAAGAAGAAGAAAAATAAAAAATAAAGTCTAAAAAATAACATTTATAATAGCATCAAAAGCATGCTTTGGGTGTGTTGATAGAAATGTTCTAAATCATGAATGTGATGATTACATGATTATATACATTTGTTAAAACGCATAGAATTGTACTTTTAAAATTAGTGGATTTTATTGTTACATAAATTATACCTCTGTAGGGGAGGAAGACATTTCCTCTTCCCAAATGTGGGTTCGTCTGGCTGGAGAACGAATTAAATTCACATGAGACAGAATAGCAAGAGAAAATTAAACAAAGCTTTATGAGGAACCATGGCCCAGGGCCTTTCTTCCCGAAGGAAGACAGGGCACCCAAGAAGTGGGGTGCACAGAGTGGTTATATACTCCCAAACAGGGTGTTTCACATGTGATTGAAATGTCCCTCCCACAATAGTCACAAGATTGCCCTGTCGGCACAGTGCTTGATGGACACAGCAGGCAGTGGTCTGCTGTCTCAGAGGGCGCAGCAGGAGGCAAGTCTATCGTCTGGAGCTGGGCGGTCACAGGTGAGCGCAGCAATCAGTTCCTAGCCTAAGGAAAGGTTCTTAATCCTTAAGAAATGCCAACGTTGGGAGGGGGAGGGAAGTCAGTTACAGGAGGTTACCAGAGAAGCACAATAAAATGCAGACTTTAAGTCCTTGCCTTTGGTATTGATTGAGGGTTTCTAGAGAGAAGGTCATTGCCTTTCTTCCTGGTACAGAGAGGGAGGCACCTTTTACAGATAGAGATTTACCTTACAAATCTAAGTGTCCTAACAAAGGGCAAGTTCCATTCCTGAGAGCCTCCTTCCCTGTCCCAGTTTATCAAAAGCAATCAGCCTCAAATAATCCTGATGCCAAAGAGACATATCTTGGGGTGGCCAATTTCAGGTCCCTACACCTCAACAAAGAGAGAGAGAACTTACTATGTTCCACCTTCTAGGTACTGAGCATACAGTACAGAAAAAAGTAAAGCTTTCCCATTGGAGCTAACTTGCTAGTCATGGTGAGACAGATGACAATGAACGAACGAACGAATGAATGACTGAATACATCAAATAGTGAAAAGTGCTAAGAAGAGAAATAAAACAGGGTAAGGGGATGGCAGCGGCGAGAGAGACGAGATATGAACTATTTTATATAGAATGGTCAGGAAAGGCTTTGCACTGATAAGACAAATGGGCAGAGACCTAAGGGAAATGAATGCATAAGCCCCACAGATATCAGGAGAAAGAACATTCCAGAAGAAGGGAGAGCATGAACAGGCTTGGCAGGTTAGTCTAAGGGCAAAGAAGTTGACAGAGGCGGGAGAGAGCAAGGATGATAGCGGCAGGAGACTGAGGGCACCATCACAGGGGGGCTGGAAGGCCACGGAAGAAAGCGACTTTGGATTTTATTCTGAGTGACACAGGAAATCACTGGAGGGTTCTGTGCAGAGGAGTGACATGGTCTTTCATTTAAGATCATTCTGCTGCTGTAGGAAAGCAGGGAGGTGAATTTAGGTGTTATGAGGTGAACTGCATCCTCCCAAAATATGTTGAAGTCCCAACCCCCAGGACCTGTCAATGTAACCTCATTTGGAAGCAGGGTCTGCAGATGGTCAAGTTAAGACAAGGTTATTAGAGTGGACCCTAATTCAGTATGACTGGCATCCTGACGAGAAGAGGAAAACACCATGCGAGGACAGGGACTCACAGGAAGAAAGCCAGGTGATGACACAGGCGGAGATTGGAGTGTTGCAGGCACAAGGCAAGCAATGCCAAGGATTTGTGGAAATTAATGAAAGAAACCTTAACCAAGTTGGAGTTGGGAAGGCCTGTAGGGGGAGCTCTCATACCCTGTCACACATCTCAATTACACCAAGCAGGAAAAGAGAGAAACTTGCATCTTGGACAGGACGTACAACTACTTCACAGCTGAAGGAAGATTTCTCTCCACACCGGCAGCAACCCAGGCAACGAGAAGCTGCTGCGGCCCTGAACTGCTACTGTCCCCCACCGGACTTTCCTTCAGAACAGCCCCTCCCTACTCTCCCTTTTCTCTATAAAAACAGCTCCCCTTCTTTGTTTGCTGGATTTGCCTATGGTCTGCCATAGCATGCACACCCAAATTGCAGTTCTTTTGGTTATTCCTGAATAAACTCGTTTTGAGCTAAAATAACAGGCAAATTTGCTTTTTAAGTTGACAGATGGATGGCCACCACCAGAAGTTAGAGCACGCCTTGATTTTAGACTTCTGGCCTTCAGAACCGTGAGACAATGAATTTCTGTTGTTCAAGCCCCCCCAGCTTGTGGCAATTTGTTATGGCGGCCCAGGAAACGAATACAGAACGCTATTGCCATCACCACCTGTCCACGAGGGCGCTTCAAACAGGGTGCGCAGGCAGGCAAGCCCTGGGTCTGTTTCTGAGGCAGGGCAAGCGGGAGGAGGGATGGGGTGGGGGACAGAGACGTCAGGATCCCTCCAGGCTGGTGGCTAGAGCAGCTGGGGGACGGAGGTCCCGCTGACGGAGGTGTGGAAGGTGGCGGGCGCTGGGCTCAGGGCTGGTTTGGGAGAGACCCAGCTGGACGGACCAGCTCGGAGTCCAGCGGAGGGTCGGGCGGGGCCCGAATCTCGGACCCCGCACTTAACAGACCTGGGCTGCAAGAGGCGGTCCTCGAAGCCCTCCACCTGCTTTCTGGGGTCTGACGCCGAATGACAGGTGTTCTGACGGCAGCCTGCTTACCCATGGGCAGCGTCTGCCTCCATCATTTTCTATAAGGCCCTTGCTCAAAGGAACGATAAAAACAAGCCCAGCCTTCCACCTTGAAGACGCATCTTGATTCCGTCACCGGCCTTCCAGCAAAACGCGGTGGGCCACAGCGAGGGCCCAGGCCCGGTTGGGCAGTGGGCTTGTCAATCATCTGCAACAGGATGTGACTGGTGGAGGCCCGTCACGGGGTGGAGAGAGGCCGCGGTTCCGCTACCGCGAGTCGGGAGCCGGCTTCTGGAGGCGGCGCGGGGGTGGCCGGGAGTCGGGAAGTCAGCCGGGAGGTTGTGGTTCCGGCGGCGCCGCGGGGGCGGCCGGGAGTCCGGAAGTGCCCCGATGGCTCTGAGTCCCGGCTGGTTGGTGGCCTGCGCCAGCGGGCAAGGTAGGATCGATACGGCTGTCCCCGGCATGGCCACTGGGGCGGGGGTTGGGGCTGCGGTCGCCTGCGCGGCCGTTGTCGCGCTGCTTTCGGCCGTGCTCGCGCTCTACGGGCCACCGCTGGACGCAGGTACCCGGCCGCGGGCCGCTTGTCAGGGCGGGGGGCACCGCGGTGGGGCCAGGGGCCGCTGGGGGCCGTGTGTTGGGGAGCTCAGGGCGGCCGGGGTGCGCGGGCCGGGAGCGACGCCTGCCCCCCCCCCCCCCCCCCCCCCCCCGGGGCCTCCAGTGTCCGAGCGGAACATGCGAACCCGGCGGCGCTGGCCGCAGCCTTCAGGACGGACGTGACGAGCAGGCCCAGGGGCGGGCTTGGCGCGCAGCCCGGAGCGGGGCCGCGTCCACGGCGAGGGCTTGGAGAGCCGGGACCACCGAGTGGAGGGCGAGCCGCCCGCGCGAGTCCTCGGGCCGGACGGACCGGGCCCGGGCGTGTTTGCAGGGGTCACTTGAGGAGGGGGTTAATCCCGTGACCCTCGAGGGACGCCGTCCTGGAATTGGCTGTTAAATGGGATGAACTGTGTAGGAAGAATTTAGGCGTAAATGGAACAAGTGCATCCTGATCCGAGCCCCGTACCCTCTCGTGTGGCTTTTCCTCTGTGTGCTCTGTGGATATTAACATACCCAGTATCTTTTACACCGCTAAATACGTAGCTTGTGTAATATATTATCTCATTTCTCACGACAATTTGGAGAGATTGCTGTCATCCACCTTTGTGTAGACGACAGAGGCTCTGAAAAAATAAAGAGACTTACCCAAGCCTGGGTTCCCCAGCCAGTGAGTAGCTGAAATGACAAAATGTGCTTTTGTTGTAGTAATTAGAAAGATTTTACTATATATGTATATACACACACATACATACATACATGCTGGGCATGATCAGAGACAAGTGTTGGGGAGTTTTGGCTTTTTGTTTTTTAGGACGATAGTTCAAATGCTTTGGGGAGCTTTGAGGGGTCCCTCAGCTTCTGCACCTCGCTTCATCGCATCAGCACAGAGGGACTTCTGGGCACCCGTTTATTCAGAGATTTTTTTATCGGTGGTTTTTTGTCTTAAAGTCACACACTATGATGAGTCCGCAAGATTTTTCTTTGAGTTTGAAGTTTCATTATTAGACTGACTTGCTGAACTTTTACCACAAAACAGGTGGAGTTCTAGATCGCTGACTTCCCATGCTAGCTTTAGGGCATCTCAGTTATCTTAAGGATTGTTGTCACGTGCTCCAAATTAGTTATTCACATTAGTTTAAATCACGTTTGGCGAAAAGAAACATCAATAGCACGGAAAGTTTTAAGTGTCAGGTAATTCTGGAAAACAGCCCAGACTTAAGAAATCTATTTAATTCCCCAGTCGTCCTTAGCCACACTTCTGTAAAACAAACAAAAGCCAGACAGGTTTGACCTGTTCTTCCAGAACTCAGAGTTGTCATGAAGAAAAAGGTACTTAATAGGATGAATTTTAAGTCGCCTCTTGTCGAGGCCTTTTTATCCTTCAGAACTTTGATGTTTACTTTTAAGTATTTCGGTGGATAAGTGCAAATAGCGTGTCAGTAAGCCAGCTGACACTGTGATTCACTGTGAAGTGTGGGGAAATTTAATTGACCTTCCTTTGGCCCTTTTGCTAGCAAAAGATGTTCCTCTCAGGTGAATAGGACAGACACTGGGGACCAGTGTGGATTTTATTTTGCATTCATACAGTTCTAGTTAAAAAATGAAAATGCTGGGGCTGGCCCCGTGGCCGAGTGGTTAAGTTCGCGCGCTCCGCTGCAGGCGGCCCAGTGTTTCGTTGGTTCGAATCCTGGGTGCGGACATGGCACTGCTCGTCAGACCACGCTGAGGCAGCGTCCCACATGCCACAACTAGAAGGACCCACAACGAAGAATATACAACTATGTACTGGGGGGCTTTGGGGAGAAAAAGGAAAAAAAAAAAATCTTTAAAAAAAAAAAAGTGAAAATGCTGTATTTCTCAACAGTGATCCCCGCCCCCCAAATGGTTTCAGAGGGCAATTGAGAAGGATTTGACTTGTCTTTTTGTTGGTGGGGTGAATATTTTGTTAAAGAAAAATGATTTCTTTTGCCTTAGAATAGCATTTTGGAAAAATGGTGTCTTTTGGCCTAGTTATCCATTCCTAACCAAGGCATCTTCACAGGTCTGTCTCTCTGGGTCCTAGTTTCCTTCTCTGTTGAAGAAAGAGAGGCTGGCTGCTAATGAGGAAGTGAAGGAGGATGCCTTTAATTCATCGAACATTTATTGAGTGGCTTACTCTGTGTCACACCCTGTTTGAGGTGATTGTGGGTGAGGGTCCAACATGGAAACACGTGGACCCTACCCTTAAGCTGCAGGTGGAGCTGTGCCACATGCTGTGTAGGCAAAGGGTAGTGGGGTGATCTTAGGGATATTTTGTGTGTGGCTAAGTGCTGTGTGTAAAGTGATGGTATCTAATAAACCCAAAACATTGTAAGGAGCCCAGAACAACCCTTGAGTGACTGGTAAGTTTGGATTCTGCTTTTATAATTTCTGTACTTTAAAAAACAACTCTAGGGGCTGGCCCCATGGCCAAGTGGTTAAGTTCACTCGCTCTGCTTGAGTGGCCCAGGGTTTTGCCGGTTTGGATCCTGGGCGCGGACATGGCACTGCTCATCAAGCCATGCTGAGGCAGCATCCCACATAGCACAACCAGAAGGATCTACAACTAGAATATACAACTACTTACTGGGGGGCCTTGAGGAGAAGAAGAAGAAGAAGAAAAAAAAGATTGGAAACAGATGTTAGCTCAGGTGCCAATCTTTAAAAAGAAAAAAAAGCAACTCTGTTTCCTGTTCAGGGGGATTTGAAAGAGTGACCATTCTCTGATACTCTTGTATTGACTACTTGTGTTGTTGTGCTAGATACCTTATAGTTTGAAACAAATCCTTGCAGGCATTTTCATGACTGCAGGTGGCTAACCAGCAGCCAGCAATTCTGTCTTTAAAGCTGATTATACAGCTCTGGTGCCTTTCATGCAGCTTGGCAGGGAGCACTGGGAAAGAGCATTTTCTGGTAACTGCATGGTGAAGAGAAGTGCATGTCCTGGGAGTTGGGAGTGTGGGTGGGCATCTGGAAGTGGAGTGAACCCGGGGCGAGGAGGCGGGAGAGCGGGTTGCTGTTAAGTCAGTGCTTCTCTGGGCTCCGAGTCAGGGTGGGAGGCAGTCCTGCGCACTTGTCACGGGAGCAGAACTCGGCCGGGATCAGCCACTGTACTGATCCTTGAGCAAGCCTATGTGTGCCTTTCCTTGGCCAAAGGTTTACAGTGATTCTGTTGTGAGTTTTAATCCTGGGTTGGTTTGGAAGAAGGTGAAAAGGTGTTTGAGTTGAGGGGGTCTGAGGGTCTGATGTGTCACCTAAGGAGACATTTACAGTGACTCATCCAAGAAAGTTACTTGAATAATTTGTTGAATAAAAAGTAAAACCATAAGAGTGTCATTAAAGATAAAGCTGTTTTACCATATGGAGCTGTCACCTCTCAGTCTTCATTTGAGCTAGTGACACGGGTCTAGTTTCTCAGCTGCTAAGATCATGGGAAGGATGCAAATATTGGGTGCCTTGTTTGAGAAAATATTGTTTATATCTACAAAGGTTCTTTAATTCTAGAGAAAATACATGGTGTATTTATTCATACACTGGGCTCTACAGAACATAGCAGCATTTCTCTTGCAGATAGGCTGTTTTAGATATTAAGCAAAATATAAAATGCAGGATTTTTTTCAAGAAAGACCAATTAAAATGTAGCTATTTAGAGATAATTCAAAATGATCAAATTATTTTAAAATGCCACTTTAAACCCAATGTAAGATGTTCTCTATTTAGAATGCTATTTCTAGGTTATTTGATTAGTATCTAATTGAGTGTTGGAAGTAAGACTGGAAAATTAAACTGGGAATACTATGAATCTGTCAGGCTTGAATGTGACAGTGGAAGATAACAAATGGGAGCTTGCTTTTCCAATTTCAGAAAAGAGACCTAATAAAGTTAAAGGAGATTGAAATGAAATATGTTTAGTTATTAAGTAATAATGCACTTTTTAAAAAGCTTTCGGAAAGATTAAGTAGGCTTCCAGAATGTCTGATGCATTTCAAAATCACAGTTGATACATACAACATGTGTTAGTGTTGTTGTAATTTCTAAGCATCATTTGCTTACAGAAATAAAATGGTGAAAGCTGTGGATAAGTCTGTGTCATTCCTATGAAGTTAACTTTGGGAAGTGTTTTGGTTAATGGGGTATTTTGTTTAAATCTTTCTCTTTATGTATACTAACACATATTTACCTTTCTGAATGATTGCATTTTCCTGTTTCTCAGTTTTAGAAAGAGCATTTTCACTGAATAAAGCACGTTCGATAAAGGATATGAAGAATACTTTTCAGTTGGTGAGAAATATTATACCTCCTCTAACTACCAAGAAGCACAAAGGCCAAGATGGAAGAATAGGCATAGTTGGAGGCTGCCAAGAGTAAGTGACTTGGAAATGTTAGTGTTTAAACAATCAGTCTCTGTTATTTGGCTGTCTGCCTACCTGCCATCCATCCGTCCATCCATCTGTCCATCTGTCTGTCTCGTTGGACCCCAGTAATCAATTCTAAAGGTAGTCTGATACTATGACACTTGGTAGTCTTCAGTGATGAACTTTCTGATTGAATGGGAGAACTCTGAGGGGCCAGATCGAGCTGTTCCCTGGTGTGTGTCGGTGTTAACGTTCTGCCTGTAGTGGGGGGATGAGACTGTTTTCTTCTTCTGTACTTTTCTCTGTTGACCAGACTTCATACTATACGTATATATTACTTTGTCCATCAGGATAAAAACACTCAGCATCTGCTTGGTTTACTTTATTAATTTAAAGATTAACTTCCAGATTCCTGGAAGTCATTTATGAAATTTGACAGGTCCTAGCTTTACTCGAGGCCTGTTTTATCTTCTTGTTTTATGTCTTTTGCTGCCCCTTTGGCATATGACATTTATAATTTAATTTGTCCTTGTTTATAAATGATACCTACTGCCTTTGACTTAAATTCCACCTGGGTTACCATTTCAGTTTCTCCTTAATCTCTGTTTACATTTATGTGCTGTCTTTTTGCCTAGCCCTGACTTTTCAACAGTTAATCATGTAGTTAGGTGTATTATAAATAATATGTAGCTAGATTTTCTTTCTTTACCCAGTATGACAGTGCCTCCTCTTTTTAATTTTTTTGTTTTATTGAGGTCATAATAGTTTATAACATTGTGAAATTTCAGTTGTACATTATTATTTGTCAGCCACCATGCGTATGTGCCCCTTTACCCCTTATGTCCACCTCCCTTCCCCTCTGATAACCACTAATCTGTTCTCACTGTCCTTGTGTTTGTTTATCTTCCACATATGAGCGAAATCGTATGGTGTTTTTCTCTCTCTGGCTTATTTCGCTTAACATAACACCCTTAAGGTCCATCCTTGTTGTTGCAAATGGGACGACTTTGACTTTCGTTATGGCTGAGTAGTACTCCATTGTCTGTATACACCGCCTCTTCTTTATCCAGTCATTGGTCGATGGGCACTTGGGTTGTTTCCACGTCTTGGCTATCGTGAATAATGCTGCCATGAACACAGGGGTGCGTGAGTCTCTTTGGATTGTTGATTTCAGGTTCTTAGGATAGATACCCAGTAGTGGGATGGCTGGGTCATATGGTATTTCTATTTTTAATTTTTTGAGAACTCTCCATACTGTTTTCCCTAGTGGCTGCACCAGTTTGCATTCCCACCAGCAGTGTATGAGGGTTCCCTTTTCTCCACATCCTCTCCAACACTTGTTGTTTTTTGTCTTGGTGATTATAGCCATTCTACCAGGTGTAAAGTGATATCTCCTTGTAGTTTTGATTTGCATTTCCCTAATGATTAGTGACGATGAACATCTTTTCATGCGTCTGTTGGCCATCTGTATATCTTCTTTGGAAAAGTATCTATTCATATCCTCTGCCCATTTTTTGATTGGGTTTTGTTGTTGTTGTTGAGTTGTATGAGTTCTTTATATATTCTGGAGATTAACACCTTGTTGGATAGATGATTTATAAATATTTTCTCCCAGTTGGTGGGTTGTCTTTTCGTTTGGTTCCTGGTTTCCTTTGCCTGCAGAAGCTCTTTAGTCTGATAAAGTCCCATCTGTTTATTTTTTCATTTCCCTTGCCCGAGTAGATGTGGTATTTGAAAAGATCCTTTTTAGACTGACGTCAAAGAGTATACTGCCCCTGTTTTCTTCTAGGAGTTTCATGGTTTCACGCACTGACTGCTCTTTTTAATGAGGGAGACAATTCTGTTCACATTTAGAGTCCACCTGACGCACCTGCTAAGGCTGGTCATGTTTCCTCTTTATTTTACTTGGTGCTTCCATTTTTTCTTTCCTTACTTTGCTAGGCTTTTCCTTTTATTAATTTGGAAATTCTCTTATACTTTCAAATTCAGCTCGTGATTGCCCTTTCTAACTACCGTGATGAATTCAAAGTGCCACTTGGGGGAGAGAGTGTTGGTAGTCATGTGCCTCGAAGGTGGACCCTTCAGACCACGGTTCATCCCTCTTTGCCTTCTTTGGTGTCCAGCTTCCTTAAGCGGCAGTTGGTCTGAGAACTCCCAGCTGAACCCATAACTACTAAACATCATTTTGTATACTGGCAGATATTTCCTGCCCTCCCTGGTCTGCAGTTTGGATAGGGGCACTTAGCCTCTTCCGGCATTTTCTTAAGGCAGTGTGTGTAGGTGACCCACTGGAGTCCCTGCACATCCACTGCGCCTGCTGTGGTAGGTGGCTGAGCTGGGCGTTGGCTGAGTGTGGGATTCCTAGGGAGCAGTCATTTCCTTTTGGTAATCTGTGTGTGTGATCGCCTTGTCCTCTAGCTTCCCTTTGCACCTTAAAAGTCTGGTGGAAATTCCCTTTCATTTATAAGTCGCTTGTTCTTGCTTGGATGTTCGAAAAATGTTTTCTTTAGAATTCTGCACTCTCTCCAGGCTGTGTTGGCTGTGTCTTATTTTTCACTAATCTCACTTGAGACAGGGTCCCTTTGGATGAGGGAAGTTTGCCCCTAGTACTGTTTTCTCACATCTCTTCTGTTCTTTTTTCCTCCTACTGCGTGTTGGACTCTTGGATTGTTAACTCTTAGGCACAGAAAGCTGGCCTTTCTGCCTTTGGGTCCTCAGTCCAGATAGCTCTCCCTCAGCTTCAGGGATGGAGGCCACCAGCACGGCCCTGCCAGCCCCTGTGGGGCCAGAGCAAGCTGGGCCCCTGGGTCCTTCATCTTTCTCGAGAGTTGAGGGAGTCAGGGGTTTTATTCCTCAGACCCCCTCCATCTCCTGCCTTATGTTTTGGGAAGTCTACATAAGAAGAATAGGCCATCAGATTTTCTTTTCACGTAAGTCTGATAGTGTAGGGTGTAAACATCTGACTTAAAATATGTCAGCTTTAGGGATTAAACTTTAAAGTAGAAACATCTTTGTTCCAATTATAAAATCGGAAAAGTATTATCTGCTTATAAAAATTCAAACACTACAGAAATATGTAAAGTGAAAGTCCCATAGTATCCTACATAATAATAATACAGTATGGACATGTTGTTAGCCTTCCACACTTTTCTGTGTAACTATGTTTTACAAAGCTGGGACCATGTAATGCCTGCTGTTTGGTTATCTGACCTTTTCAGTTAATGCTGGATCGTGGGTATCATTCCACGTTGATTCATATAGACCGATTATAAGTGGATGTATGGTATGCATTGGTAAAGGTGGGCCCTAATTTATTTAACCAATTCCCTATTGATAGGCAATTGGTTACCTCTTCTTTTTTTCAATAACAGTATGACTGTAGACATCTCTGTACATTTATCTCCTTGTGTACCCATCTGGTTATTTCCAGCAGATCAGTTCCTAGAAGAATTTTTGCTGGAGCCAAGTACATAGACGTTTAAAATGATGTTAAGCATTGCTAATTGGTCTTCCCCGCAAATCTCACTAGTGTGTGTGCTGTCGCCGATAAGCATCTGTTCCTCTCACACCCTGTGGCTGTCAGCAGCCTTTGCTCATAGAGTAGGCAAGCTGTTTCTCGTTGTTTTAATGTATTTCTTTTGTTAGTGAGGTTTGTGTTCACGTTGTAGGGGGAGGGGAGAGTGTGCGTGCGTGTGTGTGTCTATCTGACGTGTCCTGTCCTTTGCCATTTCTGGCCTGCTGGTGGCCCTGCTCTGCGGGAGAATGTCACGTGTGTAGAGGGCACTGTTTTCCCCGTTTGTTTTTCCTGGGTTAGCAGATTTATTCACTGCTTGGAATTGACGTAGAGGTTACAATCGCTCATGTGGTGCCAAGTTCAAGGACTTTCCTTTCTGTGCTTGAGGCAATGATAAAAATAGTTACAGGCATTCTGGAAATAAGATGGAAGCAAGAGAGGGAGGAGTGTGAGTCTCTTCTCGTTTGCGCTGGGTGCCCTGGTGGCCCCCGTCCGAGATGGCTGTTGCTCTCCGGGAGCTGGGTCCCGCTTCTCGGGGCTGCGGCCGCTGGAGGGTTCTGGTCTGCAGTCCCCTCGAGCACGGCATCTCTGCCGCAGACAGAGTCTTTGGTGAGCTCCCGCCGTGTTCTCAGCCTTCAGTTTGGACAGAGCGTTACAGAGACCGTGGGCACGGGACGCCGGAACTGGCCTCTTGATGTGGTAGAAAGGCCTTGTGTGTGAGACTGACTTCTCTGGTCCTGATGCGTGTCTCCTGAGCCCCTGGCGGGGGTGGGTGCTGTGCTGTGTGCTTCACGCCTGTATAATTTGATAAACCTGGGTGCTTGTCTCGTGCTCAGAAGTTTTTGACTGTCAGTGTCTTCTTTTTAGGTACACTGGAGCCCCCTATTTTGCAGCCATCTCAGCTCTCAAAGTGGTATGTTCACTTATATCTTCTTTATTGGGGTTTTTCTAGTACAGAGTTGGATTCTTCAAATATGATTAAAGAAATGTTTTCTGATGGGAATCTAAATAACATCCTGGGCTAGTCATGGGTAAGAGAAATCCCTTTAAATCTGTCCTGGACTCTTGTGCAATGACAAGATATGTTGACTTGAAACTCTTTTTTTTTAAACTAAAGTTTTACTAGCATTGTACTTCACCCAAATCTTCATGGGATGTCTTTCCAGTCCTATCTTAGTCAGTTGACCTCTTTTAACCTCGGCACTTTCCCGTGCATTTTGATTAAGTCCTGACGGCCAGTCAGCACAGTTAACGCAGCAAACGTGACACGCACTGGGCCCCACGGCCGCTCTCCCTGCGGGCCTCATCGCAGGTACAGCCTAAGCTGGTCTGGGTCGATCTGCCTCAGGTGGCAGCAAGAGTCTGCCTTTCTTTCCAGGTCTTTTTTTAGGTTACATCCTCCTCCTCAGCCACCTCGCTGTAGTTTAACTGCCGTCGTTGGCTATTTTTCTTTTACGGATAGTGCTGAGTGATTTGAATGGTTGAACACCACGTGTCCTGTGGTGAGTGGCTCATGCCACGGTTACTTTGGGTGTCTGTGGAGCCAGTCCTGCTTTGAGTCAGCCTCTTGTGCTCATTTCTCAGGGCGCAGACTTATCCCACGTGTTCTGCACCCAGGAGGCCGCGCCTGTGATCAAGTCCTACAGCCCGGAGCTGATTGTCCACCCGGTTCTGTGAGTGGCCCCGGGGCTCTGCGTGCAGTAGTTCTCCCCGTCACGGGCGTTCTCACGCTGACTCTCTCAGAGCCTCTGTTAAGTAGCTGCTGTGCGGGGGTTGGTAGGTAGGTGCTGTCAGGAGAAATGAGAAAACTGTAATGAGCCCATTGCATGGTCAGAAGAAGACAGACAGACAGCCGTGTGCTACAGTGTGGGATGAGATTTGGGCCACCAGGGCGACACGCCTAGGGCTGCTCCTGGCAGCCCATCAGAAGTGGCTGAGGGTTCCCAGGTCCAGAAGAGGCCTTTGGGCCTGCCTGTGGTCATGCCGCTGTGGCAGGAATGGGGGCCTGCGGGCAGTGACAAGACTGTTCCCTCCTCCAGCAGATGTTTCTGCTGCAGGCCCTGTCCTGGGGTCCACGGGGACAGCTCTAAACCGAGCAGACAGAACACCTGCTCCATGCAGCTTCCTCTCCAGGGAAGCCCTGTGCCCTAGGATTTCTGCAGTGATGAAATGTTCTCTCTTGGTGCTGTCCAGGACTCTTGTCACTGACCACATATGGCTACTGGGCACTTGAAATGTGGCCAGTGGAGCTCAGGAACTGAGTTTTTACTTTAATTGTAATTACATTTAAAGCTACATGTGGCTGATGTCTACTGTGTTATGCCACACAGCTCTGGAGACAAATAAGTACGAAAACAGTATCTCCGAGGGTGGTGAGGACCACAGGGAGAGCAGGAGCAGGGAAGGGGACAGAGTGCTGGCCGTGTGTGGGTGCCGTGTGTCATGTCTGTGCCCTTGTTAATAGGGTGATCCTGGGCAGTGGCACAGAGAGTTCATTCAAATAAAGACCTGGAAATGGTGAGGGAGCGAGTCCTGCAGACACGAGAGGGGCTGGGGGTCCCTCCATACCTGGGGAAGAGCTGGTGCAAGAACTTGAGCTGCAGGTGTGTGGGAGCACTTGCAGGCTCAGGATGCCCGGGGGGACCAGAGAGGTTCAGGCCCAGGCTTTGCAGGTCGTGGGGGTTGTTGTAAGGGTTTTGGCTTTCATGCAAATGAGAAGGGGGCTGCTGGAACATTGGAGAGGGCGGGTGGGCGGACAGGACCCAATGTACATTTTGAAAGGCTCCTCTGGCTGCTGTGTTGAGAATAAGCTCTTGGGGCCCAGGGTGAACGCAGGGTCCCACAAGGAGGCTGTTGTAAGGATCCTGGTGACAGGTAAATGATGGGTAAGAAAGGGAGAAGGGTCACATTCTGGGTACATTTGGGAAGTACAGCCCCAGGATCTGCTGACCGATGGGATGTGGGATACAAGGAAAAGACAAGAGTCGTGAAGGCCACCCAGGGTTTGATCCAAGACAGTCATCATTTAACAAGGCGAGGAGACTGAGAGGGTGCGTTTGGGCAGGGGTGACCATCAGGAGCTAGGTTCGGGACTGTTTTTAGTCACCTGTCAGACATCCAAGCAGATGTGGCTGGTAGGCAGCGGATAGGAGTGGGGCGGTCAAGGAGGCTGTAAATCTAGGAGTAGTTAGCTTCCTTGTGGAAGGTGTTTAGAGCCAGGAGACCAGGATAAGGCCACCCAGAAGTGCATGTAGGCAGGGAAGTGCATGTAGGCAGGGAGAGCCTGGCATGCAGACGGGTGGGGAGGTGAAAGACGCCAGGAGCGGTGTCCTGGAGTCAGTGAATAATTGTCCACAGACTATTCTAGAAGCCCCCGTGTCCCTGTAGTCAGAGAGGAGGACTAAGGGTAGCTGGATCTCACAGTGTAGGGTTGCTAACTTCGACAAGGGCAGCTTTTGAAACAAGCCATAACATCTTATTCCAGCTTGTTTTAGATGATGAAAGCTAGACCTCTGCATTGGGGCGTTAAAAGGTGAACCAGTCTACAGAGAAGACTAGGAGACATGATGGCTCATGCAGGGTGGGGTCCTGGCTTGGACCCTGGAAGAGGAAAAGAACATTGGGGGAAGAACTGGGGAGATCCAGAAAAATGTGCAGTTTCACTAATAAAGTAAAGAAGTGAAAATGTTGAGTGAACCGTTCTGCCCTTCTCTTCCTTGTTTAGTGACAGCCCTGATGCTGTTCAGGACGTGGAGAAGTGGTTGCCCCGACTGCATGCCCTGGTCGTGGGGCCTGGCCTTGGCAGAGATGACGGCCTTCTCAGAAACGTCAAGGTAGTGTGTAGAGTCACTGCATGTGACTCTCCTGGGGGCTTTGACGCCCAGATCTCATGAAGTCAGGCTGGAGCACTTTCCTTGCATTTTCTGTTGTTTAGTGTCCTGTGTGCCTCCTTGTGGGATAATTAAGATGGATAAAATTTGGGGCATAGAGGAGGAACTAGAGATAGTAATGATCTTAAAAACAAAACCAGGGGCCGGCCCGGTGGTAGAGTGGTTAAGTGTGTACGTTCTGCTTTGGTGGCCTGGGGTTCGCCGGTTCTGCTCCCGGGTGTGGTCATGGCACGGCTTGGCAAAAACCATGCTGTGGTAGGCGTCCCACATATAAAGTAGAGGAAGATGGACATGGATGTTAGCTCAGGGCCACTCTTCCTCAGCAAAAAGAGGAGGATTGGCAGCAGTTAGCTCAGGGCTAATCTTCCTCAAAAAAAAAAAAACCAGCCTGAGGGAATCTGTTTTCCTCTTGGGGCACTGGCTCTTCCATGCTGCAGCAGGAGGTTGCTGTGGAGTCACTCGGCGGTTTCATGAGTGTCACCCTGCCATTTAGGTGTTTTATACCCAATGTGGTGGGAGAGCCCAGCGTGCAGGCTGAGCAGTCTTACCGTAGGACAAGGTTTGGGGTCAGGCTTAAGTTCACCCTGCAGCATGACCCCCTTCCTGCCGGGACCCTGGCAGCTTGCTCAGCCTCCCCATCCTCGTGCCTTCCCTCTGAAGTGGGTGCCTGCGCCCCTGGGGGTTACTGTGCGTGACATTTTGTAGACTGCTTTGCTCAGTGCCCAGTTAGGCACAGTATGCGATACAGCAGGGACAGTCAAAGTCACTGTCGCTGATGCCCTGAGTGGGAGAGGACAGTCTGAGAATTATTCTAACAACTTGATTTTTGCTGTTAAGTTACACATCCAGATAAAAACCCAAAAGGTATTCTGTTGGTTCTAGCTTTGTGTTGTCAGCTGGGTTCTCTTGAAAGCTCTGTTAGTCTAATTTCTTAACCTGTTGCTTCTCCAACCTTCCTGAGTTTCTTGTTGGCTCTAGAAAACCCTGGGTCTCAAGCCCCATAGGCCTGTTGGTTTGCGGCCTCGACCTCTGTTCTGTTCCCTTCCATCCTTCTCCCATGAAACTAGCACACGCACAGCCCAGCCGGGCACGTGGCGATGTGGAGTGGGCACGAGACCCCGCTTCTCCCTCACATGCTTACATACGTTCATTGACCTTTTCATTTATCACTTATGCTCTTCTTTATTACTGGACATTCATTTCATGCCTACCTTAATCCAAAATGATGAAAATAATTTTTTATCCTTAAGAAGTCAAATAGAAATAAATACCACCCGCGATCAGGGAAAATAAAAAGGTTTGGATGGCACACCAGCCCTAGTGCTGTGTTCCCTCTGCCAGCCTTCTCTGACACCTGCTGGGTAGGCACTGCCCCTGAGACCCTCCTGCCTTCCCCAGAGCCCTTCTGGGCTCCACGCCGCCACCCCAGCTGCCACCTGGGCCAGCAGGGAGCTCCAAATGAGGGAATGCGCCTGGTGCCATGGTCGGTGTGCGGCCACACGCCTCCTGAAGGGTCAGTGGTCATGCCGAGCCTGACTTACCGTCCTCGTCAGTGACCGACAGGGACTCTGCTCAGCCCAGCTATCACCTTTTGCATTAAATTGAACAAACGCTTGAGTGAAAGGAAGTGTAGGGAGCTATGGTTGTTGTATTTTCTTAGCAGTCTGATTGGTAAAGGACATTTGAAAAAGGTACAGGTGTGTTCGCTTTACAGAATTTAGTGAGAACATGGATTTTTAAGGGTGCCTTCCATGACAGATCTTGCAGTTCCAGCCTTTGGGATGAAAGATGGGTTTGAAATTTCACTGTCTTCAAACTCGTGAGTTATCACTGAGGAGAAACAGTAGCTGTGACAGGTGACTGGGCTGAATGGAACTGAGCAGTGTATTAAAACTGAGAGTAGATCCATTTATTACTGCCCCTTTAAAAAGGGTTGATTTGGGGCCATCCCCGTGGCCGAGTGGTTAAGTTCACACGCTCTTTTTCAGCGGCCCAGGGTTTCTCGGGTTTGAGTCCTAGGTGTGGACGTGGCACCACTCATTGGGCCACGCTGAGGCAGCATCCCACATGCCACAACTAGAAGGACCCACAACTAAAGATACACAACTATGTACCGGGGGGCTTTGAGGAGAAAAAGGAAAAATAAAATCTTTAAAAAAAAAAAAAAAAAAGCGTTGATTCAAACACACATATCCCCTGGAGGACACCATGCTAAGTGAAATAAGCCCAACATGGAAAGACAGTGCATGATCTCACTCCTGTGTGGAGTCAAGATAGTGGAACTCATGGAAGCAGGGAGTAGAGGACGGGGGCTGCCCAAGGGGGGCCTGGGGTCAGGGAAGTGGGGAGGTGCTGGTCAGCAGTACAATCTGTCAGCTACACATGATGAACAGGTTCTGGGGATCTAATGGGCAGTGGTGACGAGTTCAAGTGCCGTATTGTAGACTTGAAATTTGCCAAGAGGGAGGTTGACCTTGAGTGTTCTCATCACTAAAACATAGGCTCACCTGTGTGCGGTGATGGATATGTTAATTAGCTTGATGGTGGTGAGTGTTTCACACTACATACATATATCAAAACATCAAGTTGTACCCCTTAAATACATATAATTTTCATTTGTCAACTATACTTCAGTAAAGCTGGTGAAAAAGTTTTAAAGATAAAAATAAAACACGTATCCTGAGCTGTGCCTGGTGTCATCAAGGAAGTGGAGAAGCCTGCAAATACCTCTCTTCTGTCTTGCAGTGTATTGCACTACTTTGAATTTAAAAGTTTTTTATTTAATGAAAATTCTAAAGAAAAGGAGCCCACTGTCTAGAACTGGAAGCTGGCCCGAGTCTGTGGAGTGCTAGGAGATTGAGCGCTTGAACAGAATATCGCCTGCTTCCCTCTGCTCTGGAATGAGAAGCCACAACAATAGATGCCTGGGGGTAGGCGGGGCAGCTGCTCCCTGCACGTGCAGACAGCCAGGAGAACAGGAGGGGTTAAGGAGCCGGCAGCTGTGCCTGCAGGAGAAGTAAGCTGGCAGGCAAGCACCATTTACGAGGAGCTCTGGATGACACACTGCGAATGAGAGGCCTTTAGGGTTCTCCTGGTCCGGGGCCACCTGGAATTAGCATGGGAGGCGCACGGCACTGGGCAGGCGGCCCATTCTCATCTTTGAAGGTCATAACCGTTTGCTGACAAGTAGGAGTTAATCAGTTGAGGAGGCTCGACCCTCAGGTTCCTCCCAGGGGGCCCCCTCTCCTGGGGATTTCCCGGTGTCAACAGCAGGCCTGCAGGGCACTTGCATCCTGAGGTAATGACTCTCCGCACAGTGGGGTCCCCCCACAGGTGGTGGAAGATAGTGTGGTGACAGGCTTCTGCTGGACAACTTGTCCTTGGAAGGGGAGGCAGAGGGTTCCTGCCAGAATGGGGCCTGCATGTTGGGTCCCCTCCCGAGCCTCGTGCTGATGAGCTTCTTGACCTTTCAGGACCTGCCAGTTAACCTCTGGCCCCATTTGATCATGACAGAGTGGAGCTCATGACATCCTTTTTTTTTTTTTTTTAAAGATTTTATTTTTTCCTTTTTCTCCCCAAAGCCCCCCGGTACATAGTTGTGTATTCTTCGTTGTGGGTTCTTCTAGTTGTGGCATGTGGGACGCTGCCTCAGCGTGGTCTGATGAGCAGTGCCATGTCCACGCCCAGGATTCGAACTTACGAAACACCAGGCCGCCTGCAGCGGAGCGCGCGAACTTAACCGCTCGGCCACGGGGCCAGCCCCTCATGACATCCTTTAATGCCCTGTCATCTTGGAGACTTACACACGCTGTTGGTGCCGATGGGTGTGACTTCTGTATTGGGCACCCTCAGGACTCCTGAGGGGCTTCCGTTAGGTTAGGCTCTGTTTTCATCATCACGTCCTGCTCACTGGGTTATTGAGCTTAGTAGAATCTGTGAACTGTGCCCTGGCATTGCATGCCGGGTACTTTTCTTAAGTACTTCATGTTACTAAACTCGTCTAGTTCCCCCAGCAGCCCTCTAAGTAAGTGTTGTATTGCTTCCGTTTCACAAATGAGGGAGCTGATGCAGGCGTCAGATGCCCACTCTCATCCAGGTAGGACTCGTGTGTTTATGTCCAGAACGTCCTGTGCCAGATTCGGGCTCCAGGGTCTGTGTAAGTAAATAGTAGTATTTATTTAATTCTGCTGCTGTGTGCTGTGTGCTCTGTGAGACCCAGGGGACACAAAATCCTAGTGCTGGCAGGAGTATAGTAATGAACTTGGCTAGTCTTTGTCCCCTATTCCTTGGAAGGAGCCTCTGAACCTTTGGAATTTTCCAAGTGATAGCAATGTCTGCGTTTACGCTAAAGTGTTGACTCAGGGTTCACACCAGCAACAGATTAGAGTGTTGCCGCTGGGGGTGCGGGGGGGTGGGGGGGAGTAGACCCCAGTAAACTGGTTGGTGGCAGTGGATGTGCCTGGAGGGGGACCGTGAGTCCTGAGTCACCAGGAGCAGCCAGGAGTTCCTCTGGGGAAACTTCCAGACCTCACTCCCATGTCTCCGTTTGGCTGATCCTGACTTATGTTCTTTATAATAAAGCTGTGATTATAGGTACAGGTTTCCTGAGTTATTTCTAACAAATTTTCGGATCTGAGGGGGTGGGGGGAACTCCCACATTTGTAGCCAGAGGGTTAGAAGTGCAGGCAGTTCGAGAACTCCTGAGCTTGTGGCCGGGGTCTGAAGGGAGGGTAGTGCTGTGGGGTCCCGCCAGTCAGCGAGGAGAGCAGCACAGGAGTGGTTCTGGCGCACCCTCTGGGCCGGCTCTTCAAACATGCACTCTCCTCCGAACCCTGCTCAGACCTGTTAATCCCATCTCGGGGACCCTGTGTCCAAGGGAAATGTCCTAAGCAAGGGGTGGGGTCCTGATTTGTAAACCTCTATATGGAGTGCCTGTCCCTGACCAGACGGGGCGTGAGTAAGCAAACTTTGATCCATCATTTGGCTGTGATACCATGGTAGTTATTTTTTTCTCCAACCATATTACAGACACGTGGATTGTGTTCAACCAAACACTGTTATCTAAAATGCTGAAATAAAAATGATTGATTACAGCAATATAAAAACACAGTTTATATCAAGAGGGATCAGGTGTGAATTTAACATGAAAAAAGCTAGAGTTCTCCCTACTTCAAGTTGTTTTCTCTGTGAGTTTAAGTTTGTAATGAAAAATTTAGTATGTTTATCTTAAAAAAAATTAACACCTTGCAACGTGCAGGTTAGAAGGTGGAAAGTGTGCATGTGCCCACTGCCCTTCCCAGCCAGAGCCAGAGTTCAGGCCTCCTTCGTCCCTTGGGGCTTCTCTCCCTCTGCTTAGGAAACAGCCGTCTTGGTCCTGAGAATGGCCGACATTTCTGGAGCATTTCCTGTGTTCCAGCCAGTACAGAGCAGTACATCATGCTTTCTTCCTTACTAGCTGCCCGCTCAGGGCCTGCTATGTAGCAGACATCTGTGAGATGTCTCTGAATGAATTCATTATCTGCTGCAATCTCGAAAACAGCCCTGTCCAGGTAGCTTTCTGTTCTTAGCCTCATTTTTCTGATGAGGAAATCGAATCCTGGAGAAATTAAATGGCATCCTGTGCAGGTGGCCAGGTAGCAAGTTCACTGGCGAGTTTTTTTAATCAACTTGAGACTTTTACATACCATACAGTTCACCCATTTAAAGTATACAGTTCACTGGTTTCTAATATATTCACAGAGTTGTGCAACCAGCACCGTGATCAATTTTTAGAACATTTTCATCACCCCAAAAAGAAACCCTGTAGCCCTTAGCAATTGCTCCCTGCTCCTTTCAACCTTCGCAGCCCGTGGCAACCACTAATCTACTCTTGTCCTATGGATTTGCCTATTCTGGATCTTTCCTAGAAATGGAGTCATACAATATGTAGCATTTTATGACTAGCTTTGTTCACTCAGTGTAATTTCAAGGTTCACCCTCGTAATGTGTGTCAGTACTTATTCTTATGGCCGTTTCATCTTTCACTGTGTGGTATACCACATCTTGTTTGTCCATTCAACTGATGGACCTTCCACTTTTTGGCTATTACAAATAATGCTGCTGTGAACATTTGTTTACAAGTTTTTGTGATAACTCTGTTTCACGGGAACTTATGGTGTTTTCCATAGCGGCAGCACCATTTTACATCCCCATCAGCCACGTGTGAGGGTTCTGGTTTCTCCACATCCTCACCGAGACTTGTTATTGTCTGTCTTTTTAATTACGGCCATCCCAGTGGCTGTGAAGTGGTATCTCATTGAGCATGTGTTTCCTCATTGTTGTTTTGGTTTACATTTCCTTGATGGCTAATGATGTTGAGCATTTTTTCATGTGCTTATTGGCCATTTGTAGATCCTCTTTGGAGAAGTATCTATTCCTATCCTTTCCCTATTTAAAAAATTGTTTGTCTTTTTATTATTGAGTTTTAAGAATCTTTATATATTCTAGATACAAGTCCCTTATCAGAGACAGGATTTGCAAGTATTTTCTCCCATTCTGTGGTTGTCATTTTATTTCCTTGATGGTATTATTTGCAGCACAAATTTTAAATTTTGATTAAGTCCAATTTATCTATTTTTTCTTTTGTCACTCATGCTTTTGGTGTCTTACCTAAGAGGATTTTGCCTGACACAAAATTTTCTCCTGTATTTTCTTTCAAGAGGTTACTGTTTTAGCTCTTATATTTAGGTTTGTGTCCATTTTTATTAATTTTTGTATACAGTGAAAGGAAGGGGTCCAGCTTCATTCTTTTGCATGTAGATATTCAGTTGTTCCAGCACCATTTGCTGAAAAGATTCTTCTGTCGTCCAGGGAATTGTCTGGGCATCCTTGCTGAAAATCAGTTGACGTAACCGTAAGGGTTTATTTCTCGGCTCTCATCTCTGTTCCATTGATCTGTACAGCCGTTGTTCTGCCAGTGCCACACTGTCTGAGTCACTGTAGCAGTGTGCTAAGTTTTACAATTTGAAAGGGGGGGGGCCTCCAACCTTGTTCTCAAGATTGTTTTGGCTACTCTGGGTCCTGTGCATTTCCATGAGTTTTAGGATCAGCTTGTGAACTTGCAGGTAGGCAGCTGGGATTTTGGTCGGGATTAAGTCGAATCCGTAGGTCAGCGTGGGGAGAAGTACGGAGAGACGGAGATGTCAATGTTGTGGCCAAACACTGCAACGTGAAACTAGAGATTGAGGAAATCTGAATCAGCGAAAGCCAAGTCAGTGTTCACATAAAGGCAAGCAGACAGAGCACTGTCACTGTTAGAGCAGGAGGCAAGCTTCTGGGAGGCTCCGCACACAGAGCTCATGGGAGGGGCTCTTGGACACCCCAGTGTCAGCAACTATGACAGAGGCTGTCGGGAGGGTGGCTTGTGCATTGTGGGCTGTCACATGGCACTTCCAGGATGCTAACTGTTAATTAAGTAGATGTGCATTTATCTTTCAGTGTTTTAGATTATTCCTACTTAGCATGTATTTTGTTTCGCTGTTTTCTTCTTTAAATTTTTTCTGTTATCAGGTGGCTGTATCAGGTAGAGATCATTTTTACATGCTATTGCAATATATAATCGTCATAAAATACTGGTTCATCATAATAAGCAACCATATGTTAATCATATATATATAACTTTTTTTAGCAAAAAACCTTTGAAACTTTTAGTATAACCTTTTCAGAAAGAAATGATTTACTGTTTATTATTGTGACTGCTCATTTTAAAACACAAAGTCTTATGAAAAATACATAAAAACTAATGATTTGGGGACTTCCCAAGACTTCAGGTTTCTCCTCTCTGAATCCTGAGTGTTAGCATCTATTGGAAATCTGGAGATGCTAGCTTGGGGTCAGCCTTTGTGGACTATCCTGGGACCCAGTGCTGTGTATAACATTGCCCATGGGCTTATGTCTTCAGAGTTCCAGTGCCCTGCTTCACAAAGGGACTCTGATTCATTTGGGTCTTTTTTGTTTATTTTATGCATTTACTTTATTATTTTCTAGTTACTTGTAATTCATCACAGAACTGCTCAGTTTTATTTTAATTCCTTGAGAGGCGATGGGCTTGGTGCTCAGCGTAGCTTTCTTTTCTTGCAGGGCATTTTAGAAGCCTCGAAGGCCAGAGATGTCCCCGTCGTCATCGATGCAGTGAGTGTGGCCTCTCCTCTCCTGTCCCCTCCTCACAGCCAGGCCCCAAGGCCATGCAGTAAGCACGCGTCCTTGCCTGCAGGATGGGCTGTGGCTGATTGCTGAGCAGCCGGCGCTGATCCAGGGCTATCAGAAGGCTGTCCTCACGCCCAACCACGCGGAGTTCAGGAGACTTTCGGAAGCCGTGGTGAGTTTGCTGACCACCTGAAAGACGGGGCGAAGCCCTCCTCGTCCTGAGGAGGGTGACGGACACGCGCTGCGGTTCTGCCCCTGCTCGTCCCCCCGCGCATCCACAGGACTGACTTGCAGATGGCGAGTGGACAGTGCGTTCTGTGATGCATGTTTTTCACGTGCTAACAGTGTGGTTTTTCTTGGTGCTGCATGTAATGACGGAGCATCTTCTAATCCGTGCGTCTTGGATTGGATAAAGGGTGGTGGGGGGCTCTGGCATCAGCCAGCCCCTCCCGCTTGCACGCTGGGTGGATCACTGTGTCCCTGCCCTGCGTTGCCTTGTCTGTAGAACGTGGATCATGAGGGCATCTGTCTCAGCAGGCCTTTGAGGACGAAATGAAACAATGCATGTAAATCTCTGAGTCCTTGCATATTAAGTGCCACCCCACAAATGGTAACTCGCTATGGTTCGAAGTTGTGTCATTCTGCAAACCCCTAAAATCCCAGCTATGGGCAGAGTTCTTTTGATTTTGGTCTGACAAGCTGGGGTGGGCCCCAGAGCAGTATTTCTGCCATGAGCTGGTGTCGGCATCCGCCCGGAGGACTTGCTACCCACTACCTTGTGGGCCTCCTTCCAGCTGGTGGATGGAACTTACGTCTCTGCGGGTGGGGCGAGAGCCCGGCCATCAGCAAGTGCCTGGGCACTTCTCCCTGATGTGAGAGCCTGAGGGGCAGGATCTGTGCGTTGTGTCCATGATTGTGGGCTCCTTTCACGTGTCTGATGACAACCTTGTTTGTGTGTCCTGTGTCATAGCTGAGAGACCCCATGGACAGCAGTGATCCCCACGGAGCTGTGCTGAGGCTCAGCCAGGCCCTGGGGAATGTGACCGTGGTCCGGAAAGGGGAGCGGGATGTGATCTCTGATGGCAGACAGGGTGAGTGGCCTTGGGTTTTGCCCTGTGTCAGCCAGCCAGCATGATCACGCTGAGCACGAGCCCTAGGAAGACCTCTCATTCACACATGACACACATGCTCACACAGCACACGCATTCATGTGACACATGCTTGCACACATCATACACAGAACATGTGTTTCACACATGTTCATATGTGTTCCACACAAAGAAGGACTTCCTGTTTTGCCAAGGGACGTGACAGCGACGAGTGCTGATCCGAGTTGATACCAGGTGCTGTGGCTCCAGTTCTGTCAGTGGTTATAAGAAACAGCCAGTGGGAAGGCGGCTGTCACCGCAGGGGGTGCTCCAGGGTCCCCGGGCTGTCTCCATCTTGCCTACAGCATAGACACAGTTAGTTGAATATTTTGTGGCATTTTGTTCTCATTTATAAAAATGACTGGAAGATGAAGAAACCCCAGGAGCTGACACTAGTGCTGGGAGTCACCAGGTGCCGGATGTGGTGACTCTTCCAGTTGTGTTCTTCCCCCGGAGCCTGTGCACCGCTGAGCAGGAGCAGGATGCAGGCATGGGTGGAGCGCTCAAGATGCGCCGTCAGCACTTGTGTCTGCACAGTGAGATGCATGACCAGGATTGACTGTATACTATCTCCAGCTTCCTGAAAACAGGAAGGCTCCCTTCATTAAAAACCTGATCTGGGGCCGGCCCCATGGCGTAGTGGTTGAGTCCGGTGTGCTCTGCCTTGGTGGCCCGGATTCGCAGGTTTGGATCCCGGGTGTGGACTTAATGCACCACTTATCAAGCCATGCTGTGGTGGCGACCCACAAATGAAATAGAGAAGGATGGGTACAGATGTTAGCTCAGGGCCAATCTTCCTCCCCCAAAGGAACAATAAAAACTCAATCTGGAGGCAAAAAGCACAGTGGTTATTTTAACAGAGAGAATTTAACACAAAGAGTTGTTGCCTAGGGGTAGAGTTGCTGGCTAGGTCACGGAAGTCAGGGCCAACAGAGAACAGGAGGCATACTTAGGCACGTGTGTGTGCACTCACACACACTCACTTTCTCTCACACATGCTGGACAGGAAACGCGGGGTGTTCACCGAGGGACCTTGAAAGCTTTGGGTTCTTTTATAGCTGGAAGGTGCTCTAGACTCGAGCACATTCAGAGAATATAACAACCCATTTTCAAGACATTTTCTAAAGAACAGAAGCGCTCATTGGACAGCATAAATGACATCCTAACAGTTATGGGCTGAGTCTGAGGTAGGGTGCTGGCACTATGCACGGTCCCTGGAGTGTGAGGTGCCCTGTGGGTGTAGCCTCAGGGGCCTGAGGGACTGAGGACTCGTGTGTGCCTGCACTCTTCTCCCACTCTGTCTAGCAGGTCCCCTGGGGACGCTGAGTTGTAGGCATCCGCAGTGACACCCCATGCTACACAGGCGGTTCTGGCAACCTCCCCTCTTGGTGTCCTCTCCTATGAAAGAGAGGCTGCCTCCTTAAGAACAGACAGGGAAGAGCTGCAGATGATGAACATTCCTCAAGCAGAGAGCAGCCAGTGGCAGCACCGTCACCCGCTCTAACGCCCGTCTAACTTGTGCTCCACAGTGCTCGAGTGCAGCCAGGAAGGCAGCAGCCGCAGGTGTGGAGGGCAAGGAGATCTCCTGTCAGGCTCCCTGGGAGTCCTGGTGCACTGGGCACTCCTCGCTGGACCCGAGAAGACAGATGGGTATGGCCACATCTTCATCTGTCCTACTTTGAGATTTTTGAATTGTGTAAGATATTTCAGTAGCTCATACATTTAATCAGTAGCCACTTAGAACATTCCAAATGAGATATTGGTGTTATGCGGGAGAGGTCCCAGGGCAGGGGTGGATCCCAGAATGCTGGCCTCGGAAGCTTTTAACTCTCCACCATGTCTGGGCTCTGCTCCATCCACTGATGCCGATGGGCTCTGGGGCATCAGTAGTTTTTAAAGCTCTCCAGTGAGTTAACGTGCAGCCAAGTTTGAGAACACTGTTCTAGAAGGACCAGTGTGTACTGTCTGTAAAACACAGTAAGAAAATTGGCAACACGCGGGGTGGAGCTGAGGTTGAGCTTACCTTGGAGGCTGTCCTGAGAGTCCTGTTTTCTTTAAGAGGGAGCAGCATCCTGGGACGGGGGCTCTGGCCCCCTCTGTTGTCAGGCAGCACCGTGAGGGAACTCAGGCAGTCCCACCTCTCTGAGCCTCAGGTTCTCTCTTCTCCACTCATCATGGTGCAATGGTGGCTCCACGTGCTGGGTGGGAAGTCCCGGGTCTGCAGGGCCGAGAGGTCGCGGCACACCTAGCAGGCAGGGAGCATCTGCCCAAACGGGCCCAGGGGGCGTGTGCACGTGGACAGGGAGGCTGTAGCGTGAGTCTAGTAATGGTAGCAAGAGCCTGCTTCTCAGATCTCGAATATTCCCTCCCGCCCTGGGCACTGCAGGGTACTTTCAGGCTGCCACCATTAGGTGTCTGGTTGTCACCAGAGGAGCACTGCTGTGTCTGAGTCCCCCCAGGCACGCAGGTATTTCTCATCAGCCTTGTCAGGGAGTCTCCCATTGGGGTTGATGGCTGCTGTAACTGTAGAAGCTGCCTTCCCCTCACGGGCCTCTCACACTGGCCACTTTGGGGTCCCGGGTGGAAAGAGCAGGGAAATCTGGAGCCTGTGCTGTCTGCAGGCCCTGATGTCGGACGCAGCTGAGGGGCCGCGGACTTGCTGACGCCTCTCCCTTCAGTTTCAGCCCTCTCCTCGTGGCTGCCTTCGGCGCGTGCTCTCTCACAAGGCAGTGCAGCCACCAGGCCTTCCAGAAGCACGGCCGCTCCACCACCACCACTGACATGGTTGCGGAGGTCGGACCCGCATTCGCCAGGCTCTTTGAAAGCTGACTGGTGCAGATGGAGGGACGTGGGTACACGACGGGGAGGTGGTGTTCGTCCTGGGAAAATCCACATCCAGCACACCTGTCCTCTGGGTACACAGCGGCGCAGCTGCTTGGGAGGGGTCTAAGTCTAGGGTGCACAGGTTCATGTAGAAATCTCAGCGTTGGAAAGTGACGGTTTTTGGCTAAACTAATATGTAGTTGGAGATGTTTTATTCCTGAACCTTTCTTAGCCTCTCAACAATAACTAAGAACAAACGAAGGGAATTGCATGAGCTGCTGAAAGTCTGTCTGGTCAGCTGCATGGGCGGGCTTGCTCCGGGAGCGCCGAGTTCTGTGTGAATCTCCCTCAGCTTGCTTCTCATCCTCTCTGCTGTCGTGCTTCATACTCTTTTATTTACGCAAAAAGTTCCCAATTGATTAGTGGTTCCTCTCAAAGGGATCTGTCAGTGGTTTTCAAATATCTACTGTATCTACTGTGAATGAGTTTTGCTTTTTTTTAACTGAGGCCCCCCCAAAGGATGTAGTATTCGTTCTTCAACTCATTTTTGGTTTGTAAACAGTTAGGTTGAAAATGTTTGAGCAGAAATACTAAACATTGGTTAATTGGTTGGAGTACTTCAGAATAATCCAGGTTGACGTTGGAAATCTTTGGGAGGCACCATGGGAAAGTCGGACAAGGAAACCTGATGGGACACTGACAGCTGAATGCTGGGTGGTGGCTCTGAAACGCTCCTGTCTCATGCTCCCTCTTCCATGTCTGTCCCCCCAAGCCCGGGTGCTGGCTGACATGCCCAGCAGAGCCGCAGGAGGGGGAGGGACGCCGAGAGTGTCGTGCTGCCTTGTTCCTGACGGGGCCCACCGGCGTGCACTCTCGGGAGCAAGCAGACACGCTGGACGCAAGGAGGGCGTGCGCACTGGGTCTGGTGGGAGATGGCACCAAGGAGGCTCTGGGGACTGAACATTGTCATCACGTCTGCTCTGCTTCCGGAGCAGGACCTCAGGTCCCCTGGTTTGGAAGTGGGTGTGTCCTCAGGAAGACTTAGATGCCATTCAAGAAGGCGGTGCCTCTGCAGTTGTAAATAAGTCGTCTGTCTCGCTAGCCTCTGGGTAGCTTTTATTGGGTGGTTGTCTCAGTGGCCCGAGAGCTGCTTGTTTTCTCTGGCCACCTCTTGCCGGGCTGTGGCTTCTAACTCGTGCATTTAAGTGGACTCTCATCTGTTTCATGCCTTCCATGGGGCAAGACCTGCCCGGTGCCTCTGAGAGTCTGTCTGCCCCTCACCATCACTCTTGGGTGATACTGCGATTCGAACCCCTCACCCCACATGGCACTATTTTCTGTAAAACCAGTCATGAACTTTTAAGATTTATTAAAATATGTTCGCCACTGTTATTTCACATCTAACTGTAGAAGCTTCGCTATCTATATGTGAACTTCTCTGGAAAAACTGTCGTGGACATTTTTTCCTTTGGGGAATTACATCTAAATCTTGGTAACCATTAAAAGGACTATCTGATTTATTTCAATGGAGAATTTTGTATTTTTTTCTTAAACAGCCAAAACCCACCTTTCAACTTTCCTAAGTGAGGACATTGTCAGGTACTAGGGAGATAAAAATATATAAGGGTGTCTGTTGTTATTTCACCAGTACCTACCAATATTGTTAAAATGAAGTAATTTGAATAAGCCTGAAATGTAACCATTGCTTTACACAGAAAATAGAATTCAGCAATCACAGGAACTATTCTTATGTTTTTTGTTATTTAAGTTTTTGCTCTAAGTACAAAACCCCTTTGCTTAAGGGACATAGTGGGTAAACCCAACTAGCCAAGGGGCCGCTATGTTTAAATGAAGTGAGTAATTGCTTCCTTGTTCTTTTACAAACCTGCGTGTGCTCACTAGCTCCAGCTAAGGACAGTGTCTTACTGGGAGCGTCCCTGAGAGCAGAACAGCAGCACAGAAATACGCATGGATGGTCAAGTTAGGCGTGCAGCCGTTGGGGGACAGTCTGCTCCCCCAGGACGGAATTGACCGGATTTGGATGTCTTCTTATAAGGGGCCTCCCTGCCGTCTGGGATCCTCCCTCCGCTAGTCACTAGTTGGGTCTCTCTTAGGTAGTCCGCTTCTGAATAGGGTTCTTTATCTATAGACAGGAACCCCAGTGCCTTTTCAGGGTCCTGAAGGTCAGTGACAAAGTGAACATGACTGCCGAGCTGTCCTGGCGTGTGCCTACCTGCTGCCTGGGGGGGGCCACAGGATGAGTCAACGCTAGCCTCGCAGGGCAGACAGCAGGGTGGGCCTGCGCAGGATCTGAGAGCCAGGGAGGCAGCAAGAGGGCCAGCTCATCTCCTGCTGGTTCACTGAACAGCTGGAGCTCCCTGCCTGTGACAGAAAGGCCAGGAGCCAGAGCAAGGCCGCCAGCAAGCTCCGTCCCAGCTTGGCCACCTCCATCATACCTGTCTTGCTCTCACTGTCAAGACCCAGAGTTAACCTCTGGAGCACAGCCCTGGCCCCGCCCTGTCTGCTCAGAGGCAACAAAGGATGGTACACCACAGGAACGAGTTATTCAAAAGGCTTCAAGAGAATAAAGATAAACAGCTATCCAAGCACCACAGAGGGTTTTCTTTGCTGTGTTTTTCTATGATTTAAAAAAAATTATTTTATTGAGGTCATGATGGTTTATAAGATTGTGTAATTTCAGGTGTACACTATCAATTTCTGAATATACTACATCGTGCCTACTGCCAATATATATTTTTCTACGATTAACATATTACTATCATAACAAGAAAATGAACGTAAAAATACATCATCACCTCTGGGGGGGGGCCCCTCCATGGTTTGGGCATCACCCCTGGTTCAGCACTGCCCAGCACCTGAGGGATGGGCCACCTCCTGCTTCAGACCAGGTGGCAGGGCCGCATCCCCCGAGGCCCCCAGGATAAGGGTTGTCCTAGAAGCCGCTGCCCCATTAGCCCCGTTTGCAGGTCCTGCCTGCCCCTCCCAGGACGTCTTCTGGGGCCCCCTTCAGGACTTTCATCCTGGTCTCCAGCTCCTGGTTTCACACTCCTCCCTCGGTCAGACCCTTGGGCACAGGGCTAGCTGGGGTGCATCATGGACCACAGTGTTGGCTGATTGATTTTACTAAAACCTCATGTGTCTGTGGCTGTCAGAACTATAAAGAAATCCGTTTTTTAGGCATAGTTTTAATTATCAGTTTATTTTACTGTTGACTAAACAGCCATGATGGGGAACTTTAATATAAAGCTTGTATCATGTCATAAGCAGGCACAGAACACGTCCTCAGCTGCCTGGTTTGTGGTCTTGCGCCCTCTGACACAGCAGTTCCCATGTGGATGTGCTGCTCCTGTCCTGTGGAGGAAGAGGGCCAGGTCCTGGCTGAGCACTCACTTGGCTCGGGGTCAAGAGGTGAGAGGGTCGGGGCCTAGGGTGACAGGACAAATTGCCCAGCCCGGTGCTCCCACTGCTCTGGGTACTGGAGGAGGCAGTGGCACGCTTAGATGGTCACACTGCTGCCTCCATTACAGGCCGAAGGCCAGGGCAGGGCCACCTGGGGCAGGACAGGCACTGAGCAAGGACATGGGTCTGCTCCTGTGTCCACAAACCCCTGAGTGAGCTCACATGCCCCTGGGTCTCAGTGTCCCTCCTAATTTGTCACAAGGTGGGTATGCTCACAAGCCACATCGGCATGGTGGGATGTCTGAGCTTTGACTGTCCCCTGTGTGCAGTGGTGGCTGCTTACACGGCACCTCAGGGTGATCACTCCTACTGTCACTGGACCCTGGTGGGAGGGGCTCACCTTGATGCTGATGCCATGGGCGACCAGGTCCTGGCGCAGGGTGTCACATGCTTCCAGCAAGGGCTGCCTCTCCAGGAGCTGCTGCCGCCGGGCCTCCCTGGTGGCCTCCCCCGTGGCCAGGGCGAACTGCCGGACCTTGAGCCGGAACCGGACCAGCTCCTCCACCACGCTGTGCAGAGTGGCTGAGCCGCTGTCCCCTGAAACAAACTACATCCAGGCGAGGCAGCATGACTAGTGAGGCCCTGGCAGCAGCCTAGACCCAGCCCAGTTGATGAGGCCCAGTGAGTTCCGTGCCAAGCCAGTCCAGCACACGCCCTCCCCAGGGCTGCAAGGGAACCAGTGGCCTGCTCTTCTCACCGGGCCAGAGCTGCTGGCAAGTGTCCACTCCTCGCCTGCGTGTGTCAGCCAGCCAGGCAGGCTCCCTAGCCTGCTGCAGGCCTCGTCAGAGTGTGCTCAGTGAGGCCTGGAGCTGACCAGGGAGCTCTCCTCCGATCCTGAACTCAGGCGAGGAGCTGGGCGCTGCGGCTTCACGGATGTGCGGACCTCTCGGGTTCACTAGGCAGAGTCTAGAAGTCTAAGCCTTACTGACAGTGAAGCCAGCCTGCTCACTAGCCAGATACACAGACCAACGCAGACTTCCCATGAGGCTCACACAGACCACGCTTCCACGACAGTCGGAACCAACAATCTGCCCAGCCGGAGAGCTTTCAGCGGGGCAGCTGGGACCTGAACTGCTCGAGTTGCCAGGAGTCCTCTCCCCCACAACACGATTTCTTCCTCCATCCTGGAGCAAGGATCCTAGCGGCTGTTTATGTTCCGTGTTTAAAAGAAGAAACAGAACTCACATTTTACAACTTTTGGGTCGAACAACTGCTTCGACCTCATGTGATCCTCAGTTGCTTCCACAATAAAAGAGAGTTTTTCTTATTACGGGATGTGAGCTCAAAGCGGGCTCCAATGTCAACCCGTGAGGTGGGGGCGGTGAGTGAGCTATTGTGCCAAGGGCCAGGCAAAGCTTGGCCGAATATGCCTGGTCTTACTCACCAGCAGACTCCGGAGAGTCTCCTGTGGAAATGAATACAGACCTTACAGAAACTTGGTCACTTCAGACAAGTGAGTTAGATTTTTATACGAACTGGCTGACAGACCCTGGACTGCCCAGGAGAGGACACAGGTCTGCCAGGGAATCGCCACGTCTGTCGGTAAACCAAACTTGAGAATCGTCACAAAGATGCTGCAATTCTTTGTGTTAAGGCCAGAGAACTTCACAATAGTCAAGGTCCCAAGAGCCATGCCCCAGCTCAGGGCAGAGGGCAGCCAGGCGTCGGGAGCTCTGGGTGCCAGGCAGCTGGGCTAGCGTGGCAGCCCCCCGGGAAGCAGGGAGCAGCTGGGCTGTGCCCAAGCCCCTATGGCGGCAGAACGGGGCAGCGCCGTAAAGGAATCTGGGAAGAGTGAGCCATTCCACCACCCCTGTGATAGGGTCACTCCCGTCTGCAGTCTAGACCTTACATGTTGACAACCTGGTCACATAAAATGTTTTTAAAATGGGTATTTTAGCCCTTTCCTGTCCCGTCCTGAACAGTCCTAAAGTTGTTAGGTGTAGCAGAGCAAGGTGGCCCTGTGGAGGAAGAGGAGGGTGCCATGGGGTGGGGGGTCTGGTGTGGGGTGGCACAGCCCAAGGAAGCATCTGTGCAGAGGGCAGCCTGCTGTGAGGGGGATGGAGGCTGACGGGGGGGGGGGGGGGTGGGCGGCGGTGGGAGGCTGCCCGCACTCGGGGAGAACAGGTTAGTGCATTTAGGATCCTGGAAGGCAGGTTTCTCACCATCAGAGGAGTATGTACGGAAAACGGGGAACGCAGAGTGAACCCTTTGCTGGGGGACTAGAATTGATGTGTGGGAGGTAACGCTGGGGTTTCAGTCAATGAGATCCATTCAGACACAGCTGGATAGCGTGTGCACACATTCCTGCCTCTGCCCGCCGAGGGCCCCAAGCAGCTGTGGCCCGAGCGCAGGGAGCATATGGGCGCTCAGATGCTCCCTGTGATACCCTCCTCTGCGGCAGCAACCCGGCCCCTCGGAGAAACTGCCGCCGCCTGGCTTGGTGCAGAGAAAGTACCAGATGAGCACTGGGTTCTGAAGGGGACCCTCCTGCCGTACAGGGCAGAACCAGAGGATGGGGGCCCCATTTGCAGGGGGCACACCAAGGGGCTCGGCCGGCAGCTTGCTCTCAGATGGCTCAGGAAAAACGTTCTCACCCTGCATGCCAGCTGTCTGCACATCTCAAGATTCTTTCAAGATAAACACAAAAACGAGTGCGTGCAGAACTGACGACAAAGTGCCCTGTAGCTAAGTGGACGCAGTTCTGCACAGGATCGCCGCAGTTTGCTATTATCCACTAAAATGAACATTTTAAAAGGGGAAAAGCCAGTTATCACACTAGCACACAGAGAGAATCCCACAACTGAGGACTGAAAAGAGAAGGGCGTACCTGTCGGTCTGCCAGAGAAATCCCCACAGTCTCAAAAAACTGCTCAATGTAGGACACGATGGAGCCGAACACAGCGGGACTCCTAGGACCACCAGGCTCCTGCGACAAACCACCCCAAGAAGCTTCTTTAGAAGCAGAGGAACTTGACGGAAAAGAAGGAAGACCTCGCAGTCGCTCCACCTGCCGCTTTTCCAGCGTCCCGTGGAGTGAGGACACAAGCCCTAGCGGAGACACCGGGCGAAATCCCGGAGCTGCCACCCACCCACAAAGCAAGTGACTGTGGGGAAGTCACTTACCCTGCCCCTCAGTTTACCCATCTGTAACATGGGGGTGTGCTATGGTCTGAGTGCTGCATCCCCCAAATTCATATGGTGACCCCCAGCCCCCAGTGTGATGGTGTTAGCAGCTGGACCTTTGGGAGTCCCTGGGTCATGAGGGCGGACTCATCAATGGGACTGGCGCTGAGGCCCAGAGAAGGCCAGGTTGGGTGGGCACAGAGTCAGGGTCCCAACACACAGCTTCCTCCCCCATTCCATGTCTTAACAACAAACTCAGATTCCGCCGGGTTCACCTGAGTGAACAGGAGGGTTATGTGCTCTGTTCTGGCAACATGCATGCTGACCGTCAGTGTGCGGGACCTCCCTGTGCCCCACCTGTACCCAAACCGACGCCTCCCGGCCCCGGGCGGCAGCTGCCTCCTCTGCGGGGCCTGTGGGCGGGCCACGTGTGGGCTGCAGCAGCTCCAGGAACTTAAGGGAGGTCAGTCAGAGAAGCCAGAGGCCGCCCGCTCTGGGAAGTGAAGTCTCCCCAGGGAGCTGGCAAGGTGGCATCTGTTTCTTCCTCAGGAGAAAAAACTGACCGAACAAACCCCCCTCTGGGGCCCTGTCCTCAGAGTTACCTTGGTGACTGCCTTGAGCTGTCTGTTCCCATGGTGAATGAGGTCCATGATGGCGTCCACAGCTCCAGGCGTGTCAAAGTCGTCCGCCAGGGCAGCCTTCACAGCCCCCTTGGTGTGGCTGAGCCTTGGAGGGTAGGAAAAAGAAAGGCGTGAGGTGCTCCCGGAACCCGCGGCAGCAGGAGGAGGGGTGCCCGGCCGGTCCTTCCCAGGAGGAGCAGCTTGAGTGATTCTGTGTTTGGACCCTTTCTCGGTCACGTCCACAAAGACCCGTACAAGTAACAGAGTCTTAACCAGATGAGATCAACTCAAAATTGTCCCATTACTCAAAATCCCAGAGTGGGGAACCTGGAAGTGTGTGTGAACACAAAGCAACAGGGGGCACTTCATAATGGTTTAAAAATTGGACAGTGGGCGATGAAGCAGAGTGTGAGAGAATGCTGCGTTCTGACTGGCTGAACCACGCGGATGCTGTCACATGAAGGCTTGGAGCCGCTGCTCAGGACCCCATGAGTGGGAGGGTGCTGGCCCGGGCTGCAGTCCAGCCAGTGGGTCAGCAGCGGCGGTCTCCATGGGCCTGGCTGTCTCACCGCCCCACAGTCCTGGCCACGGTCACGCTTTTGCTCCCACTCGGGCTCCACCCACCCCGGGGAGCTGCCCGAAACCTCTCTGGGCAGCAGACTGAGTGCCCGGCTTTGAGGGGCTTTGGGGGGCCCCGGGCCCCACAGGACTGGAACCTCTGCTGAGTCCCGAGAACACAGACCCCTCCCTGGCCTGTCCACGGCAGCCCCCTCAGCTGTGAGCGGGCAGGAGGCCCCGTCCAGCCGCCCCCATAAGTGTGGAGGCAAAGCCTGCAGAACACTCTTCCCTCTGGCCTGACGCCCTCGATGGTGAGATGGCGCTGCTCTCCAGCCTGGGACCCTCCCAAGTGACAAAACAGTGTTCACTGTCCCTCCCTGGCACCTGCCATCCCGGGGCTGCTGAGTCGTGCTGACAGCTCTCAGCCACACAGACACCCAAAGTGTCCCACCCAGCGCTCCAGGCTTTGTCCCGTGGGCTCCCACGGCTGTGACTGACTCAGCTGCAGCCCTGTCCTGTCCTGTCCAGATACCTGCCCTTCCCCACCTGCCCACTGAGTCCAGGGTTCTTCACCCTCCCAGGAACTCAAGGGAGGGGGACATGTCCCATGGCATTCCGAGCACACGCAGTCCCCAGCCCGCCATCAGTGTCCAGGAAACGCCCTCCTCATCTCCAGACAGCTGTTTCCCTAGCTTCCAGAAGTCTTCCCAGTTTCCACCATCTCCAGTGTCAGGCCCCAATCTTTCACACTCGGCGGAGATAATAAAACAAGGATAAACACGTGAGACCATCTAAGGAAGCACGGGGACTGGAAACACTCTCCGTACTGAAGGTCAGGCGCACCAGGAGTCCCTTCTTGCTTCCTGCTCACTGTCCACTGCAGCTCCTTCACCGGGCCACCTGCAGCCGCGGGCACAGCCCAGGCGGGTCACGACCGCCAGGGTCTGTTCTCCCTGGGCGACGGCAGTTGGGGAGCACCCGAGACTCCCGCAGACTCGCTCCTCAATCCCTGATGTGGGCTGGAGCTTAGTCAGCAGACGCGCGTCCACACCCACGTCCTCTCGTCAGTGTCCAGCTCGTCCACGTACCTGCAGGTCTTCCTCTAACTAGGAACTCGTGACGGGAGCCTCCATTTATTACACACTAACAAACACCAGCCAGAACGGGGAGTGGGCACGGATGTTATCTGTAACCTTTGCAGCCCCTACAGGCAGGGCCTCCTTGTGTCTCACCCAGGGGGACCACAGACTTGCCCGGGTGCTCCTGCACCAGCACTGGCGAGGAAGTGCCCTCAGTTCCCAAAGCCGAGCTTTCCTCTCAGGCAGCCCCATGCTGGCGCCCAAGCAGTGAGTGGCCCCGTATGGCACCTACCTCTCCCACAGCACGTCCTCCCCAATGGGGCCGCACACCAGCTGCCCCCGCATGTAGGCCCGCGCATCCTCGACGAAGGCGGTGGCGGCCAGGAGCAGGTGCTTGGCTTCCAGCACGGCGCCGTCGCTGTAGTCAATGGCTGCGGGGGGGAGGGGGGTGGTCACTGGGGGCCGCCAGGTGCCCACACCCTCAGACCCTGCGTTCCTCAGCCAGGCCATCCTCACATGACCAGAAACCGGGCAGAGGAGCAAGGACACAGCGCTCCCCGGCCCGCCCCACGCAGGCGCCAGGCCCTGTCCTGGCTCGGGTCTCACCACCTCGGAGGAAGCACGGGAGACCTCTCCCAGTAGGTTTAGCCGAGGGAGTCCTCCTCACTGACAGATGGACAGACAGACAAGGGGCTCTGGGAAGCGGAGAGGTCTGCCTGGGGCCTGCAGCACCTCCAAGGAGAGCAGCCAAGTGGTGCAGCAAGGACTTGGCTCAGAGTTGGGGGAGGAAGAGGACTGGTCCTCAGACCCGGCGTCTGGAGAACGTGAAGCAGCTCTCAGGACGCTCGCTCCGCCTGGGCTGGCCACCCAGGGCCCAGACACCCACGGCCAGGCCACCGCAGAAGGGGCACAGCCAGAGTGCCTGCCGGAGGCCGTGTTGGCATCCTGGGGCTGCCATGACCAAGTACCACAAAACGGCGATTTATTCTCTCACTTTTCTAGAGGCGAAAAGACTGAGATGGAGGTGTCAGCAGGGCTGTGCTCTTTCCAGAGGCTCCAGGGGAGGGTCCTTCCTGTCTCTTCCAACTTCTGGTGACCCGGGTGTTCCTTGGCTGGTGGCTACTTTACCCCAATCTCTGCCTCCAGTCACCCGGTCGAGCCCAGTGCACAAGCTGAGGAGCCCACCTGTCCCTCAAGGGCACCTGCTCCTTCTCCAGCGCCAGTCACAGACGTCAGAGGCCACACTGCCATCAGTGGTCGAGCCAGACAGGGCAGTGCCCTGGACCTCGCCTTCTGGGTGGAAGAGCCCTTTGGCCCTGGGGACACAGCGCTAGACGACCCCCCCAGCAGCATGCAGTAGCGCGGCCTGGTGAGCATGGCCTACCCTGGGCGGGCCCCCACTTTGAGGGCTCCTGGCTCAGGCTCTGTGCAAGGATGGCCAGCTTCACCATTTCCAGTGCAGGAAGCAGGGAGCGGAGGTGCTACAGGGTTCAGAAGAGTCCAGCCCCAGAGAGGGAGAGGAAGGGGAGGACCGACTGGAAAACCCACAGCCTCCATGAGATAACTTTCCAGAACCTTCTAGCTGAGTATGGGGCTTATGCTTCCTAACAGTGCATCCTCGGGCTCGCATTCGGAACCCAAACCCTCAGGCATAAGAGCAAGCACACTAACAAGACCGTGCTCACTGCTCACCGGATGCCGGCAGCCCCAAACGCCACCAAACTCTCGGGGCCACACCGGGCAGACGCCGGGCCATGCCCTGAGCTCCACGCCTGAGCTCACCTGACCTATAGCTGCTCCGCATGCAGAAGAGCCGGAAGACGTCGGGCGAAGCCGTCTTCAGGAAGTCCTGCCCGAGGGAGAGAAAGGGAGAGGCCCGTGAGGCTTTCCCTTCACTCAGAGGCTGGTACTTACTACAGTGTGTGAGCTGATTTCACACATCAAGAAATCAGGGACTGGGGCCGGCTCCGTGGCCGAGTGGTTAAGTTTGCGCGCTCCGCTGTGGCGGCCCAGGGTTCGGATCCTGGGCACGGACATGGCACCGCTCGTCAGGCCACGTTGAGGCGGCGTCCCACGTCCCACAACTAGAAGGACCTGCAACTAAGATACACAACTATGTACGGGGGGGGTTTAGGGAGATAAAGCAGAAAAAAAAAAAGATTGGCAACAGTTGTTAGCCCAGGTGCCGATTTTTAAAAAAAAAGAAAAAAGAAATCAGGGACTTTTACCAAAAGCTTTGTGCTGTTTCCAAAACTCACTATTAGCACTTTTCCCACAGTTTCCCCGAGGACTCTCCATGTTCAGTCCCAGTGTCTGCGGGACAGGGCCGAGGGGAGAGAGCCCGTCTGCCCTGCAGTCGCTGCTCCACGGTCTGCCACTGGCCTTGGGAGTTCCTTACCGTGACGTGGTTTCTGACCCTCGTCACGAGAGGACAGGGACGCAGCCAGATGCCACTGGGCGGCCTGTGACCACAGAGGGACTGTGCACGGGGAGGGACGCAGCTCCTGGCTGTGTGAGAGGGACGGGGTCCCAGGAGCAGGGAGGAGACGGTCGTGGCCGGGTGGGACTGAGGGCGCAGGACCCAGCCCGTCTGTTGATGCCACGTCCTCCAGGCAGTGAGGCTGCAGCAGACCCCATGCCCTGTCTCTCCGAGAATAAACCGTCCTGTCCCTTACTGACTACAAGCGAAAAAAGAACCTAACCGCTACCGATGCACACATCACTTCCAGGACGTCTATGTAGAGAGGACACTTCCACGTC
Source organism: Equus asinus (assembly GCF_041296235.1). Classification (NCBI taxonomy): domain Eukaryota; kingdom Metazoa; phylum Chordata; class Mammalia; order Perissodactyla; family Equidae; genus Equus; species Equus asinus. Next base: position 81,999,062 of record NC_091800.1, read on the forward strand.
AGGAGGGAGGACACGGGGAACCCAGCAGGAACGTTACAACAGCAGACCGTTCACCACCTCTCTGTGGTGTCTGCGGAAGGTTCTCGATGACTCTGACGGCAGCAGACTGGGTGGGGAGACGGGGAGGGCTCGCCTCACTCTGGCCTCCAGCGCGGCCCCAGGGAGGATGGTGGGGCTCTGCTCGGCCTGCCAGGAACACTGGGACACAGGGCCCGCGGTCACTGCCTCGACACGAACACACAGCCCAGAGCCCAGCACTGGGCACCACAGGAACACAGGCTCAGACAGGACCCTTTTTTTTTTTTTTTAGGAAGATTAGCCCTGAGCTAATATCTGTTGCCAATCTTCCTCTTTTTTGCTGAGGAAGACTGGCCCTGAGCTAACATCCATGCCCGTCTTCCTCTACTTGCTATGTGAGACAACTGCCACAGCATGGCTTGACAAGCGGTGCATAGGTCTGCAGCCAGGATCTGAACCAGTGAACCCTGGGCCACTGAAGTGGAATGTATGACCTTAACCGTTGCACCACCGGGCGGCCCCTGACAGGACCCTTTGACAACACAGAGTTTGGGTAAAAGAACCACCACCCTGCTCCCCCGCCCCGGGCTCCCAGAGAGTGAAGAGAGGTGCTCTCAGCCCTCCTCTCGCCATGCCTCCCTGGCTAGCCATTGTTTCCGCCTCGCCTCAGCAATACTGGGAGAAAACACCGGCCGGGACCCTGCACCAGGACTAGTCAGGGGGCTCCTTGAGGGAACACTGATGAGGGCCAACCACATCACCCCTCGCTCTGGGCCCAGCCTCGCAGATCACTGGGCTAACGTGGCAATAATATGACACATGGGGGCTGACGCCAACCCACACCAGAGAGACACAGTCCGGAGCTCCTCACTCAGTCCTCCCGGGGAAGGAGGAAGGGACCACTTGCTCAGACTCCCGGGCTGACCCTTTCAGAGGGGTGGAGGGTGACTCTGCCTGCCACCCACCAGGCGGGAACCTCCCCCTTGGGTCCTGCACCTGCACCCCCAATCCACCCCCTTGTCTGGCTGCACCCAAGGCAAGGCGGTGGGGGGTCATTCTCATTCAGGGGCGGCATTAATTAGGAAGCTGCTCAGCCCATCCAGCAGGTCTCAACCTGGGGTCCTCAGACCTCCTGGGGCCCAGGGATAGAATCCAGGAGGGAGGGAGGTCTATGAATTTGGATGAGATTTGGTCACTTCCACTAACCTCCAACTGCATGTGATGTTTCCTCCAACAATCAGTGTAGGCAACAAACCTCATGGGATCAGCCGAACCTGGAGGCTGGGCCCCCTGCGACCACAGGTGTTCTCATCTCAGCTCCCGCACAGCACGGCCTGCAGGCACCCTGTGCAATCGCTCACCTGGGACGATGGCGGCAGTCAGCCCTGCTGCTGGAACTTGTCTAATAGCTCACCAAAGCGAAGAAGTGCGCATATCCCTGTATTTCCCTACAACCAGGGCCTTCTATAATCCTCTGTATTTCATGCATTTAAAACGCTAAATTCTAAGGAAGGATCCATAGCCTTCACCAGGCCACCAAAGGGATCCATAGGGAAGACAGTGCAGAGGCCCCGTCTCGTCCAACCGTTACCACGATGAAGCCGGCACTCCAGCGTCCATCTGTCTGTCTCTGCGCTCCTTCCCAAAGTGTGAAAAAAGGAATATTATTTCTTGGTCCCCTTATTTCCCCCAACTAGCCAATTAACTTGAGCCCCCAGGCGTTTCTGCAGTGCTGGATAACGTGTGCACACAGCCATGCGTCCTCTTTTTTTTCGCTTCACATCACTTCCTGTCCAGATCTGCAAGGGCCAGTGTGGAAACCTACCAGTTAAAGCAGTTAACACACCACGCAGCGTGAAACCAGCCACATCATCTACGGAAGGCTAAGATGCAATGGAATTATTATCTGTCCTTTATGGTGACAAGACAACGAGGCTTAGAGAACTGAAAACCAAGCCACTGAAGGTCAGACAACACAGCCAGCTCTACATCCTGGGCTTTCTTCATAACGAATCCTTCCTGTGCCTGACTGTGGGGCCACTTCCCAGCGAGGTCCTCAGAGGACTCTCTGGTGCAGGCTGATCTGAACAGCCCCTTGCAGGCCCCTGGGCACCGGCCATGCCGGGCAGTAGCAACTGTCCACGCACAGCGTCTGGGACCCTCTCCCTGGGCTGGGACCCCAGGAACCCTGCGGCTTGGACCGCGAGTCTGCTCCATGCCTGGAGCCCAGGCACGTGCACGACCGCTCGCAGCACCAGGGCCGCACGCCATCCGCTTCGACTCATCCCCGTTTTTCCACAAAGTGCAGACGCAGCCGCTTTCCAGGCCCATACAGGGTGCTTTCCTGCTTCTGGCAAATGGTGTCGGGAGGCCTGCCACACCACGCCAGCCCAGGTGAGTATGCATTTGTTTTTTGAACTGTCACTGTTGGTTTTGCTTTCTCCAAATTGTTGCCAGATGCCTGCAGCTGTGGGCATGGAGCTGCTCTCCACAGCTCTCGCCCCTCTTGTGACGCTGCCAGCCACGCAGCCTCGTGCTCCCCACCACTTACCATGGAGGGAGCAACAAACCCCTCGTGTCGGTTCCCCACACAGCTGCGCTCTGTGCATCTGGCACCTTTGCCTACTCCACTAACTTGCTGCTCATGTGTGGGCCTTTAGTTACAAAACTTGAAAACTGAAACATTATGGATATTTTATGTCTGATACAGTTCTTTGATTTTTCTAAAAGAACTCTCTTCCATTTTAGCATTTTTTATTTTCTGGGTAGCTATGTTCTCTATTTCACTCCTAAAAGGATTTTAGTTTCTTTTTTAAAGAGTTTCTCCTCACATTCAGAATGTGGACTCCTTCAGAATTAACCTCAGTGTGTGTTCAGAAATCTGAGTTAGTCGTTCTCCAACCCTAGCATATTTTTTGTTGTTGTTTTGGGTTTTCTTTTAAAAGATTGGCCCTGAGCTAACATCTGTTGCCAATCTTTTTTTATTATTCTTCTTCTCCCCAAAGCCCCCAGTACATAGTTGTATATTCTAGTTGTAGGTCCTTCTGGTTGTACTATGTGGGATGCCGCCTCAGCGTGGCCTGATGAGCAGTGCCATGTCCACGCCCAGGATGTGAACAGGCAAAACCTTGGGCTGCTGAAGTGGAGTGCGCGAACTTAACCACTCGGCCACAGGGCCAGCCCCTAACCCCAGCAATGTAAAAGGGTATTTCTTTTCCCCACTTTGGGGGTTCTCCGATGGAGTTTATTATACTAGTTGAAATGGAAATCTGGAATCTAATCTTTCCACAGCATTGAGTTTCTATGGACTATTTCCTAATAATAATAATACAGAAAGCAAGTGGGATGTCACCAAACTAAAAAGCTCTGCAGAGTAAAGGGAACCATCAACATATTTGGAAAGCACACATCTGATAAGAAGTTAATATCCAAAATATATAAGGAACTCATACAACTTACTAGCAAAAAAAACAACCCAATTCAAAAATCAGCAAAAGACCTGAATAGAAATTTTTCCAAAGATGACACACAGATGGCCAAAAGTTGCTCAATATCAACAATCATCAGGGAAATGCAAGTCAGAACCACAATGAGCTATCACCTGACACCTGTTAGGATGGCTCTCATCAAAAAGATGGAGAGAGAGTGTTGGCGGGATGTGGAGAAAAGGGAATCCTCACGCACCGTTGGTGGGAACGTACACTGATGCAGCCACTACGGAAAACAGTACGGAGATGCCTCAAAAAATTAACAGTAGAACTACCATGTGCTCCAGCAATCCCATTTCTGAGTATGTACCCAAAGGAAACGAAGTCAGTACTTCAAAAGATACTGATGTTCACCGAAGCATTATCACCACAGCCAAGACTGGGAAGCAACCCAAGCACCCAGCCACAGATGAATGGATACAGAAGACGCACATACATACAGTGGAATACCATTCAGCATGAAAAAGAACAACATCCTACCATTTGTGACAACGTGGATGAACCTGGAGGACATTATGCTAAGTGAAATAAACCTATATGTGGAATCTAAGGGAAAAAAAAGTTGAACTCATAGAAAGAGAGAATAGAATGGTGGTTTCCAGAGGCTAGGAGGTGGGGGAAATGGGGAGATGCTGGTCAAAGGGTAAAAACTTTCCGTTATAAGGTGGGGATCTAATATACAGCACGGTGACTATAGCTAACAAGCCTGTGTTGTATACTGGAAATGTGCGAAGAGAATAGGTCTTAGGCTTTTCAACACACACACACAAGGTAACCACATAAGGTGTTACATGTGTTAACTAACTTGATCATGGTAAGTATTTCACAACGTATAGGCATATCAAATCATTACATTGTACACTTTAAACATATACAATTTTATGTGTCAATTATACCTCAACAAAGCCGGGAAAGAGCGGGAAGCACTGTAACTCCTTCCTTATTATATGAATACTTGAGTTGTCATATCCTGACACTGACGTGACAAGGCCTCACACTGCTGGTTTCCAGGGACGTTAATTTTTAACGTATTCCTGCTCTGTGCTCTGCTGTCACCGAGCTTCCACACTCCTCTGGTTCCCCCGAACTCCTGACCATGGCGTCCTGAGAGGCAAAATGTAACAACACCCGTGCCAGTTTGTGCTGGAAGATTCTCAGAGGGAGGCAAGCCCCTCCTTGAAGCTCGCTGTCAGGCAGAGACAGCAGCCAGCCCTCCAGGCGCCGCGCTCACGAGGCAGGGCGCCCACTGGCAGGAAGCCGGTGCTCCGGTGCTCTGGTGCTCTGGCGCTCTGGCTCCCCGGGGCAGGGCGGCGCCCAACCTCCCTGGCCAGCCGCACTTCCTCAGCGCGTTATAACTTTCACCTGCACGGGAACCCACACAGTAGGTGTAGTTCTCTCATTTTAAAGAAAAACTAAGGCTTTGAGAGTTAAGTAACCAGTCCCAGATCACAATCTAGAAATTAGGGCCAGTTTGGAGCCGACATCTGAACTCTAAAGGTAGACGTAAGCCTCTATTAGGCAGAAAGAATCAGGAGTTTTCACACAGACTGCTGTAAGAGCCTGTCAGTGGTCCCTGAAATAACGAGGACCGGCAGGAAACCCTTCTGCTGGGAACCCAGAAACAGACCAATATTTTTAACATGGAGGGCAGAAGCTTAACACACCCAAGGAACTATGGGCAGGGGCAAGTTGCTGGCTAGCAAAATACAAAGTAAAAACAGCCAACAAATACGTATGCACAAATTTATCATAACTAATAAAGAAATGAAAATTTAAAATGTAGTTGTCGTTTTCCACCAGATGAACAAGGAAAATGTTAACTTGCTAGGATTCTTCTAAGTTGACACAGACAAGGGAAGTAGACACTTTCATACACTGCTAGTGGGAATGCTGATGGCACTTCCTGCTAAATAGCAGAGGCTGCATCCAGAACATTCTGCACGCGCACACACCCTGACATGCATTTATCCTCCATCACTAGTCACTGGGTGTGCGGACGGATGTTCTTCACAGTATCGCAGGTCACCTGCACCGCAGGGAAATAACTCGTCACGTACAGCACCCCCACGGGCCCCTAAATGGTCATAAGTAACACAGACTCTGTGATATCTATGCACATTTAAATGCACATACCCTACTAGAAAACTTGATATAATTTAAATGACGATCGATAGGACACTGCTTACATTAATAAAGTGCACCCACACGACAGACGACTCCATCACTGGGAAGAATTAAGTCCATGTGGAAGAAAACAGGCTAGCCCAAAGACTCACTGAGGGAATAAAGCAAGTGCAGACAGTGTGGAAAGGGAAAACGAGAAATACGTGTACAGAGACACAGGCACACGCACATCGTGATGGCTAAGAAACTGGCAGCCACTGCTCCAGCAGCAGGGGGGCAGGGCTGGGAGGGGAGGGCGCGTCCCACAGGCGGTGCCTCCACACATCTGCCATGTGCCTCTCTGTCTTCTTGGGTGTTTTCAAACATCCTGCCGTGAAACACATTACTTCTATAATCAGACGAAAACACTACTTAAATTGTCAGGGGAAAAGCAGGTGCCTCACAGGATCATCGTAGATTGTACGGGAAAGAGGAGACAGTCCAAATCCCCACAGAGATGGCTTATAGTTTTTATAAAAACTATAGTTTTTTACAAAACTTTATTTTTAATAAATTTTTAAAAATTTTTACATTTTTATAAAAATTTATAGTTTTATAAAATGAAACACTGGAAAGAGAATCCAGAAAGAAACCTAACATAACAGTTCCACAGGGATGGGCATAACGGGTGCAAGGAAGGAGCAACAACAAGGCGTCTCTTCACAGTGTTAACCACTGAATTCCAACGACCTTTACTAAATATCTGAAAAATAAAGGAAAATGGGAAAAGGGGAAGAGATACTATCCAACTGGAAACAAACGGGACCAATGAGCCTGCAGTGTGGCAAAGGGGAGACCCACACAGAAAGTAATTATACTCTGACGGCACATGGGCACTGTGACCCCATAACCCCAGAGGGATGGAGTCTAAGTGAAAAGAAATGCGAGCCCCGAACAGGCAAATGCACAGACACAGAAAGTGGACCAGCGGTCGCCAGGGGCTGGGGGCCGGGAATGAGGGGGGATGCTGACGGATGATGATGAAACGTTCTGTAATTAGATAGTGGTGATGGCTGCACAAGTCTGTGAATACACTCACAGCCGCCGAATGATCAACTGAAAGGCTGAATTCTTTGGTATGTGAATTACATCTCAATAAAGCTACCATTAAAACAAGAACTGCAAGGAAATCTTAAACTTTACCCAATAGTTCACTGTTAACAGAAATGTCTGTATTAAATTTTTAAACTTATTTTGTGTCTATTTTAAGATAAAACATAACGTTGATATGCTGCTATAAGGAAATAAGATTTTTATTAAAAGAGGGAAAAAAGAGGTAAAACAAAACGGCCTTGTAATACTACATTTTATCTGGATATGTGGAAATGAATTCAGACTATCTACTTCGTACGTACAGGTTTGTCTCCTCCCCCAGCTCTGTCCCTGAAGAGGGCTGGAATCCACGTCACCCCAGCAGCAATAAGCACACTGAGCACCCAGACGCTGGTGTCAAAATGCCATTTTCCCACAAAGGCAGCGAGGCTCCTCGGAGAAACGGCGGGTCTAGGGCAGAGTGCAACAGGTGAACAGGGCCGAGAGACAGGCCACGTGGGAGACACAGCCCGGGACGCAGGAGCCCTGCCTGGCCAAATCGAGTAAATCTGGTAGTTTCAGCATAAAAAGAGTACAACTGAATTGATAAACCATGATGTAACTACAAATCCTGAACTCCACAGCGACACTGAAAAGAGAGACAGAGAAAGAAAGACAAAGCCTCTTCTTTGAAGAGTCTCAGCAAGCACACGTAATAGAAGTGAACAGAATGTGACAACACGACCTTGCCGAAACCACTGAGTGCACCGGGAAGGTGACGCCCCCCAGAGGCTGCTGGAGCTGCGGGGTCGAGGGCCTTAGGGAACGAGACAGCCATGCCGCGTATCTCCTCACATGTTCTCAATATTCACAAAAGGGAAATAAACAGTGAGCTGGTGGCCATCCCTTAGCCAAGTGATCGAACGTAACATCACGAACAGTCCACGGCCTGGCCCCACGGCCCCCACGGGGATGCAGTGTGAAGTCCACAGCACCAATGAGGTGTTCCCGCCAAAGGTTTAACCCGAATCAAGTCAAGCCTTGAGACGTCACTTCCAGTTACAGGAAAGAAGGCAACAGAAGAACACGTTGAAAGACACCACAAAGAAAAAGACAAATCCTAAAGATGGGATGCTCAACAAAACTGGCGTGGGCTCTTCAAAAAGTCAACGCCACAGGGAAATAAAAGTAGAAAGACTGTTGTAGCTCAGAAGCCTAAAAAGAGCAGTGGAATGTTACCCAGCTTTAGAGAAGAATGAAATTCTGACACCTGCTACGACATGGATGCACCTTGAGGACATTATGCTGAGAAAAGAAGCCAGACACAGAAGGACAAGTACTGCATGATTCCACTGATAGGAGGGACCTAGAGTCATCACAATCATGGGACAGAAAGCAGAAGGGCGGCGGCCAGAAGGGTGTGCACCTGCACACATAAAAATAGTTAAGATAGGGGCTGGCTCGGTGGCACAGCGGTTAAGTGTGCACGTTCTGTTTCTGCGGCCCGGGGTTCGCCAGTTCAGATCCCGGGTGCAGACATGGCACTGCTTGGCAAGCCATGCTGTGGCAGGTGTCCCACATATAAAGTAGAGGAAGATGGGCACGGACATTAGCTCAGGGCCAGTCTTCCTCAGCAAAAAGAGGAGGATTGGCAGCAGATGTTAGCTCAGAGCTAATCTTCCTCAAAAAAAAAAAAAGATTAAAAGAAACAGTTAAGATGGTAAATGTTATGTGTTTTCTAGCACTATTAAAATTTTTTTTAAAAAAAAGCCTAAGAAGACACAACATACAAATCCAACACATGAACTTTGACTGGATCCTGGTTAAAAAAAAAAAACTATAAAAGACATATTGGGACAAATGGAGAAATCAGAACTGAACTAGATAATTGGTCATATTAAGAAATTACTGCTAACTTTTCAAGTGTTCGGGTCACGCAGGAAAGCGTCCTTATTTCAGGAGTTGCATGCAGAATAGAGAAGTGTCATGGTGTCTGCAACGTTATTTCCTAGTGGTTCAACAACCATAAAATATGTATATACACGCACACACACAAATACACTCACCACTCCCAGAGATTGAGAAAGAGCAATATAGCAAAATAATAACTCTTGAATCTACATGGTGAGTATGTAACTGTTTCTTTTAACTTTTCGATATGTTTGAAATTTTGTGTAAGATAATATCGGACATTTCTATTTAAGAAAAGCATAGAAAGATTCTTTTGTGAGGAGCACTCCCCTTGGGGTTTATTCTAAATTCGGTGCCACAGCTTTCAGTGGTTGGGGACTGCGGTGATAAAGGTCTGATTCCTATCTTGTCTGCTTAATTTGCAATCAAAATTAAACGCGGCTTGGGGCTGGCCCCGTGGCCGAGTGGTTAAGTTCCTGCGCTCCGCTGCAGGCGGCCCAGTGTTTCGTTGGTTCGAATCCTGGGCGCGGACATGGCACTGCTCATCAAACCACGCTGAGGCGGCGTCCCGCATGCCACAACTAGAAGGACCCACAACAAAGAATATACAACTATGTACTGGGGGACTTTGGGGAGAAAAAGGAAAAAAAAAAATAAAATCTTAAAAAAAAAAAAAATTAAACGCGGCTTTACAGACCCAAAGACAAAGGAAAATCAAACTGTTTCTTGAAGTGTTCTCCAATTAGTGCACTTGTTTTCCATCATACGGAAATTCACATTCTGTGCTTCATGTCCACACACACTGAAATTTTTCAGTAGTCTAAGAAGGCAAAAAGCAGCAACAAACCAACCCCACAGCGACACTAGACAGAAGGGGCTGGTGGTGGGAGAGGAAAGAAAAGGGGGAAGGAATCCAGCAAATGTGATTCCAGAGAGAAACTGTCATGAAAGGGAAGGGAAGGGAAGAAGGAGGTGTGGACTGGAATGCAAGAAGAGAAAAAGGAAAGTGCACCGAGAAAGAAACAGACAGAAAACAGAGCAGGAGGGACCTGAGGAAGAGGACAGGGGAATGCAGACACAGCACTGCGCGCTTTTAGGACAAGGAAGAGGATTTCAAACCCAGAGTAGAAGCCCGTTAGGGTCACAGGGCAACGGGGCGGGGACACCGGGACTCAGAGGTTTTGGGTTGCAGCTGCGCACCAGCCCTTAGGACAGGTTCAGTAAGCTGGAAGCAATGCAGGAGTCAGGAAAACCCATTACCTTAATAGTGATGTAGTTTTTCAGTGATTTGGACATTTTTTCTTCCTTGCCTTTCACGTGCAAATGCCCTGAAACAAAACCAAAAACAATGTCATTCCTTCCGAATTGAGTGGGAAGAAAGGGACTCTTCCGCCCTAGAGGGGAGGAAGGCGAAAGGGTGCTTCTCCAACGGGTGCCTGAGCCCCGAGCTGGGACTGAGGGCCAGCCTGGGACACGAAGGAAATACCTGATCAGCCTGCACTGTTGATACAAGATTTCCCCCCAAACCTTCACCCACATTCGACCCTCTAGGACACTGGAGCCCACAGCTGCGATTGTCCTAGGGCATCAGGTATGCCAGCCCCAGGGGTGGGCAGCACCCTCAGGAGCAGATGAGGAGGCACTGACAGCAACAGTTCACGCCTCCCCCTCCCTGTAACTCAGAAACACAGACTGAACAGACGCGACAGCTGGAGAAAGGACCAACCTCTGGTTTACAAACCCGGCCCGGGCAGTGACAGCTTGTTGATGGGCGTTCACAACTGCAGAGCAGGGCTAGGGCCCTGCGAATGAGCAACTACATTTTGTTTGTTTTCAGACTTATCAAGACCTTGGTATTATTTGTCCCCATGTATGTGAAAGACAGGAGGGGAACCTAACCCACGCGGGGACTCCTCCATCCGAGCCCGGATTCCTCCCGGGCTGTATTCTGATGAGGTTTACTTCCAGGGGAGGCCTCTCCTTTCCTAACAGAAGATTCTTCCACTTTTTCTGACACGACTTCAAACACAAGAGTGCTCCAAGGCCAGTTTTTTTTTTTTTATTATTAATGTTATGATAGATTACAACCTTGTGAGATTTCAGTTGTACATTATTGTTAGTCATGTTGTGGGTACACCTCTTCCCCCTTTGTGCCCTCCCCCCACCCCCCCTTTTCCCTGGTAACCACCGATCAGATCTCCTTGTCAATATGTTAACTTCCACCTATGAGTGGAGTCATATAGAGTTCGTCTTTTTCTGACTGGCTTATTTCGCTTAACATAATACACTCAAGGTCCATCCACGTTGCTGCGAATGGGCCAATTTTGTCTTTTTTTATGGCTGAGTAGTATTCCATTGTGTATATATACCATATCTTCTTTATCCAATCATCAGTTTCTGGGCATGTAGGTTGGTTCCACATCTTGGCTATTGTAAATAATGCTGCGATGAACATAGGGGGTGCAAGGGACTCTTGGGATTTCTGATTTCAGGTTCTTAGGATAGATACCCAGTAATGGGATGGCTGGGTCATAGGGTATTTCTATTTTTAACTTTTTGAGAAATCTCCATACTGTTTTCCATAGTGGCTGTACCAGTTTGCATTCCCACCAACAGTGGATGAGGGTTCCTTTTTCTCCACAACCTCTCCAACATTTGTCGCTCTTGGTTTTGGATGTTTTTGCCAATCTAACGGGTGTAAGGTGATATCTTAGTGTAGTTTTGATTTGCATTTCCCTGATGATTAGCAATGATGAACATCTTTTCATGTGTCTATTGGCCATATTTATATCTTCTTTTGAGAAATGTCTGTTCATGTCCTCTGCCCATTTTTTGATTGGGTTTGTTTTTTTGTTGTTAAGCCGTGTGAGTTCTTTGTATATTATGGAGATTAACCCTTTGTCGGATAAGTGGCTTGTACATATTTTTTCCCAATTAGTGAGCTGTTTTTTTGTTTCAATCCTGTTTTCCCTTGCCTTGAAGAAGCTCTTTAGTCTGATGAAGTCCCATTTGTTTATTCTTTCTATTGTTTCCCTCAACTGAGGAGTTATAGTGTCTGAAAAGATTCTTTTGAGACTGATGTCAAAGAGTGTACTGCCTATATTCTCTTCTAGAAGACTTATTGTTTCTGGCCTAATCTTTAGGTCTTTGATCCATTTTGAGTTTATTTTGGTGTGTGGTGAAAAAGAATGGTCTCCAAGGCCAATTTTTCTGAGAACTGGCTAAAATGTGGCTTCCAAAAAGAATTATAACTTTGAATACATGATTCTATGTAACACGTCATATACACCAAGCACAATGAGAATTTTAAAAAATTGACAATATCTGGAAAAGGAAACACATCTATCTTCCATCCACTTACTTCAGCAAACAGGTACTGATTCTCCTGTGCATCAGGAAGCACAGCCATCTTCCAGGACAGGGTGGAAATGGAATGAAGGTGATTCCTGCTGTCTTAATAGACTGTAAAGTCACGACGGAACAAAGTAACAAGTACCCTCCCTGGTTCCCACGTTTACAGTAAACGAGATGAGCTATTTTACGGACACACACCTCGTCAGGAACGGACTGAGGCTGCGGAAGTGTGAGCCCCAGCACTGCCAGGAGCACCCTCTGACCTCGATCCACGATTCACAAAGGGCACGCTGCATTCCGCGGTGTTCGAGCAAACCGAGCCTCTTCGAGCAGGACGGACGAAGTGTCTGCGGAGGGCGGCACTAACTCCCAGACACCTCCAGCGAGGACTCGGCCGAGGCTGAGGCCAGGGACGCCCCTACCTGCTCCTGGGGCCTGGAGGGCTTCCTCCCCAGGAGGGCTGCGCACCGTGCCTCTAGGGGAGGGCTCGACTGCACGTGGTCTCTGCAGGGAAGCAGGGGCACCTGACTGTGGAGATCCATGGGACCGGAGTCGCCTCTGAAGCATTCCACCCCTGCCCCTGCGAGCACCAGCTGGAACGAACCAGGATGGTCAGGCTTCTGTCCTATCTAGGGATCTGCCCAGCATGTCACGGCATCGGCAGAAAGGAGGCGGACCCTGGCTACTGACGAGCTCCCCCGGGGAAATGGGGTGGAGTACTAGGTGAGCGCTCACACGCTACCAACAGCAATTGAATCCGTTTCCGCCCTATTCATTCTCAGGATGCCGGTCATCACAGAGAACTGGGCCCATGAGGGGCGCAAGAACCAGGGTGATCCTGGGGATCTGGAGGGAAGAAGACGCAGTGGTGAGCGCAGTCAGGGCGGGCAGCGCGCGGCTGGCTGTCTGAAGACACAGGTGCGCCCTCCCGCAGACACGCAGCAGCCAACTGCCCGTCACAAAACCCGAGTGTCACTTTGTTAATGTCGCCTCGCTGGGAAAACCTGGCGTCCTTAATTCAAGGACACAGAGAAACAGTTTTTCTTAATTCACTGAGCTTGCGATGTTGATTATCCGCATCTCTCAACCCTTTCACTACCAAACAACCTTCACCTGTCTTTGCCCCAAGTACAAACGGTACATTCCAAAAAGGTAATAAAACTGGGGCAGGCCCCGTGGCGCAGCGGTTAAGTTCGTGCACTCCGCTTCAGCGACCTACGGTTTGCAGGTTCAGATCCCAGGCACAGACCTACACACCACTTATCAAGCCATGCTGTGGCAGGCGACCCACACATAAAGCAGAGGAAGATGGGCATGGATGTTAGCTCAGGGCCAGTCTTCCTCAAAAAAAAGGTAATAAAACTGGTGCTCTGTGGCCCCACATCACAATTTGTCAAAATCTGGACCTGTGAATCTCCCTTGCGTCACGGTCAGCCCCCAAACAGCCGGGCTGCAGGTTCGGCTTGTTTCACAGCGTCCCGGCCACTCTGAGAACAGGTGGCTGCTGCTACTCAGCTCTGCTTTCTGAAGAGTGAAACGGAAGGCGGTGTTAAAAGAGCATGACAGATGTGTACAGTGACGGTATTACAGCCCCACGCGGCATATTCATAATCATTATGACATCACACTATTTGAAACTCCTCAGCAGTTTTATGGGAAAGACACTGATGGAGAACGGCATTGTCCAACACCTTCCATATTCCATACCATTTCCAAGGGTATACTCATTATTCCAGTCCAAGGAAGTCCAGGGCCAGCTGGCTAAAATCCAACAACAATTTAAGAAACAAATGCGTTTCTGGACCTATTAGCTGATCCACATATTTCCAAATGTAGCTGTTTCACCAAGAAACACGGAATTGGCCGAACTGAAGGAGGACAAATTCACGTGAAGTCATTACTTACCAGAATGTAGGAAATAATTTCCCCATTGCTTGCACTGATGGAAGACCTCACACTGTGCAATCTCGTTTTCGTGATGCGGAAAAGCCAGATCTATCCCTCCTGAGTGGATATCCAGCTGACTCCCAAACACCAAACTGCATGACACGGAACAGAGCAGGGAATTAATTCCATCGAACGCCACAGTTCTCCAGCCACAGCTCCCACTTAATCCTCCAGCCTTTATGCAATGAACAGAATAAATGGATCTCGGCTTTAAATCAATGTGCATGATAATTTAACTGATGCAAATGGACACTGAAATTCTGTTTCACTTCACAAAATCCCTAATTCAGAGCTTTTCCTCCCAGTAAAGAGACTTAATTCTCTTTGCTCCAGATACAACATACGGTTTTCAAAAACTTACAATATTATCTTTCCTTACTTTCAATAGGTAGAGTTTAGTGGTTTTCTAACCTTAACAAAAGAAATACAACTATAAGATCAAGAGAATCTTTAATTCGGCTTTTAAAAATTTAACTATTTAGTGGTCATATATGAAGAACGAGGTAAGAGAATTCAAAGCAACACACATCAGCCATCAGCATTTCTGCTATACATTCCTGAAAAAGCTCACGTCCCACAAAACTGCACACTAACACTAACAGAGCTGATGGGGACAACGAAATTGGCCAGACCCTCCACACCTGTGCCACCCTGCCGCCAGGGCACCTGCAAAAACAACACTGGTGCCAGCATGAACGGTCAGCTGACTAGCGGCTGCTTCGGAGGACATTCAAAATGCAAAAATCACTAAAAATACAACAGCCAGCACAGTGGACACATGGGCTTGGCGGGGCCGGAGTGAAGCGGCAGATGTGGAGCTCTGGAGGCCATCTCCGTGGGGAGAGTGTATTTCCTAAAAATGGTTCAAAACAAATGTTTTTAGAGGTGCCACAGCCCCGCTCAGGTCCGTCCGTGCTGAAGGTTGGGGCTCTTCTCCCACCGGCCTGGCTCAGGCCCCCGACGAACTGCACATCCCCGGTCACACTCGAGCTCAGTGGTGGTGGAGCCACGCACTGTGGCCGAGCAGGAGGCCCGTTATGGTACGTCCTTGGCCACGGGTTTGGAGAATCTCTAAGAGACCTTGAAATTCAATTGCTAAGGAGGAGGCATGAGATGGGAGGGACCAGGATGGGGGAGGAGAGCACGGGGACCCCATTTGTATTTGTAACAAGTGATTCGTTTTTACAAAGATCTGAAGAAACAGGACAACGTTAAGATTTAATAAAGCTAAACTCTGGGTCCATGGTGTGCCTTATATTAGTCTCTATTCTTGTCTGTAGACTGATTTTAAAACAAGAGAAAGCTGAGAAGGGATAAAAGTCTATTCTCATCTAGATTTCAACAAAAATAAGATATTTAATGGTGACATTACATTTGAAATGTTTTCCACCTGCTTTAGATAAATTATTTGAATGCTAAAAATAAATATCTTTCTGTAACCCAAGGTATATGCCACATTGATGTTAAATCAACAAATATTTATAAATACATATAAGAGTTCACAGTAGGATGAGGGCTGGACATAGTTATTTCTTTCTGAATGAAAAGCTGGACCCCTGCTTCAGACTAACAATACAGGTGATGTCTCATTAACTCGAGGATGCGTTTCCAGATGAGCATCACAGACATCACCACAGGGGAGGGCGGCAGGGGAGGTGCGGTGGAAAAGGAGTCTCTTCCAGGCCCAGGGGAACTGAATCCGGATGGGCAGGCTGTGGACGGACGAGGAGGCTTTCCACCCAGGAGGAGGGGGTGACCCCACGCTGAGAAGGAAACCAGCCCGGGGTCAGGGCACGGGGCGGAGGACCCTTCCAGGAGTTACCCCTCCTGACACCTGGTTACACAGCCAGAGGACAGCACCACACGCCACAACCAATTTGCAGGTGACTGGGTTTGGGGATCTTGAAATGTTTAGTGTAGACAGTAGTTTGAAATGGTCACCTTAGTCATACTTTATGTTTCTATTTTAAAAACTGCTTAGTAAACACCTGCAATGAATTGAAACACATCAAATACATCAAAATCTGAGTGAATAATGAGACTGAAAAACCCCTCATGTCCATAAACAGGAAACATACACACAAAGCCATTCACTGCAGGTATCTGTAATAGCAAAATACTGAAGAAGCTAAACGCTCCTCCACGGGGTCAAATGGATGGTGGTCCAGCCACAAAGGACAGCACCACCAGGCCGAGACAGATGACGAAGGGCCGGGCAAACTGATCCCCGGGCAGTCCCAGGACAGACTGCTGAGCGATAACAGATAGTGCAGGAGAGAACGTTCAGGACACTGCCTTCTGTACTGCGCAAATGCACACGCACACACGTGTACACCACACACTCACAGGCACAAGAAAAGGGGCGCCTGGCCACTGGCAGCACAGGAAGTGCTGAAGGAACCGTCTATAGAGGAGATCCAAAAGGTGGAGGAAGCCCCAGCAGAAAGGCTGAGACCAGAGGAAAGCTGTTTCACAGAAGCCAAGGAAGGAGCAGCGCGTCAGCTGCCCATCACTGATCGGGCTGACAGTGGAGGCCACCAGTGACCTCAGGGGACCAGAGTCAGTGGGGACACCTGGCAGGCAACGGCAGATGGTGCCATGCACATGCAGATGGTGAGAAGAGCAGCAGAGAAAAGAGGGCCGCTGGAGGGGATGGGCATCAGAGCAGCATCCGTGTTATGGTTATGGAGAATCCCAAGACAGAAACGGCCCAGACTGGTGTTGCCTAAGATGCCGAGCTGGTAGAAAGGGCCGAACGAAGACTGCAGAGCCAGGAAAGCGGACAGTGAAGGCAATTCTCGATGGATCGATCAAGAGCCAGCTCTGGGGCAGCAGGTCTGCTGACTGAGAGCGGGTCAGAGGAAGCTCGTTCCGTCCCATCCCTGAGGGGCTCTGTCCTCACCCAGGACCTCAACTGCGGGGGTGGGCGAGGTGGGGTTGCTTTCCTGAACCCACCGAGAAAAGAGATGCAGGCACACCTGGCATGATCTGTGACGGGAAAGCAGGAACCAGACGGGGCTTCTCCACTAGGAAGAGGCGGTACTGCTGGAGAGACCACCGTGCCCTGGAGTGGCTTTGACTCCCTGCTCACAGCCGGCCCCACCAGAGCACTAAGCTTTCTTCCCAAGCTGGGACCAAGCCACCCGGCTCCACCCTGCCGAGAGAGTCAGGCCCTGCTGGACTTCACTTCAACACAAACGTGAAGAATCCAGGAAAACCTCACCTTGAGATGGTAGAACATTCGATGTGCCAGCCAGGTCTTCCATTTCCCCATGGAGAGGCCCAAAACATCTCCTGGGGCTTAGCCGCCTTCCACAGGGCAAAGTCGCTGGCATGCCGCTTGTCAGACTCAACTGCCAATAACAAACGGTTCATGAGTGGGAGGCAAAGACGAACAGGCAAAGCAACGCAAAATCGCCACAAAACCGAGACGCACGAAGCTCTTCCCAAAGACCCCGCTCCTTCTTATGGGAAACCTCACATTTCTCATGCACATGTCTTTCTCTTTCCCACACGACGGCTCGAAGGACTACCAGATACTTGTCCCTAAAATACGCCAGAAGCACGAGGTGAGGCCAGTTTCAGAGGGGGAATAATGTCGAGATTTCAAACACGCACAGTGACGCCTCCTTCCCAGGGGCGCGCTGGCCTGAGCACTGTCCCCTCCCTGTGTTATCAGTAACTGAGCTTCAGAGGAACATGGTCCAGAAAAAGATGATAATCATACAGAGGGAAAAAGAAACTACCAGAGTGCCAATCACACTCAAAAAGTAAGACCACCCAGAAGAGGAGGCTGGGTGACTGCTGAAGGTACGACGAGCCGGGTGGGGCTCTTTTATGCTCCCAAACCTGGAAGCAACCGAGAGGCCCTTCAGTAGGGGAATCGGGACATAGTCTGTGCAACATCCAGACGAGGGGATATTACTCAGCGCTAAAAAGAAATGAGCTGTCAAGCCATGAAATGACATGGGGGAACCTTATATGCATATTACTAAGTGAGGGAAGCCAATCTGAAAGGCCACATACTGTAGGACTCCACCTACGGGACATTGTGGAAAAGGCAAACTGTGGAGACAGAGAAAGGTGAGTGGCTGTCGGGAGCTAGTGGAGGGATGACCAGGTGGAGCACGGAGGATTTCCAGGGCAGTGAAACTACGCTACGTGATATTATGATGATGGATACGTGGCATCACGCATTTGTCCAAACCCACAGGATCCACAACACAGAGTGAGCCCTGACGTACGCTCTGGACTCGAGTGATGAAGGTTCACCGACGGTAACAAATGTACCACTTGGTGGGGATGCCGAGAGTGGGGGAGGCTGGGCGTGGGGGGGGGCAAGGGGTATACAGGAAATCTCTCGCCTTCCTCTCATTTTCACTATGAACCTAAAATTGCTCTAAAAAATAAAGTCTATTTGAAAAAACAGGGTTGCTGAGCCTAGACTGTGTGAGTCTCAGAACGTCCCCCTCTGCCCCGATGAGTCACAGCCACACCTCGCAGGCATAGGTGATCTGGGGGTTTTCTGTCCTGCCCTTTAGGGAGGGAGCAGGATAAGACTGACCAAGGACAAGTAACAAATCTCATTCCTGAGGAGTCAAACAATGCTGTTAGGAACTAGATTTCAACAGCACAGTTTAGAGGGCAGGAGGATTATGCCTAAAGACAGAAAAAATGGGGACATCTTTTGGGGTTTTGCTTGGTTCTCTTAAATAGTATGCGTTATGGGGCTGGCCCCATGGCCAAGTGGTTGAGTTTGCGCGCTCTGCTTCAGCAGCCCAGGGTTTCGCTAGTTCAGATCCTGGGCGCGAACATGGCACCGCTCATCAAGCCACGCTGAGGCAGCATCCCATATGCCACAACTAGAAGGACCCACAACTAAAAATATACAACTATGTACCAGGGGGCTTTGGGGAGAAAAAGGAAAAATAAAATCTTTAAAAAAAAATAGTATCCTTTAAAATTACTTTTATTTTAATTCTATATACTTATTATTTCTTCTCCATAAAAATGACTTTGATCTAACAATCACTGGAACCGAAGAGAGTACAGGAATAGATTCAAATACACTGGGAACGCAATATATGGAAAAATTTATATGGGAATTTAACGTATGATAAAACACCTGTGGGAATTTAATATATGACAACAGCAAGATGGAGAAGAGCATTAAACATGACACATGCACAAGGCACAGGCAGAGAGCACGTCTGGAAGGAAGCAGAGAACGGGCGGATGCGCGACTTGGAGCAGAGCCGGGGACCAGGAGGACGTTAAGAGCAGGTGCAACTCGCTGTGTGAACTTTAAACCCTACGAGTTTTCTCTATTCCAGAAAACCAAATTAAATTTAAAGCACGGCTGTGATCAACGATCTGGCATGAGTGGGGGTCCTCACTCTCCACTGAGCTCGGGGGACTTGGGGGCCGAGGGTCCACCCACCTGGCTCTCCAACCGGGCCGGAGGCCACACCCACCAGCTTGCCGTACTTGTCTCCTCTGGACTGCAGATCGAAGTAGACGTTGCCTGTTTTGTAAAGGTAATTATGAACTCATCATTCCTCAGTGCTAAATATCAGCATCTGCACGAGCTTAATAGCTAGGAAGTAATCACAATTTAAACAATGTGGCATCTAGCCTTCATTTGGCCCCTTTCCTATATTTTTAAACCAGAATTAACACCAACACCACCACTTTACAAAAGCACACATCTCCACACCAGGTGTGGAGGGGAAGACACAGGCCTAAGTTCTGTGTGAAATGTTGAGACAGTTCTTTTTAACGAGAAAAAGGAAAAGGGCGTCTTATCGCTGGCCTGCATCCAGTTGCGGGCTTTATGTTACACACTGATCGACACCGAAACCCTTTCTTAACCCAGGCGTCTTGGAGACGATCTTCCTACTTAGACCACAGACACCTCTGCGCTCAAGCATCCCCGAGCTGCCCCTTCCCTGGGGTGTACAGTCCACGTTTTCAGACTGAGGGTGCAGGAGGACCTCGCCACGGGGCCACGCAGAGCAGGGCCAGCCCTGGCTACTTCCAACTCGAAGGTGGAAAGCAGCGGGGCAGGCACAGAGGGGTCCGGGCTGGCGCTCTCGGAGCCTGAGCCTGCTCACCTGCTCTGGGGCTGCTGCAGTCAAGGCAGAGAGTGGCCACCGGATCTGCATTCCTCAACCAGGGGGCGGGGTGGGGGGGAACAGAGCCCCGCTGACGGGCCTGCCCCGTTCCCCTCAGGGCCCTCTGCACTCAGTGTGTTACTGGGCTCGCACTACGGGCCGAGATAAACCAATGAAACGGAGGAGCTACTGTGGGGGCTGCTTCCGATCATAGAGAATGTACACACCGCTGGAAAGTCTTTCAAAAGAGGAAGAAACCGCTCCCTTTAATGGAGGAGACATTCTCCTGCCCCTTGGTTTATATTACCATTTTGCTGAATAAATTGTTTCTTCACAAACGGTTCACAGATCAAATTACAACCAAGCTTTTGTGGAAGTGTCACAAAGTCCAAATTAACAGCGTCTGAGTGAATGTGAATTTATTTTGAATTAATGTTATTATTAAAAATGTACAATAATGCCTGGTAGTAAAACAATAAAAAGAAGAGCATTTCTTCCAGAAGCGTATTTGGGTGAGGCCCTCTAAGCCCCTCATGACCGTGCGCCGGTTTATCTGGGTTCTACGTCCTCTTTCAAGTTACACGACAGCAGGACAACAGTCCGTGTATGTTCCGGAGCAACCTCCAGTTCGGTCACTAAGTCCTGTAGAATAACTTTTTCTTAGAAACAAAACCTAAATACAGCAAAGACGACAGAGTAAAAGACTGCCAGTCCTCCCGTAGGCAGAGGCTGTGGCAGGGCAGCACGTGCTGCCGGGGCCCCTGCCAAGGACCCTGTGTGCTCGGGCAGGGCCCGCGGAGGAAGCGCCTGCAGTCCAGGAAACCTGTAAACCATGGTCCCTCATCGGACTTCCTACTTTGTCATTTGCCTGCAACACGCGCTGCAGCACCCTGCACGTCCCAACCCAGGGCTGGGCACTCCAAGAGGTCATTCACTAAAAGCGAAGGGTTTTCTGGTCTGAGAATTGACAAAACATGAATGCATTAACAGCCAGCTAAGTCACTGGCTACGAGATGGTACAGGAAGATACGAAAGCTGAGAAAGTTCTCTCTCAGCTATGGGTGGAAAGAAAGAAAACTTCCTGGGGGACGGAAGCTCTGGTCAAGGCTTGTGGGATGGGTAGGATTTCGATTTGGGAAGAACGACTGGAAAGGAGGCGTGGCTGAAAACAACGCAGGATCACAGAAGCAGTGAAACGCCAAGATGCCCGTCTTTCCCCGAGGCCGCCAGACAACAAGCAGCAGCTCTTAAACCAACTAAACTCCACCAGAAGGAAGCCACCACGCAAATGCAGAGGACGGGGCCTTCAACAAGATGACTGCACGCTCAGTCTCTTCTGTTCCACAACTAGGGGAACAAAGAGGGGACTGGCGTAGGTTACAGAGACTGAGGGACCTGCTCAGATTACGATGTGGGGAGGGGTGACACTGAGTTCACATGAATGCGCAGGAGACGTGTGATGCTACTGGGGACTGTCCAGCGTCTCAGGTCTGTCAACGACACTGGGGTCACGGCGGGTGACGTCTCTATTCAGAGAGGCACGCTGAAGTGTCAGGATGTCTGCAGCTTTTCTCACTGGTCTGCCAAAGACGATGCGCCCACACGCGGAGAGGAGCGTCTGAGGGCTTGGCTCTAACGAGGGAGTGGGTCTTTAGAGGTACTGCCGTGGTCCCCCACTTTTTCCTATGACAAATTGTCAACAAAGTTGAAAGAAGATGCCCAAGAAGACCTGCACACCACATCCAACAGCTGTGAGCATTTTGCCATATTTGCTTTACTTAGACTCGCCGTCCAGGTGTTCATCTCTTCCTGTGACCACGGAAAATATTTTTTAAAAGAACTGACTCAACAGTTTTGCAAAGAGACACAATAACCACAGAAAACCTCCCAACGTTTCTGCTGCAGAAATCACATTAAGACAGACAGTAAAGCATGCGGCACGTTCCAACAACTCATAAATGTGTCCAGTTCCTCAAAATCCTATCGGTGCAACCCAGTGACCAGTTGTAATGACATGACCCCTACCTTTTGCTGTCGAGTAGGCATGGCCTTTAGCGATTATTCCTTCAATGAAAGAAATTATCTGAGGAATATTTTCAGTTACCCTCAAGTACACTGTCGGTGGGAGGACCTGAAAGAAAGAAAGGAGAAAGGGCTGTTTCCATGGTTCAAAGGCGCAGGTCAGCCACAACTGGTCTTCACTGTTCAAGCTTCTCATCCTCATGGCAAGAAGACTCAGCGAGACACTTCATTCACCTTCAAGGCCGCCATATCTTGTTTAAAATCTTCCTCGTAAAGGTTGGCGAGGGAAGTGGGTGACACGTTCATCTGCAAAAGACCGGGGTGCAGAGCAGTGAGTCTGGGGGATTCACAAGAGACCAGGAGGAGGCCCGCGCCCCGTCTGCACCGCCTCGCGCAGGGCAGCCGGGAGAGCTGGGCCTCAGCTCGGCGCTGCCTGCTCACAAAGGGGCCTTTAATTTTAGGGAGCAAACTTGTGCCAGTAGCTTAGCTGGTCAAAAAGGTTTACTCATCCTGCTTTCTGGTTAGAGAGGAAAAAGGAATAAACAATATCATGATTTCCACCACACAACTCAAAACAAAAACAAAAAACATACAAAAGACCTTCCACTCTTCTGGGACAAGGGCCAGCCAGGTCAGTCTATTCTACATAACGACCAGAACTAGGAGCTCCCGTCTTATCCCTCAGCCCTCAGGGGGCAAAAGAAAACAAGCCAAAAATACATTAAAGAGGAAATCCCTAAGAAAGCAACATAGCACCTCAAAATAGGGACTGTGATGGGTGCTCAATCCAAAGGGGCGGTGGCTGGGCTCCTAGGGGTAGGCAAAACCCCTGGAAATGGACGCTGGATTCTGAGCACAGGCCCTGGGGGTACGGACCTGCAGGCTCTCAGAAGGGCTGGCACACAAGACTAGGTTCCCCAAAGGATTTCTTACTTTTCAGTGGAAAACAGTCCACGGACAGAAGCATGACATTATGAGGTTGCATCAGCTTCATTGCTGCTGAACCTGCGAAGTGAGCCGTGAGCCGCTGGAATGTGACAGCATCTGCAGCACCTTCCCCGTGCTGGGCGCCCTGCCCCGCTCCTCCCCAGCCCAGGGAACAGGGCTCCCCGCCTTAAGGCGAAGAAATTCCAGCTCGGGAGTATGAAGGAACTTTCTCAAGTGAAACGCCCCCTCAAACCTCGTCGTCCTGAAGCCCACCTGCTTCCCATCTGGGGCCCTAAGGCGGCAATCACCCCAGAACCTCGACCAACGAACGTTAACCGAAGACACAAACCCGGTGAAGGGAGCGTTGCTGCCCCACCGTCTTTCTGGCTCTGTGGTCTGGGGCAAGACAATACGCCTCTGTGCCTTAGGGTTCCCGGCACAAGGACACAGTCCCACCTAACAATCTCTGAGACTGCTACGAGGATTCCAGGCGCACGGGCGAGGCACCTCCGGGAATGGAAAATTCTACATTGACATCACCGTTAAAGGACCAGGCACCTGCACCCAGGCATGGCTGGAGATGGGTACACATCAGTCCTTTCCCTTGGTGCCACCCTGTGGCAGAGCAGGCCTCCTAAAAAGAAGTCAGTTAACCTACCATTATCCAGAGGACAAAAGCCAACCAAACAAAAAGCCTAAAAATTCAGTGTCATCTAGCCGCTTCAGAAGTTTCAAATACTATTCAATTTTGGAGCTAAAGATCAGCAATTGCCTGTATTTATTTATCTTTAAGTTTAATTTTCTGCACAGGTGATGCACTCCCAGGGAACTCGAATACATAAAGGGGTGCCCAGGGCCAGTCTCGCTCCCAGAAGGCAACACCATCACCGGCCGTCTCAGGAGTACGGTCATACGTGTATCTGCATCCTCTTCCTGAAACGGAGCAACCAGCACACATGGCCTGCAGCTGGCTCCCCTCGCTAAGACCAGCACCCAGACCTGCATGTGCGCCATGCACGCCGAGCTGCCACCGTCCTTTCAAGGCTGTCTGCATCCCATCTGCAGACGCACCATGTATTCACTGGTCCTCTCCAAGTACTTTCTCATCTTTTGTTGTTACACACACAACTGCACACACGTCACTTCACACATTTCTAAGCTCAGACAGAGACGTGAAACCGCTGGTCAGAGGACTTGCTTGTGTCCTTTGCTGGCTACTTACTGCCCACTGCTCCTGAGGAAGGTGTCCCGACTGGAGCCTGACCGGCAGTGCGTGCCACGCACGTCTCCCGTACCATCACCAGACTTTGTCAACATGACGGCTAAAAATGCTTTCTTGCTGTCATTTTAACTTGTACTTCTCTTATTTTGAATGAGCATAAACAGCTCACATGTTTAGGAACCTTTTGTATTAAATGATCTGTAATTACCCAGACCCATTTTTCTATTGAGTTGTAGGTCTTTTCTTACTGATTTGCAGGAAGTTATTTTTATACAAAAGAAATTAACTATTTTATCTCTGATATGGATTTCAATTTTTTTCCACAGTCTTTCAACTTTATGGTTATTTTATGGCATGTAGAAAATTTCATTTTTATATTTAGCAATCTTTTATATTTCTCGATCTTTTCCCATAAATGGCTTCTGGGTTTGGAAACAAACTTAGAAAAGCCTTCCCTAATAAGAGGCTATAAAAAGTACCCTAAAGTTCCTTTAGTAATTTGTGGTGCCATTTCTTTTATGTTAAATCTCTGAATCTGCCTCAAATCTGGCTGTGAGGCATATCTCTAACTGTGATATATTTTTTCCCCAGATGGTTACCCAACTGTCAGCACTTTTTACTGAATAATTCCTCTGTTCTTCATTGATTTGAAATCCCATCTTTATCATAAAGCAAATTTCCTTATTTGTTGTCTCTATTTCTGGACTTTCTGTGTGTTCCATTATCCATCTATCAGGCATCTGTACAACAAGGTTTAATTTCTAGACTTCACAGGAACAGAAAGCAGACCGGCACGGGTTCAGGGACAGGGCGGCAGGGGGGTTGACAAGGGGCAAGGGAAACTTCTGGGGCAATGGATGGAGATGGTCACCATCTCGATGCTGGTGACAGGTTCACGGCTGTGCAATTTCTCTCACGCTGTACAGCGGGTGTGCACTATGCACTGTACCGTGGGTCTGTTCTACCTCCACAAAGCTGTGCAGAAAGAGAAAAGAACGTATGAAAACAAAAAGTCTTCTATAGCTTTTAAATATGTTCTAATATTTAATGGGGCTACTCCCTCCTCAATACTCTTCTTTTACAGACTTTTCCTGACTATTCTTGCTTTTTTTCTGTCCATGTGAACTTCAGATTCAGTTGCCTAGCTCTGAAAGTGGGGAATAATATGGACACACACTCTCCCTCTTCAGTGGCTCATCAAGTGTAACGCTGCCCCCCTGTTCCACATGTGGCTGCTCCAGCTCCCAGGGCACAGCCCTAGAGGACGGGATTCAGAAATGCTCAGGAGTGACAGAGAACCGTGAGTGCAATACCACCCATGCTGGCATTGGGGGCAGGAGGAATCACATTCCCTAAGAAAAACTTTAAATTTAATTTTAAGCAACTGCTCATACCACATAATGGGATAGTACTGCGCTCTCTCTCTCTCTCTCTCTCTCTCTGAAATAAACTACAGGAGGTAGCTGCTGAACTGGGGTCTCAGTCCTTGTTACTTCAGATTACTGTCTAGCTCTCCCGTATTATCAAAAACCACTTCAAGTCAGCTCTCTCCCTGGCCGGGACCCCACCGGTTGGGCCCTCAGCACTCAGACTAAGTGTCCAGTCTTCTTTCCGGGAAGAATGGCAACGTAGGCAGAGTCCCAAAACACAAAAAGAGTAACTTTGGTTTGAATCACTCTGACACGTGTATTCTGATTTTCCTTTATTTTTGGTGAGGAAGATTGGCCCTGAGCTAACAACTGTTGCCCATCTTCCTCTATTTTGTATGTGGGACACCGCTACAGTGTGGCTTGATGAGCGGTGTGTAGGTCTGTGCCTGGGATCCGAACCTGTGAACCCAGGGCTGCCAAAGTGGAGTATGCGAACTTAACCACTACACCACTGGGCCGGCCCCTATTCTGATTTTTCTTAACACAAGATGTAACTGTGCAAATATACCACACCTCCTTTAATTCTCACCCTGGAAATCCTCCTGTGGTTTTTATCCCTGACAAACTATAAAACTGTGCCAAAATTTAAAGTCAAGAGAGTGATTCAGAAAGCTGCAATATTATAATTTAAAATATTTTAAAAACAAGTGGGGGAGCAGGTGGCATGAAAGATATTGCTGTCATTAAAAAGCTTGCATTAGATAAAAAGAACAGCCTTTTGCTAGATCCTAAACAATAGGTGTTTTCATAACTGTGTTTCAGATACATGGTCCATTGTCTTGAAGACACTATTTTGAGAAAAAACTGTTCAATGCCATATTAGCGTCTTGCCGTGTAATAAGTATGGAAATTGTCAAGTGTCAAAAATTAAACCTTCTCTACATTTAGGTTTTTTAAACCAACTCTGCCAACCTTCTCATATTCTAAAGTTTGTAAAAAGCAACAACCAGTGCCTCCTTGTGGTACTTGTGAAACCCCCTAAATAAACTCATCCTCCCTGCATTTCTGCCCCCCCCCGGCCCCCCCCCCCCCCGGGAGTCCTGGCTCTCCGCCCACCCTCCCCACCCAGCCCCCACGGTCTCCCCATCTCTCCCACTCCTCGCTTGCTCATCTCCTCCCCCCAGACTCCTCTGGAGCCCATCCAGCTTCCGGCCTCCCACCAGCCCAGCTGCCACGACTTTCGGGTTGACACATCCACCTCCCACGGTGCAGCTCCACCGTGGACCCCAGTTCACCAGGCGCAGGGACACACCTGCACTGCCGCGGGCTTCACCTCTCATGTTGCAGCTCCACCGCAGGCCCCAGTTCACCAGGCGCAAGGACACACCTGTGCAAGGACACGCCTGCGCTGTCGTGGGCTCCAGCCGAGTGTGACGACAGATGGACCCGGTCACCTGCCTTCTGAACCAACCTGCAGCTCCCAAGGCCACTACTGCAAACTACGGGGTCTCCTAATACTAGAGATCACACTTCTTTCGTCCTTTCCATCTTAAGCCAGCCAGTGAGGTCGGGTTCCGCCTGCCTTCCTGCGCAGAATCCCCGGGACAGACCTGCCCAGCGACTGCCCCTGGACCGCAGCTTCGGCTCCCGCCTGGATTATCCCGACAGACTCCAGGGGACAATGCACCTCCATGCTCCCCTCTGCCCCCCGGTCTGTCCTCACCGTGGATTATAGGACCCGACTTTCTTCATCACGTTTGCTCAAAAACTTCACTCCAGGATCCAAGGCCTGGCGGCCCGGTGAGCGGTTAGCACAGACTCCAGTCAGACAGTCCTGGGCAAACGCGTGCACTCGCAGGCCCCCCTCCTCGGGTCGGGGGACACCCTCCACCAGGCAGGGCCGTGGGCTCAGCCACGGCAGAGGCAGAGGCAGGCCTCCCGCTCCCGGCACTGCTCCCCTTCTGCTCCCGCAGGCCTCTGCCCCTTCCTCAGGGCCCCTGACACAGGGATGGCTCCTACGGCCACGTCGGCACTGCAAGACATCACCTCCAGGGTCTCAGGCGGCTGGAACAGGGGACACCTGACCCCAGAGACGCCAAACACAGGCAGGGGGTTTGGACATGGGGCAGAAATGGATGCTGACGAGGGCCTGGACTCCACTGTCACAGAGAACCAGGGACGGGGTGAGGAGCCCCAAATGCCAACACTGCCCAATCTGCATTTCCAGCCCCACAGTGTCTTCTTTCTGACACCAAATGTGTGGTGTCCTTTCCAACACCAACCACTCCTCCAATTCTGCAGCTCCAGCTGGTGACCTGCGATTCACTCCTATTCTGACACTAACTCCCCAGCTTGGGGCAGACCCTACAAGTTCCACAAGTTAAGGGCTCAGTCCCACAAGACTGCCCCACTTCAAATGCCAGCCACAATGGGATCCCCAGGCCACCCACACTGCTGCCCACTGACTACAAATCTGGGGGTTTGATAGAATGCATCACAGAACTCAGGAAAGCATTCCACTTCCTATCACTAGTTTATTACAAAGGACACAACTCAGGCACAGCCAGATGGACAAGCACACAGGGCGAGGTGTGGGGACCAGGTGGAGCCCCGATGCCCTCTGGTGCGCCACCTTCCCAGTACCTCACCGTGTTCACGAGCCCAGAAGCTCTTGAGCACTGTCGTTGTGCGGGTTTTTGTGGAGGTTTCACACATGGGAAGGTTGACTCAATCACTGGCCACTGGTGACCAACTCTTCTCAGGCCTCTCTCCCCTCCCAGGAGGTAGGGGTGGAAGGACGGGTGCAAGAGAAAGTTCCTGTTTATAGAGAAATAGAGAAAGTGCTATTCACAGCTGCTCCTCCCTGGCACCAGCCTCCATTCTGGAGCTGTCTAAGGGCTCAGCCACCAGTCAGCTCATTAACACAGACGACACCATCACTCCAGAGATGCCCTGGGTTTTAGGAGATATGTGCCGGGAACGGGGCACAAAGACCAAATACATATTTTTTACGGTACCACAGCCCTGAGCTCACTGAGTTCAGACTCCCACAGCCACACTGGTTCGGGTTTCTTTAGGTAGCTCAAACTCACTCTCTTTCTCCTCACGAGGTCTGCCCTCTTCTACGCCCCCTCTCTTGATGCGAGGCTCCCAGGGACCCCTCCCAGTGGGCTCTGGTCTCTAGTCATGTCCTTCCCACCCCTAGAGTGAGCTGCTTCCATTGGACCAAGTGATCCTGGGCTAGAACGTTCCGTGAGCCTAAGGAACAAAGTCCAAGTCCTCACTGGGTCACGCAGGCCCAGGGCACCCCACTTCTTCTCCAGCTTCACCCACCAACTCCCAGACGCTCCACGGACGGACTGATTGTCCCGCGCAGAGCACTGTCTCCTGCACGCCCCTTCTCCGCCTCTCTTCATGCCCTTCCCTCCGCCCGGAAGGTCCTTACTGCTCCTGCTCTGCACGTGTCAATCCCTTCCTAACGCTTAAGACTCTATGTGGCTAACCTCCTCCAGGAAGCCATTTCCGAATCCGAGGGAGGCTGGAGGATGTTCTTTGCATTCCCCTGTCTTGGCTTAGAAAATACACCACGTCACATGGGGCATCTGTCTGTGGGCCCATCTGCCTCACCGACACAAGCTCAGCAGGGCCAGAACTGTCTTCCTCATGTTCCTACAAAGCCAGGCGTGGGCCTGACCCAGACGGCTGAGTGCATGCCCAGGGCCAGTTCTGGAAATGGAAGCTGAGTCTGGAGAGGGAATACGACACGCTGACTAAACTACCCAAACGAAACTAAAATGGGAAACCCCACCATGCATGGACGTGAGGAAATAGGTTTAAAGTTGGAACGGATTTTCAGCACTGCTGGCAACCTCTCTAAAGTGACCTGACTCCAAGAAGAGTGAAAAACTTGTGACATAAACTGTCCATCCTGTAACCTAGTAATTCCACTTTGGGAAAAACATTGAAGTTAAAAAGAAGAGAGAGATTCATAGCAGCACTATTTTGAACAGCTGGAAACACAGACAGCCAATGACAGGGAGATGCAGCAGGACTGCTGACCCCGCCATGGTGGGAGGCCATCTAGTTATTAAAAAGGCAAACTGGTAAAACAGGGCTGCCCGGTGGCACAGTGGTCAAGTTCGCGCACTCCGCGTCAGTGGCCCCGGGTTTGCCAGTTTGGGTCCCCGGTGTGGACCTGCACACCGCTTATCAAGCCATGCTATGGCAGGCATCCCACACAGAGAATGGAGGAAGATGGGCAGAGATGTTAATTCAGGGCCAATCTTCCTTAGCAAAAAGAGGAGGATTTGTGGCAGATGTTAGCTCAGGGCTAATCTTCCTTGGGGGAAAAAAAAAAGGCAAATTGGTAGAAAATAGGAAGATGAGGTTTCTACGAAATAAATTTGAGAGAAAATAGCAGAATATGGAAGTAATTGAAGAGTCCAAAAATAAGGACGGTAAATTATGATATGCAATGTGATGGAACGTTATAAGGCTATTTTAAAATGTTCAAGAATATTTAAGGACATCAAAAATCACTCAAAATATAGTTAGTGGAAAAAGCAGACTATAAA
Organism: Equus asinus; assembly: GCF_041296235.1. Lineage (NCBI taxonomy): Eukaryota > Metazoa > Chordata > Mammalia > Perissodactyla > Equidae > Equus > Equus asinus. The sequence continues at coordinate 82,029,203 of NC_091800.1, forward strand.
ACAAAAAGTCTAAATTAGTTTTCTAAAAAAGTACCATACACATGTACATATATTTTTTAAAATTACAGGAATGTAAAGCATCCAACACAGGTTTTTCTGTAAATTAGATAACTTAACAGTCATTTCTAGATCTTTAGAGATAATGGTTAAGGTTGCTAATTATAAAAGGCAGAAGAGGTGAACCTTCGAAAGTAGAGTTTTTAAAAATAACTATAATATTTAATTTAAGCCCTCAGTTAGGATTTTCCCCCAAAACTTCCTCTAAATGCCACATGAGAAATAAGCAAAGTATTCTGTTCACTTAACAAATGAGAAAATTACAGAACTAGAACAAATAATTCTCACATTTATATAGAACCACAAGAGAGCCCGAATAGCCAAAGCGATCTGAAGAAAGAACAAAGGTGGAGGTATCACATTCCCTGATTTCAAACTATACTGCAAAGCTATAGCAATCAAAACAGAACGGTACTGGCACAAAAACAAACACACAGATTAATGGAGCAGAACACAGAGCCGAGAAACAAACCCACGCATGTATAGTCAATTAATCTGAGAGAGGAGGCAAGAACGTGGGGAAAAGACAGTCTCTTCAATAAATGCTGTTGGGAAAACCAGACAGCCACATGCAAAAGAATAAAACCAGACCACCATCTTACATCGCACACAAAAGTTGACTCAAATGGATTAAAGATTTAAATGAGAGACCTGAAACCATAAAACTCCTAGAAGAAAACACAGGCAGGAAGCTCTCTGACGTCACTCTTAGCAATGTTTCTTTGGCTCTCTCTCCTCAGGCAAAGGCAACCAAAGCAAAACTAAACAAATGGGACTACATCAAACTAAAGAGCTTTTGCACAGTGAAGGAAACCATCAACAAAACAAAAAGGCAACCTACAAATGGGAGAAGATACTTGCAAATGATATATCGGATAAGGAGTTGATTTCCAAAATATATAAAGAAGTCATACAACTCAACAATAAAAATACAAACAATTGGATTAAAAAGTGGGCAGAGGACCTGAACACATTTTTCCAAAGACATACAGATGGCCAACAGGTACATGAAAAGACGCTCAACATCACTAATCACTAATCATTTCCTCAGGGAAATGTAAATCAAAACCACAGCGAGATATCACCTCACACCTGTCAGACTAACTATTATCAAAAAGAGATAATAAGTGTTGGCAAAGATGTGGAGAAAAGGGAACCTTCATGTACTGTTGGTGGGAATGTAAACGGGTGCAGCAACTATGGAAAACGGTATGGAGGTTTCTTAAAAAATTAAAAATGAAGGTACTATACAATCCAACAATTTCACTTCTGGGTATTTATTGGAAGAAAACAAAAACACTAATTTGAAGAGATATACACATCCCCATGTTCACTGCAGCATTATTTACAATAGCCAAAATATGGAAGCACATAAGGGTCCATTGACAGATGAATGGAGAAAGAAGATGCAGTATATATACACAATGGAATACTACTCAGCCATTAAAAAGAATAAAATCTTGCCATTTGCAACAAGGTGGAGGGACCTAGAGGGTATTATGCCAAGTGAAATAAGTCAGAGAAAGACAAATGCAGTATCATCTGACTTATATGCGGAAATCCAAAAAACAAACAAACAAACAAAACAATACAGAAACAGATTCATACATACAGAGAACAAACTGGTGGTCACCAGAGGGGAAGGCGTGAGGGGTGGGCGAAACAGGAGAAGGGGATCCAGAGGTACAAACTTCCAGTTTTAAAGTAAATAAATCACAGGGGTTTAATGCAGCATAGGGAAGACAGTCAATACTACTGTAATGACATTGTATGGTGACAACGGTAGCTAGACTCAATGTGATGATCATTTCGTAATGTATGAAAACATCAAATCACTATGTTGTAACCTGAAACTAATGGAATACTGTATGTCAATTATGCTTCAATTAAAAATTAAATTAAAAAGTGAGAAAATGAAACCTCATAGGAGCCAAATTTCCTCAGCCCAAAGGTGGCCTTTCACCCCTCTCTGTAAAGAGGGAGTGAGGTGTGTGTTTACCTCGGAGGCTGAGGGGACAGGGCAGGGATTACGGATGCAAGCCAAGATGCCACCACAGAGCAGGATGACTCTTTAAAGGCTTCGGTGACCAGAATTAAGTAGATCTTAACTTCCTTTACCAGGACAAACAGATTTCTGATAGCCTGTTAGAATATAGAATATACTCATTGGGCCGTGCGGGGACCCTAAGTACTGAGACACACAACTAAGAACCACCGTCACCTCGGGGTCAGCATATGCATCAGTCAGGCCATCAATCCACGTAATCGTCCACGCTTACCTCACGGGCTCTTCTGATTATTTTGTCATCCACGTCTGTAATTCCCATCACCATGATGATGTTGCAGCCAAAAACCCTGGTGAGGATCCTTCGAATTATATCAAATCTAACATAGGAGCTGAAAGAAAAAAAATACATTAGGGCATCTTTAACACAGCATGTCATCATTGTGGTCTTTAAAAAAAGAGTATGTTACGCTCCGCTTCAGGGGCCCAGGGTTTCACCAGGTAGGATCCTGGGCACGGACATGGCACCGCTCATCAAGCCACACTGAGGCGGCATCCCACATGCCACAACCAGAAGGACCTACAACTAGAATATACAACTATGTACTGGGGGCTTTGGGGAGAAGAAGAAAGAAAAAAACAAGAAGATTGGCAACAGATGTTAGCTCAGGTGCCAATCTTTAAAAAGAAAAAAAAAAAAGAGTGCGTTACATTTTAACAGCTGCTGCCTAACTGCAAGTGTGTGATACAACTGATAGCTCGAGGGCAGCTAGCTTTTACTGACTGGCCCACACTGGTCCTCACAAGAAACTGGCAAGGGTATTGCCTCAATTTCAGGACACGATATTAGCATTTTTAATCTTAGAGCTGTTAAGTGCGTTTTCATCATTTAATTGTACAAAAATTCACTCGTAATGCAGTCTTACTGGGCAGTTAAAATACTGACAACTTTTACTGTTCTTGCTCATGTTCTAGAATAACTGTAATGTTTCACTAGGACGAAATAAAGGGGAACAACAACAAATCAAGAGAAGCGCATCCTATGAGAACTGTCTGAGAAGACCCCTCAGAAGCGTGTCCACATTGTGGAATATTAAAACCCAGCTCGCTGACAGACCACACCGGGCTAACTTAGACTTGTAGAACCATTAAGATCTCAAGAACCTGGTTTCCCATAAGAGCAACCTTACAAATGCAGGTCAGCTAATCCCATACTTATCTCTGTCATCATACAGCCTCTCTGAATCTGACTTCATAAAGTCACTTTCCCTTATTGAACTCCTTGAACCTCCCACACTCACCCACTCCAAACACAGCTAAGCCCAAATCTCCCTTCTAGTAATGAAACGACCCCTGAAACTCCTTGTCAAGATATTTAACCTTTTCAGGTCTCAGGCTGCTCATTGATAAACTGGGCAAAATTCCGCTGTCCCACAGGGTTACTGGATGTAATCTCAGTGTCTGTGCAGCACGCTTTCCAGCGAGCACGGGCTATTATTACCATTATTATCATTATGCCCTTCATTCATCTTGAGACTCTATGAGAAATGAGATTTAAGAGAAAGAGTTATCAGGAACTTAAAGTGAAAACAAGAGTAAAGTCACGCTTGGCCCAGACGGGCTCAAGGGCTGCAAGGCCCCGAGACGTGGAAGTGGCACCTTGGAAGCCCAGGTGCAGGCCCGGCTTGGCCCAGCTGCCTCGTCTATCACTTCCCAGCTGTGGGACCTGGGGCGGGTTCCATCAGCCCTCGGCAGTGCAGTGTCCCCATCTGTAACTTGGGGATGATAGCACCTCCATCTGGCATTGTTAGGAGCATGACACTGGCTGGTGTTGGTAAAGCACTGAGAACAGTGCCTGGCACACAGCAAGTGCTATCCATGTCTGGAAGTATATGTCTTTTTACAATAGAGGCTGGTGGGGCTACCTGGGAGGGAAGCGGGGTGGGGGCAGGAGGCCATGAGCCTGAAGAGTAAGCAGGGACAGACCGTCAGGACCACGGAGATGTCCTGAGGATACTGGACCTTGCCTTAAGGGCAGTGGAGCCATGCCCGACCATCCCTGCCCCAAGACCTCACACCTGCTTCAGAAATCTTGTGGTACGCAGCGTGTCTACCTCGCAGGGGCATCGTGAACTGAATGACTCTTCTTGAGGAATGGGTTTCTCTCACCACTAAGACCTCCAGAGATGCTCTCCTCGAGTGGGGGGCTGGGGCAGGGAGTGATGAAGGGGGACCCAGAGGAGGCTTTGGGGTGTCGGTAACATGCTGTTTCTCTTTCTGAGACCAACTGGACACATAAGATCTGTATTCTTTTCTGTATTTGCTTTGTTTTGTTTCTGCTGAGGAAGATTGTCCTTGAGCCGACATCTGTGCCAATCTTCCTCTATTTTGCACGCCGGTCGCCACCACAGCATGGCCACTGACATGGTCTTTTCTGGATTTGTAAGGGCAAATACGAACTGTAACTGAGAGGCCTGATTCTCCTGGCTGAAAATAAGGGAGCAGACTCTCCCTCACTCCCCCTTTCTTTCTGAATTTCCTCAGTCCTTTTAAAATGTGTGTAAATGTTTTTAACGGCTAAATAAGCCTCTCTCATCATTCTCCCAACTCAGGGAAGTGTCAAGGACCTGGGAGCCATCTCCCTCAAGTCACAGGGAAGGCAATGCTCTGTGACGGGAGATGGGCCGGACCTGTCACCTGACTCCAAACTGCCAACCTGCCTCAACTAGAGAGCTGTATCCACTTAGCTCTGCAGAAGAGCGGGATTTCTTTCCATCTTTGCAATCCTTTTAGTGGGTTGCCTGTGACTGCATCCCATTCTGACTTAATACTCATTCAATAACAAAATTGTTTTCTCTTCTGCCTTTGTGGAAAGGTTTTCCAAGTGGAGGGATTTTTGTTTTTAATATTTCCCCAACATAGTTTATACTTCAATAAAGAGGTCATTTTTATAATTTTATAATAAGAGGCTTTTTATAATTAATGGTAGGTTAGCCCAAAATGAAAAAAAATGATTCCTAGACCACTTATTTTGTTCTAACAAAACATAAGAAATGTTTGGACCTTGCCAGGTGATACATAATTTTGTAAAAAGTGTACTGAGTAAAGGTAGCTTTTTACTTTTAGGCTGGTCTGAAGAATAACAAGTTTAAAAGATGTACAAGAGAACACACAAAATATTAGGAAGAGTGGTAATTTTGACAAACGTATGAGGCAGTGGGGCTCATGGTTAGGAGGCTGAGAGAGCAGGCAGCTGGCAGTCGGCCATAGCAGGCTCCACCCCAGCTCCAGCCGTCCTAAACGTGGGACCTCAGGCATGTCCCTTATCCTCAACAACGTGGAGGCCTCACCACACGGCACGCTTTAGGCACTGTGCAAAGCAGGACTTCAAGCGCATTATTTCATAAAACTGAGAAGACTCAAAAAGATGGGTATATCATCCCCAACTCAAAGATGAAGACACGACTACCGGAAGCAATAAAGGGGCTTGTCCAACGTTGGGCAGTAAATAAAAGGTGGGGGCCAGAAATAACTCCTGACCAGCTGACTCCAGGGCCCCTGCAAGGGCCTCATCTTGCTAAACCCACCAAGAAACACCTAATTCCAAAACAGGTCACTTTGCACCGCTTCTCAATGCCTCCCTGAGTTTCCTCACCTGTGAAATGGGTCTAAGTGCTTAGAACTGCTACAAGAACCAACTGAGACTGTAACACACACGCTTCCCACAATACCTGGAATATAGCCATTATTCAGCATTCTCAAGTTGTCACTTGAGAGACGGAAAAAACCTGCAAAAGGCTCTTTCTTTTCAAAATAAGTGGTCCCTTGAAGTGTGAGAATTCAAATTCAGGAAACTCACCAAGCATGGCCAAGGTGTGCATGATCGTAGACAGTTGGTCCACAGCTATACCTAGGAACAAAGTTAAAATCCACGTGAAACATATTTGCAAGAAAGGACACCACATTCTGCTCTGATTATCATACAACCATGTCTTTTGTTTAAGTAACCACTTTTGGAGAATGCATAGCCGGGGTTCTAGAACTTGAATAGCTTAATTCACAGCCAAACCCTGTGAATTCACTGCGACTAACCTACAGCGTCTTTAAAGGTGGCTCCAATGTATTTTATTACTTACTAAGTGCTTTTCCGCCTGAGAAACCAACCCTGCTTTCAACAGCGCCGCGTCCTGGAAAACGCTCGGCGACAGTCCTTCTCGCCCCACCTCCCCCAGCACGCCCCCCATCCCCGGGGACTACCAGGAGGTGGCGTCCGCGCTGCCCACGATCAAGGGGTCCTTCCTCCGGGTGCGGCTGTTGTACACCTTGACCCCCGTGTCGCAGCCGGCAGGCTGCAGCCAGCCCTGCCCGTGCGCCTCCGACGCGGCCCGCCGCTGCCCCGGGCCCAGACCCAGGCCCAACGCCGCCCGGAGAAGCGGGGCGCCCACGAGGGCCCCGCGCGAGCTCAGCATGACCGGCCCGCGGGCGTCACGCGCGGCCGCCCGGGCGGCTCTGCAGCCAGCCAAGCCCTCGCTGGGAGGGGCCAGCGAGGCCACGCCCACCAGGAAGAGGGTTCGGCCACGCCCATTCCGGAAGAAGACTCGGCCCCGGCCCGCCCGCCCCGGAAGAGGCGGTCAGGAAGCGGCGGTGGTCAGGGCAGAGGGCGAGGGCGGAGGCCGCTGGGGGAGGCGCGCTCTCCTGCCGGCGGGAGGGCTGGTCTCTTCGTCCTTGCCGACGCGGTACGAACCCTCCCCGCCCGCGGCGTGCGGACCCGCCGCCCGCTCCTCCCCTGCGTGCGAAGCACGTTTCACCCCAGCGCGCACACGGCAAGTTTGCATCTCAACACACACCCAGAGCACGTTTGCACCCCAGGACGCACACGGCAAGCTTGCACTTCAACACACACGCAGAGCACGTCTGCACCCCAACACACACCAAGAGCACCTTTGCACCCCAGGACGCACACGGCAAGCTTGCACCTCAACACACACCCAGAGCACGTTTGCACTCCAACACACACTCTCCGGATGAAAGACCAAAGCTAGGAAACCGCTCACTCATCAAGTACCCGTAGTAGGAAATATCTATTTGGGATTCATTTTAAGGTTAAAAGTTCTATCGTGTTGTCTCTTGAGAACAAAAACATTCTGAATTGCGGTTTCAATGGGACTTTTTAAAGGCGAATTCACTTGAAGTTACTTTCAAATTATCTTGACAAACGTGCCCCTGTTGATATCTTGCAAAACACTGTCTCAAAAAAAGGAAAGAAATCCCCTTTGCTTTTGCAGTCTTCAAAATAGCAGAGGTTCCTCAATTCTTTTTTTGGTTTGTTTTGGTCGTTCTACTGAAAGCAAAGGTTTAAGTAGAGACAAACCAGTATGTTTCCAGGGCATTTAAAAGTTTTTTTCAAGATCCCTGGGGTCCAACTCCGCAATTCTGTTTCAAGCTAAACTGTAGTCTTATGTAAGTCAATGCACTAAAATGTTAGAACCTCTTGTTCAGAATTAGGAGTCGCTGCATCAATGCTAAACTTGTGCTCCTGACTACTTAAAGTTCTACTGGAGTATATTATCCCTTGCTCACTGCCTGCATACTTGTCTTGATGTTATTTTGTAACTGTCTCTTGTTTCTAGTACAATGTGTGTATTTCTCTCCCTGAGAACTTTAGATTGTAAATTCTTTTGAGTGTCTGGCTGTACTCAGCACTAAATTCACAAAAAGGGTGTTGAACTTTTGCTGAATTCATCTCTGATGAAATCTACCTGTTGGGTGGGTGGGAGGAAATTTTGGTAGTAAAATATCTGATAAAGCTCCGGTCCAGATATTAGATGTGCCAGTAAACTAAGAAAATAAACAAAAGCCTTGATAGTGTTCGTGAGAACACACAGAAATCAAGGAAAAAGCTAGAAGTTTTGAAAACAGACTTATTAACACTGAAGACCAAATCCTGCACATGAATCTGGATCGCTGGCATGTTTGAGTTGACCATAGAAAATCATGACTTTTAAATTAACAATGGTACCTTGTCTTCAGAAAACTGGTCTTGTAATGTGTTCAGCCCTTTGACTTACAGCAATCCTACCATTTCTTAAGTCTCGCAGGCATCATCAAAACAGTGATAAACATAACCCATTATTTAATGATGGTTAAAAATATGATTTCTTTTGCAGGTTGAAGATTAAGGTAAAGAAAAAGAGACCGGGAAGATTTATTAGCATATCTACCAAAAAAACCCAGAATCTGTTAATTTGAAGTGACTCCTCCTCCATCTAGGTCAGAACAAGGAAGTGTATTAAAATTAATGATTACAAAATATTTCGAATACCATTCCTTAGTCCTAAATGACAAGAACAAAAATAAGTTCTCAATATTACAATTTCTTTCAAGGCAAAATCTTGTAAATCTATAGTAGAATAGATAAAGTAACATACTCTTTAGGGCATTTCAAGTTTGAGATGAATGCGTTAGGATTTATTTTTTAAGCACTTCAAAACATAAAGAATTTTATGTTCATCTCTTATCTTTTACTTCCATAGGTTTGAGCATCTCCAGTTTAACTAGAGATATAATTTTAGAAAAAAAGCTTTAATATCTATTTTTGCAGCACATTTCAAAGAGCAAAACTGAAACTACCAAGATTCTTTAATGTATCCTCAAAATTAAACAATTTTCCTTAGTGGCATATTTTAAATCCACAATCATAGTTAATTATGTTTTAGCTATTGGTCTTCTAACCTTGTTCAGAAAACTGTGAAGTCATCGGTATATATTTTAACAATTCTGTAAAGCTAATAAATAAAATATTTTCTTAGCTTTTATTCCAAGGGGGAAGTTAAATATCTAATAGAATGTAAGCTCCTTATTCACCACTGTATCCCAGTGCATAGAACAGCAGGTAGCAGCTCGTGGTAGGCACTCGCTAAGTATTTCTTGTGGAATGAATAAGATGCCTTTTTGTTTTACGCATCAGTGAAGTCCATGAAAACATGAGAAGAATCATTATTCGGATAGTATCGTGATTTTTTGAAAAGACAACCTAAGTCAAACTCTGGCTTGATTATCGTTGAAAGGGGCAAATGATTTCTAACCTTTATTCTTAAATTCAGATAAACACTACTCATTCCAGACCCAATTAATTCAAGAATTAAAAGAACCTCTTTCTTTCTTGCTATTGTAATTTAAAATTACTTATATGCTCTTAAGAGGAAAAGGCATAATGTTTCTTATTCACCTTTGTGCCTTCTTTCTGTTCTATTCCGTCTCATTTCCACATAATGTCATAGTGTTAGTCTTTTGTGCAGACTAGTGGCCAATAAATTTTATTGTATGAAATGAAATGAAACTTTACTCATCATTTGCTTTTAACTGAGCCGAGACTGGAAGAAGTGAGAATCTGTCAGTAAAATAACCACTTTCCCAAACATCAAAGTGAACGTTCTCCTGCTGTAGGTGGGGGAAGAGGAGGTTTAACAGTGAAGATCAAATCCATTTACTTCCAAGTGTAAATATTACTCGTCGTCTATCACCGCAGCAACGTTCCAATGTGAAGAATCCATTTCCAAAGACAGAACAGCTCCATTTAGTCTCATTTGCTGTACTGGCCTCCCTACGACAAGATGCCCTACAGATCGCCGGAATCAGACCCACTGCGGATAATCATCTGGATCACAGAAATTGGACTGGTCCAAATGTCACTGGATTACATACAGTCACTTAAAAATTCCCAGTGGTCTCGGTTGTCACAAGATCGTTTCGCTGCACATCCCGAATCCGAACCCCGGAACGCGCGCCGGCCTGAGCGGCGGTGTAACCGCTTTACGCGTAAGCGGTGAGGCCGGGATGGCAGCGGGGCAATCCCGGCGGCCAGGCCGAACCGTGCACCTTAGCAAGAGGAAGAGAGGCAGAGCGCCGCCGGGCGCGGAGCCGCGGAGCCGTGACGAGGCGGGCCGGGCGAACCGGCCGGGTCCGAGCGGCGCCCAGGCGCCCGCCCACCGGGGGGAGCGGGTTGGCGCGGGAAGCGGAGCGGAGCGGGCGCGGGGCGGCCAGGATGCACGAGCCGCAGCGCAGCCCCGCGCCGCGCGGACAAAGGCGGGGCGCGGCCACGCCCACGGGGCGGAGCCTCGGCCGGAAGGGGCGGGCCTGCGCGCGGGCCCGTTGCCTAGGCAACCGGATGGTGGGCGCCCGGGTTTTCAGAAAGTCCAGATCCGGAGAGTGGGGCGGGGAAGGGAGCGGTGGGGGAGGGGAGGGGCCGAGACAGCACGCGGAGAGACCCCGCGACCCCGGCGACCGCACGCCTGCCCCGCCCCCGTTTGGGTGGTCTTTCCAAGTCGGGGAGCGGACTTGAGAGCGGATGGCAGGGCACATGCGGGAAGGGGTCACGTCGCCCGCCCTCTGCGGGGGCCATGCCCGGCGAGCAGCTCCCCTCTCGGGCCCCTTTGTCTCCAAGCCGCTCGGCGCTTGGCTCCGGCCCGCGACACAAAGGGAGGGAGGTGACGACCGCGCAGGCGCGCGAGGCGCCGAGGCTGCTGGGAGTGGTGGTCCGGCCGCCGAATGGTAGGTCTCCCGCGCGGGCCGGCGGCCGCCCTGGCCGCATAAGTGCGCATGCTCCACCATTTCCGCCCTGCTCGGCCCGCCCTCCCCTCCGCCCACCCGGAGGACGCGGGTTTCTAGTAGTAAGATCCCAGGAGGAGTCTCCCGCGCTCGCCCCGCCTCCTCTTCATCCTGACTGGGCCACCGAGGGGAGGGCGGAAAGCGGATTGGCTCTCGGAGTTGCCCGTCTGTTCTGGGCCGTACTTATGTCCTGCTGCACGGTGGGCCTGGGAGAGTGAGGGGATCAGTGGGGACACGGAGGTGGTGGCCTGGGTATGCGATGGTCTCGGAGGCCGCGGGCTCGCGGCCGCGTCGGTTCCGGCCGGATTTTCGGCGGGGCCGGCCGCCACCGCGCGTCCCCCGGCGGGCTTGCAGCGCCGCCCGCCAGGCTCTGCCTCCAAGTGCGAAACTCCTAGTAAAGTTTGTGCCTCGCGCGCCGCCCCCGCCCCCGCGACCCCCGCCCTCCGCCCCGGCAAAAGTGACAGACAAAGCCACACCCCCGCGCGGCCCGGCCGGTGAGGGGCGTGAATGCGGCGGGGGCGGGGCCCGCGGGGAGGGGGTGCGGGCGGGGGGGGAGCGGGGCGCATGCGCGATGCGGGGCCCCGAATGTTTCCCAAGTGTTTGAAACTGGTATTTGGGTTTTCCACGTTGGACAAGTGCGGCGCGGCGGGCGGCGCGCGCCCCTTCCCGCGCTCGCTCGGCCCCGGCCCCGGCCCCTGCGCCGGGGTGCGCGCCCGCACGCCCGCCCGCGCCCGCCCCGCGCCCGCGGCCGCCGAGCGCCGGCCCGGCCCGCCAGGCGCCGGGTCCCCGGGCCCAGGCGGCGCGGCTCGCAGATGTAGCGGCGCGGGGCCGGCCGGAGGGGGGGCGCCGGCGGGCGGGAGCTTTGCATTTTGCAGCGCTGGGCTCCGAGGGGGCGGGGGCTGGAGGAAGCGGAAAGCCGCGCCGAGTCGCCGGGGACCTCGGTGAACCATGTTGAGCCCTGCCAACGGGGAGCAGATCCACCTGGTGAACTATGTGGAGGACTACCTGGACTCCATCGAGTCCCTGCCTTTCGACCTGCAGAGAAACGTCTCGCTGATGCGGGAGATCGACGCGAAATACCAAGGTACGGCGGGATGGATGGGCGGGGGCGGCCGCTCCATCCCCGCCGGTCGCGGCGCGCCGCGGGGCCGCGGGCCGTCCTGTTCCCCGCCCGGGGAGCTGCGGGCCCGCGGCGGCGGCCCTGGCAGGGCAGGAACAAAAGGTCTGGAGCGTCTTTGATTCGCCAAGGTCCTTGTGCGCGAAGCCCGGACACGGAGGAGGAAGGAGGAACGAGAGGTCTCAATGCCAGGCTGCGCGAGCAAAGCGCTCTTTGTAGTGAAGTGACGAGGCGGGGTGCTGCGGGGGAGGGGGCGCAGGGGGCGCAGGCTACGGCGCGGAGGGAGGGAGGGATGTGCCGCGGTCGCCAGGGCTGAGGGGTGCAGGGACGGGGCTACGCGCAGGGCTGCTGGCGAGGGCGCTGCGGGCCAGGGGTCCCCCGGCCCTGCTCGCCATCCTCAGAGCCACCCCCACCCAGTCCCGAATATGAGTGTTACATAAAGTCCGGGGTCGGTACTGCGCTCGGTGTCCTCCCGGTCGCCCCCGCCCAGTCCCCCGGCCCTCCCGTGGTGCTGGACACCGAGTGAGGGCGACGCGGCCGGGTGTAGTTTGCGGAGGGCCAGGGCTTTATTCCGTGCGTGCGGTGAGGAAGGGGAGGACAGGGAGGGGAAGGGAGGAAGTGGCCCATCTGTGCTGCGCTCGAGGGGCGCGGGCAAAGATTGTCGGCTTGGAGAGGAACATGGCAGAAGAGAGGACCTGTGGGTCGTTCTCTGCAGCCCTTGCCGCCCAGAGTGCCGGAGAGAGGCGGAGGGTTCGCGTCCGCTGGGAATTGTTGGCTGTTGGGGAAACTTTCCTGCCAGGTCAGGCCCGGCATTGGGGGCTGTGTTTGGAACGTGGATCGTCACTCGGAGTTTACTAATGTTTACAGGGCTGCGCAGCAGGGAAACGGAAGAGAGGGGGGAGGTGGAAAGCGACTGTTCGCCCCGACGCCGATAGAGAATCCCTGCCGGGAAGGCGCCCCTGCGCGCTCTGCCCGAGGCTCGCCTTCGCAGCGACTTTTATAAGAGGCTTATTAGCATATTGCGAACGTTCCGCCTCGGCCTCCTTGTGATTGGCCGTGGCGTTGCCCATGGAATGTCCTTATCAATCTGCTGGTGAGCCATTGGCTGCTGGGCCGGGGCGGGGCGGGCCGTGCGCATTGACTGGCACGGCTCTCTGTTTCCGCTGCCTTCCTTTTTCGCTTTCGTAGAGGGGCGGGGAGGAGGGAGGAGGCCGAGTTGGTTTGAAGTCTTCTTGTTGCCCGGCCTCCAGCCTCGGCTTGGCCATTGGCGCTGCTGGGGCGGGCAGTGTTCTCTGGCCCTGCGCTGTGATTGGCGCTCCGCCTGGCCTCCGCGCTCCTGCTCGGCGGTGTCCATAGGCAGCGGCTTCCGGGGCGGGGCGCGCCGCCCCCTGGCCGCCTCCCCATTGGCTGGCGCCAGCCCCGCCTCCGCTCTGGGGCCCGAACCGGCCACTTCCGGTCGCGGAGCAATGGCGGCGCCTGAGGCCCGCGGGCGAGGCTGCCGAGGCCTGCAGCCGCGACTTCCGAGGACGCAGCTCAGGGACGCGCGAGTCGGGGCCGCAGGTGGCCCCGGGCCGCCTCTGTGCCGACCGGCGGAAGAAGCGTGAGTGACCGGGGCCGGGGACAGCCGGGCGGCGCCGCCGGTCCTGAGTGCGCTGGGCGCGGGGCTGTAACGGTAGCGGGCTGACTTAAAGGTCTCCACGGTCCGTCTGGAATTCGTCGTCACTAGCATTTAGGACATTTGAAGAAAGTTTATCTTTAAAGTGTTCCAGCGCCCTCGTGCGCACACCCCGTAAGGGGCCTTCCCCCTGTCGTCCTGCCGCTTCGGAACCCGGGCATCTCCGGCGGGCTGAGCACTCGCCGCGGGGCCCGTTCGGATCCTGCGGGGATGTAAGTCCCACCCCGACCCCCACCCCAAGCGAGTGAGCCGGGAAGCCTGCACGTCCGTCATGGCCCTCGTCACGGCTCACCTGGGTGGGGCTCACTATAAAGGTTGAGATCAATTAAGCTCTTATTTTTAAAGAAAAACTGTTGCACGCGAAACTTGGTTAACGGTCTTTTGCTTAGGACGCATCAGTTGGAGATTAATTGATAAGAATGATTATAGTTAGTTTACCGATTTTAAATAGTATTTGAGGTTATTTTTGAATTCTTCAAAGTTATTTTTGCATTGTTTTTACATGTTATTTTTTAAATACCCACCATGGAAGTTGGCTTCGTAAAGAACTTCAGCGCAAGCTTTATGCAAAATTAAAGTGCATTTCTAATAATCAGACAGATCTGATTAAATATGGCTGCAGTCTCATTTAATCCTTAAATTGTTTCTGTGGTACCGTTGCTTTCCTACATTGATGGCGGTGTGGAGCAGTTTTATTTTTAGAAGAAAGCGTCAGCAGCGGTTTGAGCTGATGGAGCAGAAGAAGCCGGGTGTCCCGGAGGATGCCCCCCTAGTTAGCTCTCATGGTGTTCTTGTTTAGAGATGCCTATGCGGCAGTGCCTTCGGGACAGAGTACTTTGCTTGAGGTGCCTAAGTACATGCAATTGTGTTGGAAACAGAATTACTTCTTAGTAATTTTGTGATGGGGTGTTTCTTTCTTTCCCACAAGTGAGGCTTCTCATGTGTGTAAGCTTCCCTGTGATGTAAAAGAAGCTGTATATTATTAAATTTTATGTTAGCTGTGTGATAGAATTGTTTTCTTTCCTATGAAATGCTAACATTGTCTTTAGAAATTTGGTTATTGATTAAACCAAATGATAACAGTTTTGTAATGTGCAACCCGTTTAAGAATAAATGGCAGAAACATATTTTAACATCTATGGAATAGAGCTTGGATTAAGTTGGGCATGGCTATTTATTTTCAAAATTAATTACTCTAAGAGATTATAAGACTATGGCATTCCTCCTTTCTGGTGGCAGAGTCTACATTGTTCCTCTAGGAAGTACGGTCAGAGCTATCTTTAGTTTAAGAATATAGCCTGGAAAATAACACAGCGTTTAGGTGACCTCAGTGTCGGCCGGAGTTCCTACGTTTTCTCTAGTGTTAGGTTTGTGCCTTACCACTCTTGAAATCTGGAAGGAGTGATGCTTACATTTTATACGTTTTTCCCCCCACATCACCTCACATACTTCCTAGTTGGAGAGCAGAATTGCCTTATTTTAAGAGACTGCAAAAGAGTTGCAGGAAAAAATCTGATACTCTTTAGTTTAATGTAGCTGTTTGGGGAAAATGACTCTGGGAATTTTTATCTGTGTATTTAAATAGGTTTTTGGCCAGAATATTTACTTTTCTTATTTCAATCAGGTTATTTAACAGCTTTCATTTCTTGAGAACTTACCTAATTACATTTGACAAATTACGTGTTAAAATGACATACACTGTCTTCTAACCTGTCCAAGAAGGTTTAAATTTAGTACTGAGGGGTTTTTGTTTTTGATAATGTTTTAAAATCTGTTAACTTTCATAGATATGAATATGTTGTTGTGTTAAGCAATAAAAGCACAGGTAAAATCTGCCACCTGTATTTTAAAGCAAAGCTTATTGTGATAAACCATTCTTGTTTTCAGTAATACAGAGGAATAAAGTGCTAGGAGGAAAACAACGTGACTGAATAACCCAGGGCCTGGGTCACTAAATAGTATTTATAATATACATTCTCTACTTGATTAGGGTGTTGTAGACGTTGGTACATTGAAATAGAGAGAATAAAGGCCTTTAAATTATTCAAAAAATATTTGAGTAAAAACAGTGGAAATATAGGACATAGTCATTCATTTTGTAGGAAAAAAGTTTGGGCCCCAGCACTTCCCCTAAATTTGAACTTTTCCCCTTAATTGCCTATCCCAGGAGTGTTTGTTGCCCATGCTTCTGAATGCACTACAGAGTCCCTTGGGGAGCTCTGAGTGCCACTTGGCTAAATGGGAACCATGTTGACATTTGTATTTAGTTCCACGGATTTTTTTCAACAGGAAAAAAAAGTCTGCTAGAGAGGCCTGCAGGTTATAGGATTTTCATATAAGGAAGCCTTGCGTTGATCATTTCTGTCCTATGCAATTACTTTTCTATAGACTAGAGAATTAAATTAAAGGCTCAGTAGTGTTTATAGGTGTAATGCTTATGTTTCCTTTCCAGAAATCCTGAAGGAGCTAGATGACTATTATGAGAAGTTTAAACGTGAGACGGATGGCACCCAGAAGAGGCGAGTGCTGCACTGCATTCAGAGAGCCCTGATTCGGAGCCAGGAGCTGGGCGACGAGAAGATCCAGATTGTCAGTCAGATGGTGGAGCTGGTGGAGAACCGGACCAGGCAGGTGGACAGTCATGTGGAACTCTTTGAGGCGCATCAAGAGGTCAGTGACACCACTGGCCACAGTGGCAAAGCCGGCCAAGATAAGTCCAAGAACGAGACAATCACGCAGGCAGAAAAGCCCAATAACAAGAGGTCCCGGCGACAGCGCAACAACGAGAATCGAGAGAATGCAGCCAATAATCATGACCACGATGACATCACCTCAGGAACGCCAAAGGAGAAGAAAGCAAAAGCCTCCAAGAAGAAGAAGCGCTCCAAGGCCAAAGCGGAGAGGGAAGCGTCCCCCGCAGACCTTCCCATCGACCCCAACGAGCCGACGTACTGTCTGTGCAATCAGGTCTCCTATGGAGAAATGATCGGCTGTGACAACGACGAGTGCCCCATCGAGTGGTTCCACTTCTCCTGCGTGGGACTGAATCATAAACCAAAGGGCAAGTGGTACTGTCCCAAATGTCGAGGGGAGAATGAGAAAACCATGGACAAAGCCCTGGAGAAGTCCAAAAAGGAGAGGGCTTACAACAGGTAGTTGGGGGACCTCGCTGAGCGGGAGAGACAAGACGGGCCCGTGTATTTATTCCATCGCCACCTCTGGGGAGGCACAAGGACTGTACAGTGTATATTTTTAAAGAATGTTAGAAAAGCAGCCATTCCTTTTGTAGGGATGGCAGTGATTGTCTTTGCCTTTTGTTTTCATTGGTACACATGTGTAACAGGAAAGTGGTCTGTGGATCAGCATTTTAGAAACTGCAAATAGAGGTTTGAATTAAACACTCAAGTGAGTCTCAGACTGATTCTTCTTTTTTTCGGGTGGGGGATGACTTGGAAGCAATCTAACATATTAAATGTGGAAAGAAAAGATTTCATTTAGCTGCTATTTTATTTGATTTTTAAAAAATTAGCCAAGTTGCTAAAAATATAGCCCATAGTAAATTTGTTTCTTGCTATAATAGTGTATATCCATATAACAATTTAATAAAAAGGTTTAGAATTTGAAGATTATTTTTTAAAAAGATAAATGGCTAAATTTTACGTGACAAACATTTTGTATACTGGTCCATTCCCCAAATGGTCATTTTTAAATGATTTGGTACATTTTTTATAAAACCAAATAGAAGTGGTCTAGTCATGGAACTTCAAGTTACGCTTTTGCTATCACACATCATAGTGTAGCTGTCTTTAGTTTATTTAAAGTGTGTAAATGTACATTTCCAAGTGAACTTGCACTTGCTGTATTATAGTCAGAAGTGCAGCCAGATGCCATGGTGAAACCAAGATGTGTTTCCTGCTGTGTGCACGAGAGCTGTACAGATGTGACGTCAGGAGATGAATGAAACTTGGCCGGTTTGTTCCTCCAGCAGTACATTTAATTTTGACATAAGTAATTTTTAAGTGTTTGTTTTAAAAATTTGTACACCAGCAGTTTAAACAAAGCCTTAAGCAAATTTTGTATTATTGTTCTCACTTAATAATGAAGTAGAAGTTACCTAATTGCAAGTAAATCAATAAGTGTCAAAACAGAATATATATATATATATAGATGAGGAGCTGGGGATTCCTGCCCGCGGACGGGATCCAGCCATCACCTGCCTGTGTACTGCCTGTGAGCCAAGAGTGATTTTCACCTTGTTGAATGCTTAACAACTCAGAAGAAGATTCTTAGTTCATGACACATGAAAAGTATATGAAATTCAAATTTTAGTGTCCATAAATAAAGTGTTGGCATACAGCCATGCTCACTCGCTTACATATTGTCTGTGGCTGCTTTTGTACAATGGCAGAGTTGAATAGTTGGCACTGAGACCGGATGACCCCCTCCAAGCCTCAATTATTTATTTTCTGGCCCCATGCGGAAGAACTTTGCTGACCTCTGATTTAGACTGACCTCTTGCCTGATAACCTGTGTCCTTAATTGCCCACGTAGTGAAAAGGGTCAGCGGAGTTTCCATTTCTGAGTGATAGGTGGTTCACCTTAGGCGTACTATATTGGAGAAGGTTTGTTTCTCTCATAGTGTGTTTTACAGTCTATGAAGCTCCACAAGCAAGAGTTTAGTAACCGCTTAGCATCTAAGGATCATTATGGCATGTGTTTATTATAACTAACACAATAAGTTGTTTTCTGATTGTTCATTTGATAAACAATTATTGAGAACTTTCTTTGTAACAAATGTAAATCCCTGTTTTACAGTGAATTTCCATTATAGAGGGCTATTTGGTAGAGAAATGTAAATTGTAGTTGATGATACATTAAAATGTGAACTTTTTGCTTATCAATACCTACAAACAGGCATTTACTTTCCAGCAAAACTCCAAAACATTTAAGAATCTTGAGTGCTTAAATTTGATAAGATTTACCTAAACACAAAAGTTTATTACATGAAAATAAGTTAAAATACTAGATAATCTAATGGCAATAAAAGTAGTTTAAAAGAATGTTTGGTTAAAACTCTCTTTGCCAGTTTTCACTTCTATTTTAATTTGAGCTAATAATGAAAATTAAGTTATGAGACTAAAGACTGAATGGAACACAGTTGCTAATACCAGATTTCTTCATATCTGTTCAGTTTCCGTGCAGACAGCTGTCGTGGAGACAAGCACAGGGGCCGCATCTTGCTGTTTTGTACCCCATCTTTGCCCCTTAGGGGTTTGGTAGTGAATAAACTGCTTAACTCTCGATC
Source organism: Equus asinus (assembly GCF_041296235.1). Classification (NCBI taxonomy): domain Eukaryota; kingdom Metazoa; phylum Chordata; class Mammalia; order Perissodactyla; family Equidae; genus Equus; species Equus asinus. The sequence goes on from NC_091800.1 coordinate 82,047,969, forward strand.
AATGGTTTTTCACTTTTAAAATACCTGTTTCATCTAGGGTGATCCTGAAAAATAAAAGGTTCAGTGAGTAAGAGTCTAGCATGTAGTTAATCACATGCTGGATATTTTTTCCCTACCTTTAGTGAAATTTCCAGTGAAGACAAATGTCTAGGCATTGTTTCTTTTAAATGTAGAACATTACAATGAGCTGGTGTGGACTGAGCAGGCATGGCACGGTGCTCCCGGGGCAGGGGGCGTGCAGGGTGGCTCCGTGTCCTGAGAAGGACTGCTGCAGTGACAGGACCCCGGGGCCACCCACGTGGACGTTGTGTGGTCATCTCCGTACAGGGACCATCAGAGGCTGCGAGTGCTGAAGTAAGGAAGCGTTTGCCAAAGTCCAAGCCATTTCATTACTGCTATGTGCTTATTTTAGAAAGAATAGGTATTTACTTGAAATAACTTTTTGTATCTCGTGGTCATATAGTTACAGTTCCCGGGGAAAATGTAGTAAGATGATAAACCTTTTCATTAGGCACAATTATTAATTTTTTGTCTCTGCACTTTTAAAGACATAATGGGCTTTTGCAGGAGGTCTGGCTCTTCTCCATTGATCTATCTGATTGAGGATTCTTTGCAGTCATGGCATGTGTAGAACAAGGTTTTGTGGCTATTTTCTGTGTCCCTCTCCGTTTATCTTGGAATCCATTCCTCCTTAATTTTGGGGGCCACGTGGTTTCGGGCGGTTTGGGAGGAAAGCTTCTGGATTTGTCTCATCTGGAGAAATTACTGCTGTTCTCCAGGCTCTTAGTTGTCGTTGCTCTCAGTTCCCATGTGTGTGGAGGGCTCAGGAAGAGAGTGGGAACGAGGTGTGTCGGGAGTCAAGGTGGCCTCTGCAGGTTTTTATGAGGAGCTTTGTTTCCAAATGTTTTAACTGTCCAGTTGTTTTCCTCACAAACCAAACACCAGTGTGCTGTGTCCTCTCCCCCCATAAAAAAGGGTGACAGCAAAGACGGTTTTAACTGGAGTGGAGAAAAGCAGTAAATCCCTTCTCTTTCCTTGCCTCGACTGCTCTCTGTTACCTGATTTTGATCATCAAGATGGAATCGAGGGCCTGGCCCGGTGGCACAGCGGTTAAGTGCACACGTTCTGCTTTGGTGGCCTGGGGTTCATCGGTTTGGATCCCGGGTGCGGACACGGCACCGCTTGTCAAGCCATGCTGTGGCAGGCGTCCCACATATAAAGTAGAGGAAGATGGGCACGGACGTTAGCTCAGGGCCAGTCTTCCTCAGCAAAAACAGGAGGATTGGCAGCAGTTAGCTCAGGGCTAATCTTCCTAAAAAAATTAAAAGATGGGATCGATACTTTCTCAATTTTACATTCCCTGATTAGAAAGAAGGCAATGCAGACTAACAGATTAAATCTTGACTTGTATTAGCAATGCTTCGTTAAACCAGAGTTTCTTTGTTTGGTAAGGAAAATTGGCCCTGAGCTAACACCTGTGCCAATCTTCCTCATTTTGCTTGAGGAAGATTGTTGCTGAGCTAACATCTGTGGCCATCTTCTATTTCATATGTGGGATGCCGCCGTAGCATGGCTTGATGAGCATTGTGGGTAGGTCAGTGCCTGGGATCCGAACCTATGAACCCTGGGCCTCCGAAGGGAGCGCGCGAACTCAACCACTGTGCCACCCGGCCAGCCCCCAGAGTTTTTCTAGTAAACAAAACGCTTGTTTAAGCAAGTCAGCTTTAAAGTTATTCAACATCCCTGATATAAAATTAACAGCCACCATTTAACGTCAGCTGTGTGCTCGCTCTGTGCTCGGTATTTTGTGTACTTTGTGTTAACTCTTTGTAACAACCCTGTCACGTAGATGTTAGTATTCCTGGACAGGATGCCAAGACCCAAGTGACGGGACCTGATTCTCACCAGGCCGTACTTCCCTCCCTTGGCTGAAAAACCTCCATCCTCATACCAGCATGCTGCACCAGGAGACCTGCCCAGTGGTCAGGGCCTGGCCCTGTTGGCCCGTACTGATCGAGGCCAGGAGCAGAGCTAAGTGTCTACAGTGATCTGTCTGGGTCCTCACTGCCCTGTGTGGTAGGGAATTACCTTCAACTTAGGACTGAGAAAACTCAAGAAGACCTAAGAAGTGCCTGGTCCAGGAGTGGAGCTGGAATAGGAACCCAAGGCAGGCACAGCCCAGGGTCTTCATTGCTGGGCTTCTTGCCTGAATGAAAGACCTGTGCTACCGAGTACCTCACATGCGCCTGCCTTTCCTCCAGGTGAATCAGTGCACCGTCCAAGCATGTTCCTTGTCGTGTCCTACCGTAAATTTCAGGATTGCATTTCACCCATAAGGTTGTAAGCACTTTACCAGGGGCAGAGTGCTGTCATGGAATCAGCGTGAGATTTGAAGTCAGAAGGTTTGAATCTGGACTAGTTCCCATGTCCCTTTTCTCAGCCCCTGTCCTCGGGCACTGTGATAATATGTCAGTGATACATGTGGGATACCAGTGATAGTGTGTATCCCACAGCTAGCGGGATCAGCCCAGCTCATGCGTGTAAGTACTAAGCACCATACAAATGATTCGAGTAATATTTTTGGTCAGTTGTGGATTATTCTCTTTAACAGATGTGTTCTGAAAAATGGAATTGAGTTTCCTTACAGCTGGAGAGAAACAAGTCGAGTCCAGCCTAGAAGAAAGTGGCCCCTTCGTCTTTCATCCTGCATGAGAACTGTCTGCAGCTGCTTTTCCGTAAATGATTCTGTTTGTAGAACACAGAAGTAAGTAGAGAAATAAGAGTTTCTATTTTCAGCAGCAATCAAAGCCCACTAAACTTCTGTTGACTCACCTCTCGACTGAGTTTGAGTGGACAGAATATGAGTGCAGTCCGTTCCGTGTGGAGGTGAGGGTACAGGCTCAGACTGATGGGGCCGCTCAGCAAGTTAGCGGGGCCGCCTTGCCTCCTTCTGGGATTGTTCCTCAGGGGCAGCACCGTCCCGCTGCGTGTGCTCTTCCACGTGTGGGCAGTCGCTCTGCATGGAAAGCCAGAGGCCTTCAATAAAATGTGTCAAATAATAATAAATCTAAGAATCGACAAAGAACAAGACGTTTTAAAACATTCTAAAGCATTAGAAGACATTCTTTTTTTTTTTTTAGATTTTATTTTTCCTTTTTCTCCCAAAGTCCCCCAGTACACAGTTGTGTATTTTTAGTTGTGAGTCCTTCTAGTTGTGGCATGTGGGATGCCGCCTCAGCATGGCTTGATGAGTGGTGCCATGTCCGCACCCAGGATCCAAACGGCAAAACTCTGGGCCTCCGGGGGCTGGCCCCGTGGCCGAGTGGTTGAGTTCGCGCGCTCCGCTGCAGGCGGCCCAGTGTTTCGTTGGTTCGAATCCTGGGCGCGGACATGGCACTGCTCATCGGACCACGCTGAGGCAGCGTCCCACATGCCACAACTAGAAGAACCCACAACGAAGAATACACAACTATGTAACGGGGGGCTTTGGGGAGAAAAAGGAAAAAATGAAATCTTTAAAAAAAAAAAAAACTCTGGGCCTCCGAAGCAGAGCGCGAGAACTTAACCACTCAGCCCCGGGGCCGGCCCAAGAAGACATTCTTTTCTTTTTTTTTTTTAGGAAGATTAGCCCTGAGCTAACATCTGCTGCCAATCCTCCTCATTTTTTGCTGAGGAAGACTGGCCCTGAGCTAACATCCATGCCCATCTTCCTCTACTTTATATGTGGGACGCCTGCCACAGCATGGCGTGCCAAGCGGTGCCCTGTCCGGACCCGGGATCTGAACCGGCGAACCCCAGGCCAGCGAGAAGCGGAACATGCACACTTAAGTGCTGCGCCACGGGGCTGGCCCCCTAGAAGACTTTCTAAACGTTCTATAATCACACCTAAAATGGAGTTTCAAATTGATTTGTGTGAAGGAAATATTTTTAGGATAAATGCATAGGCCATTAGAAATGCAATATTTCTAAATGATTCGTATTCGACAAGTTGAATTTGGTTAGATTTTGATCAACCAATGCATTCAATATTTTCTATTATAAAATTTTATAAGAACAAATGCAAATAATTGTTCATAGGGTTTATTAACAATTTATCCATTTACAAAGATGCTTAGAAATGGTTTGCTGTCTCCCAAATTTATTTTGCATGAGAAATTGCTTGGTAAATATTTATGTTTCCTCTATTATTGTATTTAAGCATGTTTTTGTTGCAAGTAACAGTAACTGACTGACTATGCCGTAAGCAGAGATGGAAAAGATCAGAGGAGTCTCGGGAAACCCAGGAGGCAGAGCAGCAGAGAGGCCAGGCAGCACGGCTTTCTCTTTGCAGCGTAGATGTGAGAAACGAGCGACGGGAGAAACAGTTTGGCCTCAGTGGAGACAGATCCACTTGGCATCAACTGTGGCCAAGGGGGCAGATGGCACGCTAGACGCTGAGCGGCTGCAAGCCTGGCTTGGACCGTCAGGTACTATGTTTAGAGTAAAGCTTTCCATTTTTGAAGTCCTTGCCCTCATAGATGCCATGTTTAAAGTGGATCGTTATCCTGCCACCATGGCAACCAGATTGGATCCGGCTTCCTTCTTTCCCTGTGAGTTGGGATGTGCTCAGGGAATGGAAATTAACTTTTGCATTTTAAGGGTAAGTAAAAATTAGGTGGTGGTGAGGATCATAATTATTCCATGGTCAGCATACGTGATTTTTAACATATTTTTGATTCTTTGCACATTGATCTCCATAAACATGAAAAATTAAAAGTTGACTAGCAGTGAAATACTTTCAGGGCACAAAGATCTGCCATAAAGTATCAGTTGGTTGGAGGTAATAACGCACAAGGATGAACTTCCCCAGCGTTCTTCCCCGCTCATCAGTCAACACGAAAGACCAGCAAGGAGTGTTTCACTTTGCAAATTTTGAAACCTTATTTCTAGACTCGAGAACGTCAACAGAAGTGAAAACTGGATTGAGCTCCAGAAGGGAAGGGTGAGAACAGAATGTGTGAGGACAATTATGAAACGGTTTGTGGGGTTTATTTATATTACTCTATATTTCAAACACGATCTGAACATTGACTGTACACTAAGCAATTATCATCATTTATCGAGCTCTGATAGGACGTATTGGTGTGGTACAAATCTTAGATGAGGTTACAATTCCTGCCACGGAGTTTGCAGTGCAACCTAATCTTTGAAAAATATAAGACAACTAAATAGACCACAGAAGAGCAAATCTGATGATGCCAGCAAAGACTCGGAGTGGCAGGATTACTGTGATTACTGAGGCTGATGTCTCGAGGAAGCAAAAACATGGGCAGACTTACTAATTTTATTTCCTCTTTTACTCCTATAAGGTCACTTTGTAGGAGGACTCTTCTGACAATTTTATTTATGTTTTTTAATATCTGGCATAGGGAAGAAGCCAACAAATGACATTTCTGGTGAAGTCACGACAACGCAGTGTGCATGGGGTAAAAAATGGTTCCATCGCCAAGAGCGTTAAGTTCTGCTCGTCAATGAGGCAACTCGGACTTGACAGTTGAGGGTGTCAGGCCAACATTCCTTCAGTGCAGAAAGAGCGAGCAGAGGGTCAGCTGTAGAAGCAAAGGTGTAGACAATGAAATCAAATAGATGACGTGGAGAGACCCAGTGTGCTCAATCCACGGGAACTGCGAAAACCTTCTCGTCAGTGTGGTGGACTGAGCCCCACACGCTAAACATGCTGGACGAAATACACTGAGGGAAAAAGTTTTAAATACATCCCCAGGAGCACACACAGAAAGGAAAATCCCCAGGTGCCTAAGCCAAGGAAACCAGCATAAGAAGAGTCACCAGCTGCCGAAGAGGTGGGCAGGGGACCGAGGGCTGGCCAACCAAAATGCACCCCTGCTGGCCACAGGGGTGAGTATAAGAAAGTACAGTCTGAAGAAGGGCGGGTGCCCCAAGCTCGTCCCTACGTATCTTTCCTGGAACTTTTTTCTGGAACTACCAGCACAATCACTTTTTCTCCCTCCACTGGAGCTGCTAAGCTGTGTGGATTTAGAGCTAGGATTCTGGGCATTGGCTTGTCCAGCATGTGGAGAAAGTCTGCTGGAAAATGGAGAGAAATATGGTCTCCTGAGGGCATTGTTTGAGCCCCTGAAGCCACATAAGCCCCTGGATCGGTCGATAATGCACGTCAATGAATCCTTTTGTTCCTAAGCTAGTTCAAGTTGGATTTGTATACTAACCCAATCAACCACCGCCTCCACTTCCCAATCCTGCTGACCTCCTCGAGAGAACAACTGTCAACAGTTGGTGAGTATCTATTTTTACAGATGTTTTTCTAGGAAATTATACACACTCTACTATGGTGGCTTTAAAGTCACAAATCTCACGCTTCTCCCGTCAAAGGTGGGGTCTGGTTTCCCTCCCATGGCCTCTAGGTGAAACTGCCCACCTGCCCTCACAAGGAAAATACAGCAGACGTGATGCCAAGACACTTCCGAGACCAGGATGGGCAAGGCAGCACAGCTTCTGACTGACCCCTGCTCTCCACAGATGCTCCCCTCTGGGACTCGGCCACCTGTGGAGACCAGACAGGTGCTCCTGCAACATCTTCAGCTGAGTCTCAGCTGGAAGCCAGCGCCAACCACCATTCACATGAGTGAGCAAGCCTGCAGGTGATTCCAGCCCCAGGGGACGCCGAGTGAGCACAGCCGAGCGTCCCCACCCAGCCCTGTGCAAGTCACCGATTCCTGAGCAAATTAATTTTGGGGCGGTTTGCTAGATAGCAGTAGATGACCAGAACCACGCTTATGCAGACATAGTTTGCTTTGATTTGCTTTTTATATAAACAGGATCATAGCCTATTGATCTTCAACTAGCTAATTTTTTTCGTGTGTAACACTTTGCCCTGGGGTTCTCTCCATGTCAACAAATAAAGATTAATTAGCGTATAATTAAGTACCGCAAATAATTTTGTCCTACAGATATGCCATAATTTACTTAAACACTCCTCTATTGAGCAACATTTAGACTGTTTCAACATTTTCCTTGTGGCAAACCATTCTAAGATGAATATCTTTATGTTGGTCTCATCATGCACATGTATGAGTATTTCTCTGTAATAGATACATGAAATGAAATTTTAGCAGAAAAGATTTTCACACTTTATCTTTCTGCCAAATTGCTGAAAAAAGCTGTTCCCTTTTATACTTCCCCCAGCAGTGTGTGAGAATACTCACTTCCCCTTACCTTTATTATCATTGGATATAAACCAAATCAAATTTTTTCCTATCTTAAGAAAAAATATAATTATACATGGTTATATATTTTATTAACTACTTAAAATAGTATGTATTTTGTACATATTATATAACACACATATATTTTACATATAAATATATGTGTTTAAATATAATTTGCACTTTCCTTGTTTCTAGTGATTTTCTGCAACTCTTCAGGTATGTATTGGCCATTTATATTTATTCTAAAATTATTCATTTTCCTATTGCTTTGTTATGTGCAAATATTTTCTCCCAGTGTGTTGTTGTTATTTTGTATTTGTTTATGGCATCTTTTGTCATAAAGAAGGTTTAAATTTTGAGATCATCATCTCTGAACTTTTTTTCTTTATAGGAGTTTGTATTATATTTTGCTTAAGAAAGTCTTTCCACTCTAAGGTTATGAAATATTCTCCTATATTCTTTACGTTAAAAAAAATATCTCCTCTCTCCATCTGGAATTTATTTGGTGTTTGGATTGGGGGTTATCGAAGTTCCTTGAATGTGATGGGTGAATCAGAGCGATGCTGTGTGGTGTGCTGGGGTGTGGACCAGCTTCAGCCTCTGGTATTTGGGAGCTGTGTGACCTGTGTGCCGTTTCTTCATCTCTTTGAGGCTCAATATTTTCCTTTGTAAAATGGGTAATAATACATAGCCCTCAAGGTGTTAATATGAAGTTCAAATGAGCTAAGTATGTGAAAGTGCCTGGAACTTAAAATAATATTGTGCATTGATCCTCACCAAACATTTCCCCAGATGGATGGTTAGTTGTCTCAACCCAATACTGAATAGTCCGTTACTTTCTCACTCATATGAAATGTCAACTCTATTATATACTAAATTTTCATATATACACGGATGTCTCAATGTTTCCACTGATTTGTTTGTTTATTCCTACAAAAAAAAAGCTTCACTGTTTTTGTTAAAATAGGTTTATAGTATCTTTTTTATATTTAATAGGGCAAATGTTCTATTCATTTCTATTAGCTATTATAGATTAATTTGGAGAATGCTTATATACTTGCTATTTGAGTCTTCTCAAGCAAGTATATGGTATATTTCCATTTACTCATGGGATCTATTATATTCTTCAGTGATTTTTATAGTTTTCTTCATATTTCTTGTTGGTATTTTGTACTTTAGTTGCTACCATAAATGGGCCAATTTTTCCATGACTTTGCTTTATTGGCTGTTATCTGCATGTAAGAAAGCAGTTAATTTTCGTATGTCTATACTTGATCTGGCCACCTTGCTTGCTGAAATTTCTCCTTGGTTCTAGAAGTTTGTCAGTTGACTCCGATTTTCTAGGTAGAGGACCATCACTACAGAATTACCAGCGCCTAGAGCATTTCCATGACTGACAGTCAGTGTTCCCGCTGAGAATGACTTGTCTTCTTCCTTCCTCAGAGCCTTGTTCTGATTCTAATGGAAGAGCCTTGAGTGGTTCCCTATTATTCTGATGTTGACAGAGATTTCTAGTAAATACTGTTTGTCTGTCGGGTACAGGAAAGTTCCTCCTGTGATTTCTGGTATTTTCAGAAATTAGTCTTGAATTCTGTCAGGTACTTTCTTTTAAGTGGGAGTGGGGGTAGAAGCAGCTACATGTGGATCTTCTTTTTTAAAATTTAGTAAATTTTCTAGTTTTGAAAAATCTTAACATTCTTGGAATGAGCTTTTCATCGACACGACAGATTCTTCTTTTAATGTGCTTCTGCATTTGATTTGGTAATATTTTAGGATTTTTCTGTCCCTGAGATGAGGCTTTTTTGGTAAGCTGTTCTCTTTTTGTTTTGATATAGGATTATATTAACCATATAGGAGGAGTTTAGAAGGCTTACGCTTTTTTACACTCTGGAAGCATTTATATATCACAGGAATTATTTGTTCCTTAAAGATTTGTTAGAAATACCTGGGCAAGTAATCACTTTAGCAGTCAATGCTGACTCCTTTTCAGTTCCTTTTGTTCGGGATCTCTACCTCTTCTTGGCTCCATTTTCTTTATTGTATTTCCCATGAAAATAATCAATTTCATCTAAGTTTTCAAATTTGTTTGACATCCTGTTAAAGCTATTAATTATCTTTATCTCCTTGATGACTACAGTTGTGTATACTTTTTTCTAATGTTGTTTATTGTGTGTTGTCTCTTGCTTCTTAACTTGGGTTGTCAAATATTAGTCTATTTAATCAGTCTTTTCAAAATGCCTATATCTGGTTTTATTGATCAAATCTGTTATTATTTTTGTTTTATTGATTTCTTTTATTATCAATATAATGGTCTTTTCTTTGAATTTAGTTTGTTGTTTTTCACAACTTTTATTTTATTATATTTTTTCCTCCAGCTTTATTGAGTTATAATTGACAAATAAAATTGTATACATTTAAAGTGTACAACCTGATGATTTGACATACATATATTTTGAGAAATGATTATCACAATCAGGTTAATTCACACATCCATCACCTCACATAGTTACCTTTCATTTCGTTGTGATGAGAACACTTAAGATCCACTCTCTTGGTGTTTCCAGTACACAACACAGTCTCATTAACTGTAATCGCTGTGTTGTCCGTTGGATAGCCCAGTGCTCATTCATCTTATAACTGAAGGCTTGTACCCTTTGACCAATATCTCCCCATCTCCCATACCCGCAGCCCCTGATAATAACCATCACTGTACTCTCTGTTTCTAGGGGTTCAACTTTTTTTTTTTTAGCCCCCCAGTACATAGTTGTATATTTTAGTTGTAGGTACTTCTAGTTGTGGCATGTGGGACGCAGCCTCAGCGTGGCCTGACTAGTGGTGCCGTGTCCGCACCCAGGATCTGAACCAGCGAAACCCTGGGCTGCTGAAGCCGAGCACGCAAACTTACCCCCTCGGGGTTGACCATCTTTTCATGGCTAGGTGATATTCCATTATGCATATATACCATATCTTCTTTACCCATTCATCTATCGATGGGCACTTAGGTTGTTTCCAAGTCTTGGCTATTGTAAATACTGCTGCAGTGAACATGGGAGTGCATGTATCTTTTTGAATTAGTGTTTTCATTTTCTTCAGATAAACACCCAGAAGTGGAATTGCTGGATCACACTGTAGTTCTATTCTTAATCTTTTGAGGAACCTCCATACTGTTTTCCACAGTGGTTGCACCAATTTACATCCTTGCTGTTCTGTTCTGCGTGTCAAATTTATTTCTCATTCTAGCTTTATGACAATGGACTACGCTACACTTTCCAACTTGAGTGGGCTCTGGGCTAGAACCTCCTAGCAACATTCCTCAGCGTCTTTGTGAGGCCTGAGAGAGGTCGGGAAGCTCTGCCCAGGCTGTGTCTCCTCCCCACCCACTCTGAACCTTGGATCCCACACAGCCCTCCAGGAAGAAGCCCAAGGCTCCAGGGTTTGGCCTAAAGGAAGGAAGACATTTCTCGCGGTAACCGGGATCTCTCCTTTCACTTCGGTTTTGGCCTCTGTGGATTTTTTTTAAGCTCATGCCATCTCAGCAATGCAAGTAAAAATATTTTTTAACATATTAATCACCTTAACCTGAGGGTTGTTCAGGATATCCAACCTGCCATATTGCTGGAAACAGAAGTCTTTTATCTACTCCCTTCTGTGCATTAAACATTGAGTTCTTAGAGACCAGGAACTGTGATTGATTCATTTTCGTATCCTGGGACCCAGCATACATTAGTGTACGAACAGGAAATATTATTTGAATGAATGCCAAAAACAATTGTTTCAGGTTCAAGTAATTGGTTTGAAATTCTAAGTACAATCAAGGCAATTTCCTTTCTGAAAACTCTTAAGGCTGTAATTCAACACCATGATAAGGATTAGAGAATTCCTCGGGAAATTGATAATCCACATGAATTTTCTGTTTTAATCAAATTAACTGGGAAGTTGGTCGATTGTAACGTAATTTGAATCACATGGATTTGATCCAGTAGGACAGCAGAGAAGTTTATGTTGTACACGAGTTGCACAATTATGGGACTCAGATTGCAAAGGTTTAGAAAAATATTCTCAGCATAAACGTTTTCTACCTCTGCTACTCTCCAATGGTGTTTCGCATCCCCTCGTTGGTATTGACATGGCCATGATCATTGGATTATCTCACCAATCCACTCCTTCCTAAGTCAGCATTCGCCTCCTCAGTCAGCTGTTATGGAGCGTGTGTTACGTGCATTGTGGTAAACACAGGTCACAAAGATGGCATATTCCTGCCTCAGTGTTCTCCCAGGGAGAGACTAATGTTAGCGACTGCAGTGTAGTAAGAAATAAAATGGAAGTACCTTTGGGCACATCAGTAGCACAAAGGAGAGAGTGAGCGCATGTGTTTTGGAGCAGCCAAGGAAGGTTTCACTGGAGAAGAGGCTGCTGTGTTGACTGGAATGGAGAGTAGTTTGTACCATTTAAGGTGTGGGAAACAGAGCGTGGGGCCAGGGGGCAGGTGTGGGGCCAGGCGGCAGAGTATGGGGCCAGGGTGCAGGAAGCAGCATCTGGCCGGTCCCCGTTCAGTGTCCCAGGCTGCCCTCCCGTAACGGACAAGGCTTCATAACACTCGTGTGTGCTCAGATTTTAGTGGTCCCCCCAAGGACTCTCAGTTTTTCTTGACCATTCCCCAGGACCATGTTCACTGGTCCTTCCAAGGTGGCACTTCACCAGATGGTCATGCCTCCTGTCCCCACTCTTCCTAGATGACTGGCATATGTTTAAATGCTGCTGGCCTCAATGACCTTTCCTCCCTTCTTCTTCCCTCCCTTCCTTTATGTTCTATAGGATTTTAATTTGTTCCTTGCTATAGCTCTCTTCTTATGAAAACTAGGTTGAAATTTAACATTTTAAGTACATGCAAACTCAAAGTGCCGTGGTTTCTATTTAGAAATGTGGGTGATAAAATTTAATACAAACCAAGAGAAAGCACAACCAAAATATCCAGAACATATCCCCCTTCCCTCATGGCATGCTGCTTCTGTTTTTATTTAGTCATCCTTTTTCTTTAACCTTCATTTCTTATATTCTGAGTTGAAATCCAGGCTGCCTATATTTTTCATTAATTCCTTTAGTATTTCAGTAGACTCCAAAGGGCAGTGTGACCGCCAGGAGCAGCCCCAAATTATATGTTGGGGTGCAGAAAGAAAATATTGAATACTTATAATTTATTTTAAGGTTATCCTTTAAAAATTGCTGTTTTTATGTTTTATAACATATATAATAGTTTATTTCATGTACATAATTTATAAATATGCATAGACGAGGGGCGCGTGCTCAAACATCGTTTATGGATGCCCAGTAAAGACACTTTGGAGAACACTGGTTTATTTAATTCTTTTCTCAAGCAAAAATGCTTCTGGCTGTAAAGCATGTCCCACGAGGCGGCGGCCCTGGCTTCCTGATCCGGGATCAGTTCCGCTAAGGGAAGCTCTGAGGGTGGAGAGTCTGAGTCTTAAACCCGGTCTTAGCTTGCTAACGTTCGGTTCAATGATGAGAGTCTTTCTGAGCGCGTTTTCCAACGCCAAGAACTTCCGAGCTGCTTTGTAAAGATGGAGGCTCCTGGCAGGTGGTGGGGGAGGTATTTTGAGAAAAGCAAGAATTGGCAGCTCCTCCCACAAGTCACGTTATAGAAACGTGGACTGTGGTGGACTCCAGGTGGCGGGAGAACCCGGGGGTCTTTCCTGCGCCGGACCTCAGGGGCAAGGCCTGTCTCGCTTTGCTAATTGGTTCTGCCTAACCACGTGCTCATGTGAAACCCTCCTTTAGACCCGGAGATTTCAAAATCCCGCTTCTACTTAAAAAAAAGAAGTTTAGAAAATTTTAAAGCCCAGTTCTGTTCCTCTTCGTCGGTTCAGTGGAAAATGCGCTACAGCATATTGGAAGCTTAACTTCAAGTTTGATTTGTTTATTATTGGAGTATGAAGCTGCTTCATAGTTCACAGTTAATTCCATGGCTTGCTCGCTCTTTTTTTTTTTTTTTTTTTTTGAGGAAGATCAGCCCTGAGCTAACTGCTGCCAATCCTCCTCTTTTTGCTGAGGGAGACTGGCCCTGAGCTAACATCCATGCCCATCTTCCTCTACTTTATATGTGGGACGCCTGCCACAGCATGGCTTGCCAAGTGGTGCCATGTCCCCAGCCAGGATCCAAACAGAATCCCAGGCCACTGAAGTGGAACGTGGGCACTTAACCGCTGTGCCACCATGCCGGCCCCACCATGGCTCTTCCTGTTATGTATTTTGGCGCTGGTGATGCAGGTCTCTCACTTTATGTGAAGGGTAGTGTGAGCGTGTGTGATAAAGCGTCTCTGGAAGTTCTGGAAAGGCTTCGTGGAACTCTCTCCATCAGTTCTAAATGTGCTTAACACGGAGATGTCAGCTTAAGGCCACCACCCTGCTGTTCCATGGAGAAGACGTCTTGGAATCTTGGCCCTTCAATAATTTATGGTTTGAAATTTGTACCAAATTAAGAAAAATTTAGCTCCTTAGCCCAGGTGCCTTTCTTTTTCCGTTTTTAGGTGGCATTGGTTTATGACGTTATATAGATTTCAGGTGTACATCATCCTATTTGGCTCACATCGAGTTCACCATCAGAAGTCTAGGCTCCATTTCTTACCACACTCATGTGCCCTTCACCCCTTTCACCCTCCCCCCACCCTCCTCTAATCTGTTTTCCGTATCCATGGGTTTGTTTGCTTCTTTAATCTTCCACATGTGAGTGAGGTCATACAGTAGTTGGCTTTCTCCATCTGACTTATTTCACTCAGCATAATACGCTCAAGGTCCGTCCATGTTGTTGCAAATGGCAAAATTTCATGTTTTTTATGACTGAATAGTATTCCATTGTATATATATACCACATCTTCTTTATCCATTCATCTATCGATGGGCACTTAGGTTGTTTCCAAGTCTTGGCTATTGTGAATACTGCTGCAATGAACATAGGGGTGCATGTATCTTTTCCAATTAGGGTTTTCATGTTCTTTGGATGAATACATAACAGTGGAATAGTTGGATCATACGGTATTTCTTAATTCTTTTTGTTTTATCGAAGTCATATTAGTTTATAACATTGTGAAATTTCAGTTGTACATTATTATTTGTCAGTCACCATATAAATGTGCCCCTTTACCCCTTATGCCCACTCCCCAACCCCCTTTCCCTCTGGTAACCACCTCTCTGTTCTCTTTGTCCATGTGTTAGTTTATCTTCCACATATGAGTGAAATCATATGGTGTTTGTCTTTCTCTCTCTGGCTTATTTCTCTTAGCATCATACACTTGAGGTTCATCCATGTTGTTGTGAATGGGACATCTTGTCTGTTTTTATGGCTGAGTAGTATTCCATTATATATATACACCATATCTTATTTATCCATTCATCAGCACCTTGGGTTGCTTCCACCTCTTGGCTATTGTGAATAATGTTGCAATGAACATAAGGGTGCATAAATCTCTTTGAATTGCTGATTTCAAGTTCTTTGGGTAGATACCCAGTAGTGGGATGTCTGGATCTTATGGTATTTCTATTTTTAATTTTTTGAGAAATCTTCATACTGTTTTCCATAGTGGCTGCACCAGTTTACATTCCCACCAGCAGTGTATGAGGGTTCCCTTTTCTCCACATCCTCTCCAACACTTGTTATTTCTAGTCTTGTTAATAATAGTCATTCTGATGGGTGTGAGATGATATCTCATTGTGGTTTTGATTTGCATTTCCCTAATAATTAGTGATGCTGAACATCTTTTCATGTGTCTGTTGGCCATCTGTATATCTTCTTTGGAAAAATGCTCATATCCTCTTCCCATTTTATGATCGGGTTGTTTGTTTTTTTGTTGTTCAGTTGCATGAGTTCTTTATATATTTTGGGTATTAATCCCTTATTGGATATATGATTGCAAATATTTTCTCCCAGTTGGTGGGTTGTCTTTTCATTTTGTTAACGGTTTCTTTTGCTGTGCAGAAGCTTTTTAGTTTGATGTAGCCCCATTTGTTTATTTTTTCTTTTGTTTCCCTTGCCTGAAGAGAGAGGGTATTCAAGAAGATGCTGCCAAGACTGATGTCAAAGAGCGTACTGCCTATGTTTTCTTCTAGGAGTTTTATGGTTTCAGGTCTTACATTCAAGTCTTTGATCTGTTTTAATTTTTGTGTGTGGTGTGAGATAATAGTCTACTTTCATTCTTTTGCATGTGGCTGTCCAGTTTTCTCAACACCATTTATTGAAGAGACTTTCCCTTCTGCATTGTATGTTCTTGGCTCTTTTGTTGAAGATGAGCTGTCCATAGATGTGTGGTTTTATTTCTGGGCTCTCAGTTCTGTTCCATTGATCTGTGTGTCTGTTTTTGTGCCAGTATCATGCTGTTTTGATTACTGTAGCTTTGTAGTGTAGTTTGAAGTCAGGGATTGTGATGCCTCCAGCTTTGTTCTTTTTTCTCAGGATTGCTTTTGCTATTCAGAGTCTTTTGTTGTTCCATATAAATTTTGGGACTTTTCTATTTCCATGAAAAATGTCATTGGAACTTTGATAAGGATTGCATTGAATCTGTAGACTGCTTTAGGAAGTATGGATTTTTTTTTTAAAAGATTGGCACCTGAGCTAACAACTGTTGCCAGTCTTTTTTTTTTCCCCTGGTTTTTCTCCCCAAATCCACCCAGTACATAGTTGCATATTTCAGTTGTGGGTCCTTCTAGTTGTGGCATGTGGGACACCACCTCAGCGTGGCCTGACGAGCAGTGCCGTGTCCACGCCCAGGATGCAAACTGGTGAAACCCTGGGCACCGGAGCGGAGCGCGTGAACCTAACACCTCGGCCACGGGGCCGGCCCAGAGTATGGACGTTTGAACTATGTTGATTCTTCCGATCCAAGAGCGCAAAATATCTTTCCATTCCCTATGTCTTCTTCAATTTCTTTCAAGAATGTTTTGTAGTTTTCATTGTACAGGTCGTTTACCTCCTCAGTTAAGTATGCTCCTGGGTATTTTATTCTTTTTGTTGCGATTGTAAATGAGATTGTATTCTTATTTCTCTTTCTGCTATTTTGTTGTTTGTGTGTAGAAACACAACTGATTTTTGTCTGTTGATTTTGTACCCTGCAACTTTACTGTGTTCGTTTATTAATTTTAATAGTTTTTTGGTGGATCAGGTGCCTTTCTAACAAGTCATTTCTAAGTAAGTTCTTTGGTCTTTCAAACGTAGCTTGAATGTTGCCGAGTTTTATGTGACAAGTAAGAAAGTGCGGCCACTCAGGGCGCTGCATGTAGACTTGGCAAACTCTAAGGCAGAGATGGCCCCTGGGGTGCCCACGCTCTTGCCTCTTTCTCTCCCGTCTCCACCTCCACCCCTTGCAGACATCTACAGGGAAACCAGCACGCCTCTGGGAATCTCTCTTCTCTCCTCCCCCCGTTTTGTTAGGTCCTTCTTGAGTGAAGTTGGGGCAGTTTTCAGTCACCCAATAGATGTTTGTCATGACCCAGTCTTAGGGGGCCGCCACGGGGGTAGGAGTGAGGCGTTCTGACAGTGGGGCTCTGGCACCAGGAAGAGCTTCCTCAGCAGCCACCGTAACTAGCCAGGCTGTGAGTCCTTCTCAGATCCGCTGAGGCGCTCGTTTTCTGGGGCAGTCTCCCGTCTGCAAAGAATTTCAGCGCCATGTCTGAAGCCACCTAATGGGGCTGGATCTCTGTCACTTCCCAGCTGGGTTCCTTACCAAAGACCTGCCGTTTTAATCTGAAAATGGGGAGAAAATGAATAATAACACCGGCCATGCTTAATCCAATCGGGTTATTGTGAAAACCAAATGAAAAAAAATGTGAACAAATGCTCTTTGTAACTTATAAAGCTTAGCGCCTCAAGTTGTTGTTATCGGTCAAGATAGACTCCTTTCCCAGCCACTTCTTTGTCAAATTCCAGGGCTGGGTTGCTTGGGGGGCACCTGGTCTCGGGCGGTTTTATGAAGCTGACCTGCCCCAGGCCTCTCACTGCCTCACTCTCTTCTAGTTCTGCTGGGTGCCCAGAGCAGGAATTCTAGGTTCCCGGTCACCACAGTGGCCTCCACCCCAACCTGCCCTCTCCAAGCAGCACAATGCACCCCGCCATCTTCCTTCTCCTTCCATCACTCCCTCCCCCGACAAACAACTTATCATTCTCAATATCTTTTCCTTAAAGTCTTACTTTCAGATTTTTCACCCAAAGAACTCATTTAAATGCAATGGATTTCCAGATCAGGGAAGAGATATCTTGGAATATAAGGGAGAGGATATGACCTTTCATTGGCCTTCAAATGGCGCTGCATCAGCTTCTTCAGCCCTTGGATTTCAAGCAGCTCAGGGTCCGCTAGATCCATAGTTAGCTAAATCCTATTTAGCTAGAATCCTGTTTAGGATTTAGTTAGCTAAATCCTAGTTAACTAAATCATTTGCTAGAATTCTATTTTAATAAGCTCAGAGAAACTTCCAAGTTACTTGTCTGAAGGCTCCCTCCCCTGATGGGGGCGTGGTCAGTGGATATGTCAGTAGAGATGGCAATTTGCCCTCTTCGAGGTGTGCTGACTGTCCCACAACCTCACTTCCAAAAATTGTTCTTAAGGAAATAATAAAGATTTATGTATAAAGATATACATTGCAGTTCGGTTATAATTTATATTACTCTTTCTAATTATTTTATACAAAAATTAGAAACCAAGTCTTTAACAATAGGAAAATGGTATAAAAATCTATGCTCAACTAAATAATGGGAATTCTGTGCGGCCCTTGAGAATTTCTATTTGGAGAATACAAAGAAGTGGAGAAGTGTACATAATCTAGAATTTTTTTTTAATGACAAAACAATCTGTAAACATTTTTGTTTCAAGGTGGAATTTTCAGTTTGTACATCTAGCTCTCTTTTCTTGAAGACCACTTTAAGTGACCAAAGAAATACAAAAATAAGATTTTAACCTTTGTATGTTAAGGTGACCCTATAATAAAAAACGACCAGATGCTTGAGATGAATCATCAGAGTTCATGCCCCGTGAAGGGATTGAATGCAGCAGAGGATGTGTACGGGCTCGAACAGGTATCTTAGGGGCATTCGAGAGGATGTTTTTCATGCTAAAACAAGAACAAGTAACTGAGAAACTAGCCGCCACAGATTTTCAAATGAAATACGATCAAGCAATTCTAATTCCAAGAATTTATCCCTCTGATAGACACATTGCAATAACTGTGCAATGGTCATTTAAAGGTCAACAGCATATTTCCAATAGCGAAAGATTTAACACAACATAACTGTCCATCTGTTAAAATAATACGCAGTCATAATAACAAAAAGAATCCAGGAGATCCTTGCTTACTGACGTGGAAAGATGTCTAAGATGTATTGCTAAATGAAAAAAGCAAGCGTGGAACATTGTGTATCACTCCAAACGTATAAAGGAAATCTGTGGGGTTTGTGTGTGTGGGTGTAATGGAAATGCGTGTGTGCAGAGAGAAGATTGATGGTCTAGATATCAACATGTGAGCACTTATTTTATACTTTGGGTTGTAATCCAAAACCAAAATAAATTATTGCTGAAGTTGTTCCAGCTTTGGCCCTTGGGAGCTCTTGCAGGTTGGCTCCTGTGCCCCTGGGACGTGCCCCCATCGCGTCCTTACTTTTCTGGCACAGCCAGAGGCTCCAGCCTCATCTTGTCCTTTCCCAGCCTCAGCCCTAGAATCAATCAATTTCAAGGAGCCAAGGGGCCTGATTCCTTTTCTTGGACGATGATATGTAGACACCAAGAACTGGGTGGTAGGTGTGCTTGTTGCTATTGGTTTTCACACTTTCTTGGCCCTCTTAGCAGATGAAGCCAGCAAAAGTATGTATGTATACTGACGGATGTATCCTCACATCCATAATTACTTCTGCATCTATATAGCTGCGTGCATAGTAAACTGGACATGAATCCATACTGGTACAAAGAAATGACTGAATACATACATGAAGAGGGGAGAGGAGACAAATCTTCCTCACAGAAGAATTCCAGTGGTATATGTAGAAACTCCCCCCCTCCAGGAAGCAGAGCTCGCTCTCCGCCCTCTCAGTCTTGAGGGAACTGGACTCGTGACTTGCTGCCAAAGAACAGAGTCGAGACGGGAAAACGGTGACTTCACGGTGTGGAGTCCTGCGGCCCAGGTTAACGTGACCAGTGATAGGTCATGTTGACGTCACGTACCCCCAGTATGACATGGACAAACAAGGGCACGTCGCCTTCAGTATTCTCCCAGCAAACCCATAGCCCTACTCTAAACACAATGAAGACATCAGAGAAACCCAACTTGGGGGACATTCCTCAACGTACCTGCCCAGTGCTCCTCACACTGTCAACGTCATGAAAGACAAGAAAAGACTAAAGAACTGCCACAGACCAGAGGACCAAGGAGACATGATGGTTAAATGCAATGTGGGATCCTGACCCAGAGGAAAGCTGGCCACAGAAGAACCGGTGAAACCCAGATGCAACCTGGAGCTTAGTTAATAGTAAAGAACCAATGTTAGTCTCCAGTTTTGACGAATGTACCGTAGTTATGCAAGACGCCAACATTAGGGGAATTGGGGGAGGGGCATGGGGGACTCTCCTATCTTTGGAGCTTTTTCTGGAAATCTAAAATTATCACAAAATAAAACAATTGTTTAAAAAATGGAAATCTTAATTTCAGACAACATTGAGTTCAGAATAAAAGGAAGTAACCAAGACAAAGCATGGTGCTTTATAATTCTAACGGGAACAATATCCAGTGAAGATACAACAGTCATCAATATGTCAAAACATGCCATCTCCCTTCGCCTTCCCCTTGCTCAGTGGCAAGGATCTGGCTGGTGTGACTGTGTGTCTGGTGGGGCTGGGGGCCGGCAGGGCTGGGCCGAGGAAGACATCTGTGTGGTTGGGCCAGCAGTCTTGGTGCCAAATAGATGGTCTGAGTGGCCAGGAAGTTTGTCACACAGGCAATTGAACAGCTAAGTAATGCGTTGAGGATAATCAGAGCCATATTCTGAACTCTTAGGGGATTACAAATATGAAAAGGGAAAGCTTGAATAATCTCTTCTGTACTGAATTAGAATTAGTTTATAAATATGAAATCGTGGTTTTTAACATCTATAGATGGGGAAATCAACATAGAAGTGCACGTGTGTGCACATGTGTTTCCTAGTTCTGTCCCAGAAGCAATGACAGGCCAGTAGCAGTGAGCATGTGCAGCACCCAGATCTTGGTTTCTAATACCATTCTCCACTAAAAGGAACCAGGGCTTCTTGGAAAATGGCTGATTCCAGCCTCTGCAGGGAAAATGCAAGCTGAGCCTGGAACATCTTCCTGTGCCAGAAAGTAAGGCAATACTAAAGATGTTGGGAAGATGTCAACATGACATAGGAGCTTCTCCGGGCCATATCTGAGCATCAAAATAAATAAGATAGTAATAGATTATGACCCATTGAATAAAATAAGAATCTGTGGATCTCTTCTGACATAAATAAAGAAATGAATAAGTAAATATGGTAGAACATCAACCAGAAAAAGTAGAATGAGTGATGGAATTAAAAAATCAATATTTGGCATTCATCATGGTAATACTTTGGGCAAGAATCATCAATGATGTGGAAGACCACACATACATAATTTCAAAGCATCCACCCACAAGCAATTACCTTTGCAGTGGAGAAACCTGCAGACGCCATCTTAACCAGGTGATGCAAGTTAACATCACTAGCAATGAGACAAATTGATGTTTTGTACCTCCTGGTATGATGCACTGGGGAGGACACAGTGTCACTTTTGTGGTATTCTTACCCAAAATGCATAATCTGAATATAATCATGAAGAAATGTCTGACAAACCCAAATTTAGGGGCATTCTACAAGGTAACTGGGCTGTCCTCTCTGAGACCATCAAGGTCATTGAAGACAAGTAAAATCCGAGGAACTGGATCAGACCGAAGGAGACTGTGGAGACCCGACGATTAAATGCAATGCGTGGTCCCCAGAATCCTGGAAACTCACCGAATAGCTCTAGCTGATTGTTTATTTCAGTGAGCAGATGCCCTGTTGAATAAACAGCCTTCAAGATCAGCTGGATCCAGTTTGGGCTATTCAAGCTGGGGGGCTACAAACATGTTTTGCCTTTAGAGTATTTTGTCTCTGAAATAATGCAGAGATCGGTAGCTATGTTTCTCCAAAAGTCATTTTATTTCAAGCTATTTCGATTTTCCATGGTGCGAGGAGTCAGATTGCTCTCAGAGAAAATTCCACACTAAGTTCTATGCCATTGTACTAGCAAATCGGATTGTCATGAGTTTTCATTTTATTTTGTGTGTTCGTTTTTCTATTGTGGATGTTATGAGTATTTTAAAAAGTATATCTGCTGGTTATTTCCTTTTAAAATTTTTAAAATAGAATATCTATAATATTTTTATAAAAAAGTAAAAATCTACTTTGTCATTTTCTATTTTTAGTTGCCTACCAAATGAATGAATGTTACTTTTATAATGAGAGAAAAACAATAAATGTATTTTTAAGTTATTTTCTTCACCTTTTGTAAATGCACCCGTTACAAGGTGAGTCTGTAGAAACCTTGAGGGGTGAAGAGGTGAAATGGTTTGAAGAAGCGTATTTAGTAAGTCTTGTAAGTGAGAAGGTTTTCTGGCAAGTGGTGGAGATAGGAGCGATCTTTCTGACTCAGAGGCGGGAACTGCGTCTCCTCCACGGCCGCCGTCCCAGCTGTTTCTGAAGGAGATGCTCGCTCCCACTCTGCAGCGGGCGTGCTGTCAGATGGGGTCTCAGAGGCCTCGAATATGAGCAAGTCCTTGGATTTGCTTGTTCAACATGGGTTAAGAATCAATTTAGAGTTACTCTTATAGGGAAAAGTTAATGGAAATTTTAACGAAAAATTAGGCTTTGACAGGATTGGAACCCAATGGCTTTGAATTTTGAAACAAAGCCTTTTCCAGTAAGATTGAAGTCAGGTTAGCAGCTGTCCAGACTTACGGATGGAAAAGCAGCCACGGGGGTGCTCTGTGCTATTCCCTGAGTGCCAGCAAATGTACTGAGCACGGAGGAAGAAGGAACGGTCATGTACCCCTGGAAACCAGAGGCAGACATTTCATACAGTTATGTCCTGAGACTTCCCAAAGGTCATCTCCGCAGGGAAATTTCATGAGTGCTGGACCTAGCGTAACGGCCCAGCACGTGTGATGCTTATGTATTAACTCCCTCTCTTCAGGGAATGCGGCTCCTCAGTTGGCCTCTTCTCTGCTCCCACGTCCCTGCTCGCAGCCAGGACAGCAGGGAAAGCCCTGGGTTTGGGATAGCACAACTTGTTCGGCCATTGGTCACGGAGGCCTCGACGACACCTACACTAGGCCCACCAAGCCCACAGTTACGCCAGCAAGCGGCAGGGAACGAGACGCATCTCACTACCAGCCAGCTGGGTTCCCATTGCCAGAGAAAAAGATACTAAAAATTAGGCCCTTTTTTGCATAATCCCAATACCAGCGTTCTGCTGCCATTACGAAATCGCCTCCTCTAGGACATCCTCGGAGAAAAGGAGGGCTCTCCCACCCCACAGAGTCGGCTCCCTCATCCTCTCTAAGGTCGGATCCTCATACCAGCTGGAGTCAGCCCTCTCGCCCACGCCTGAGTGGGCTCTTATCCATGACTGACTCGGCTCCACCATCCATGGTGATTTGACTCTCCCAGCTCCAGGCCCACATCTGAGTGGGTCTCTCACCTACACCTGATTCTGACCTTTCAGCCACACCCTGGACTATCCTCTCATACACTCAACGTGAGTTGGCTCTCTTCCCCGACACCTAAGTGTGCTCTCTCACCCACACCTTGTTGAGGAGTCCTTGAATCATAGGTTGTAGACACTGACTGGGGCCTTTGAGTTTTAGAGGACGTTGTGGTAATCTTGGCAGTGGCACAGAAGAGTCGATCTCTACCTTGAGAGGTCCAGCCTCCTGGAGTTGGCCTATGTCAGAGGAGCAAGCAGCCCAAAGGGAGTCAAGAGTCTCAGTTAACATAGTTTGTACTTGGGGGTTTAAAGGGGTTCAGGGGCTTTGAATAAGAGAAGAAAAGGTGGATCGGTAATGACAGCCAATGAAGGACGATGGTGCCAGGAGGAGAGTTACAGATGTCAATGGCAGGGCCCTCGGGAGAGCAGAGAATATTGATATTCTGGTTGGAAAGTAGCTTTCTTCCTGAGGGTTCGCTGAGAGTAGAGGAGCTAGGCAGAAAGCTGTGCTGGGTAGTGAGAAATCCTGTGGGGAAGAAAGAGGTTAAGACAAAAGCCGTCTTATGGAAGATTCCTGAGCACAGTTTGCCTACTCCAAGGTGGCAGGAAAATAATGTTAGTGGTGGATATGTCGCTTCCCTATGACAAATAGAAATGGCAAGCAATAGGATCTATTGGAGTATATGAGGAAGCCATTTGGTGTAAAACTAATTCGGCCTGACTTTGTTTTTCCAAAAGGGCCTGACATGGCCATTGAACATGCATTGTATATCTGCTTTAAACATTTACTTTGGCAAGAACAAATGCCCTTAAGATAAAGGTGCAACTTCCCCCACATTGGCATTTCCTTAAAGATAAGCATCTCTCCCTAGGCTAGGAACTGATTGCTGTGCTCACCTGTGACCACCCATCTCGAGACAACAGACCTGTGACCCTGCTGTGTCCACCAAGACAGCAGACCTACTACCTGCTGTTTCCATCAATCGCTGTGCTGACAGAGCAGTCTCGTGACTATTGTAAAAGGGACATTTCAATCCTATGTGAAACATCCTCTTTGAGGGTATATAGCCACTCTGTGCACCCCACTTCTTTGGTGCCCTTCCTGGGGAAGGAAGGCCCCAGGCCATGGTCCTCACATTTTAGCTCAGAATAAACTCACCCAAATTTTCATTTGTAGATTGGCTATGGGTTATTTCTGTCGACACCTAGGAAGGTGGTAGGTGGCCATTGATGGGGATGGTTATTTTCCCCTGTGTGTTGAGCTAGTTGTGGACACAGTGGGAGGATCCATAGGGGAAATTCATGGGGAGATGGGTTTGTAAACTCTTGTTCCCTTTTGCATTTTACGGCCAGGAAATCCTGAGTGCAATCCCTTTTCTTTACAAACATCCTTGCCTCTGGGGCTTGGCAGAGATGAAATTGCCCTGGCTTGTTATCTTCAGATTGTTAAATTGTCAAGCCATGAGTTTGCCCTTGGCCTTCCTGCAATCTTCCTCATGGTGCTGACCTAGCCTAGGTATTTCAGGGAGAGGAGCGTTTGCTAATTTACATTGTGTTTTTGGCTAACATCTCCAGTTACCAGTGTGAGCCATTAGTGAGGCTAGTGACCCAGGCAGAAGCTGTTTGGTGTCCAGAGGTGGGAGCAGCTCTTCCAGACACGCTCGTGTGTCTCCAGTGGGAGACCTGCAGTCCTGCCTCCTTCACCCATTGGTTTTGGAGGGAAGACAGTGGGAGCGGATTTTGAGTCTCTCTCTCATGGTTTAGCCTGTCAGCCACAGGGATGTCTCTTTTCTTGAAGGTCCTCGTAAAGAGTGGCCCATTGGCATTTTCAAGCATGAAGTGGCCTCTCCAGGGCCCACTAGAGGATGAAGAAGTCGATACAAATCACTGAGTCCAGGAGAATGCGCCCTGAGGACTGGTCTGAACTGATTACTAAAAGCTTCCCCGTTCTCATGGGGGTCCAGTAACACCGGCAAGTAAATCTGAGTGAGAACAAGGCGTAAAGAGTGGGCACTTAGGTTACTGAGCTTCTACCATAGTTGAAGAAGGACCAGTAATGCGAGTGAGGATGGTGGGGAGGGGGAAAGAGGAGGGCTGGGGCGGCTGGGGACGAACAGAAGAGACTGAATCAGGATTAAGAAACTACTGAGGGGCCGGCCCTGTGGCCGAGTGGTAAGTTCGAGCGCCGGGCTTTGGCGGCCCAGGATTTTGCCGGTTCGGATCCTGGGTGCGGCCATGGCACTGCTCATCAGGCCACACTGAGGCAGCATCCCACATGCCACAACTAGAAGGACCCACAACTAAAAATACACAACTACGTACTGGGGGGCTTTGGGAGAAAAAGGAAAAAATAAAATCTTCAAAAAAAAAATAAATAGACTACTGAGAAAGAAAAGCCCAGCTTGCTTCACCCCTGAAGAAGAGTTTATACCAATTCTTCAAAAACGCTTCCAAACAATAGAAGAAAGGGGAACGCCGCCCCACTTATCTCGTGGGGCCAGTAGCACCCCATACCAAAAGCAGACCAAGACGTCAGCAGAAAGAAAACTCCCACCAACCTCTCTTGTGACGATGGACACGAAAGTGCTGGCGGCCGTCGACCTTCGTCGCCCCTCAGACTCCAGTGGCGTCGCGGCATGTGGTTCTGTTCTTTAGCCTGAGTCTGGTTTCCGGAGATTGTTGAGGTCGTTTGTCTGTCCAATACTGTTTGAATTAAACACTAGCGTATTTTACAGGCAAGTGTATTTCTTTTTACTTTATACCCTAATACTTCTTTGTTTATTTCATATAGTTCTTTAATTTCACCTCCGTATCCCGAAGTGCCCGTTTTCCGTGTCTACGTGTGTCGTAAAGTACTTCCTCCCTTCCCTAACTCAGACCTACCTCCTCTTATCGTTAACTAAAGTTGATAAAGTACCATTTTCTAATTGTACGTTAGAATAAGATACTCTAATAAGGTACATTTTCTAATAAGGTACAATTTTCCTCTAATAAGCTACAATTTTCTCAGTTTAAAACTGCCAATTCAATTTTTCTCGGATAAATATCGTTTCTTTAACATCTTCCTTTGTCTGTGGTAAATTTTTATCTTTTGTGTGTATCTTTCCAAGGTTCTATCTCTTTATAGAAAGCGCCCTTTTCGGGGTCCTGGTTTCTGTCCTCCTCTCAGAGTTGCCAGGTCCAGCTCCGTGTTTGTGGGGTGGGTTTGGAGTTCTCCCAAAGCACACGAGCCGGGGGTGGGAACGCGAGGGGGCCGTATGGTGGGTGTGGTGAGACACGGGCATCTGAGTGGACATTGGGGTTCTGTGTCCCCAGGGTCGCCACACTGAGACAGCCCTGCATCCACAAGGAGGAGGCGCTCCAAGAAGAGATGGAACTGTCAGATTCAGAAATGGGACTTGGGCTAGGGTGGAAAATGCTTCAGGCTTAAATAGCATCCCAGTGCAGTGGAAAACCAAGTTACACCTGGGAAGGGAAGCAGATGCGGGAGAGGACAGTGGTCTAAGGATCAAATTGGCAATTTTTTTTTAAGAATTTATTTTTCCTTTTTCTCCCCAAAGCCCCCCGGTACATAGTTGTATATATTTTTAGTTGTGGGTCCTTCTAGTTGTGGCATGCGGACCCAGCCTCAGTGCGGCTTGACAAGCGGTGCCATGTCCGCGCCCAGGATCCGAACTGGTGAAACCCTGGGCTGCCGAAGTGGAACGTGAGAACTTAGCCACTCGGCCATGGGGCCGGCCCCCAAATTGGTAATTTTTTAAAAAATTAAAATATCCAATATTGGTAAGGACTTGGGTAAATGGACTCTTTCAAAAAAAGGTAAGTTGGTTTAAAAAAATTTTTTAGCAAAACTTGGATATACATTTCAAAAGCTTAAAAATACCCTCATTGGAATAAAAACCACATGATCATCTCAATAAATGCAGAGAAGGCATTTGACAAGATCCAACAGCCATTTATGATAAAAACTCTGAACAAAATGGGCATAGAAGGAAACTACCTCAACATAATAAAGGCCATATAGGACAAACCCATAGCCAACATCATACTCAATGGGCAAAAACTGAACGCCATCCCCCTGAAAACAGGAACGAGACAAGGATGCCCTCTATCACCACTCTTATTTAACATAGTACTGGAGGTCCTGGCCAGAGCAATCAGGCAAGAAAAAGGAATAAAAGGAATCCAAATAGGGAAGGAAGAAGTGAAACTCTCACTGTTTGCAGACGATATGATCTTATATATAGAAAACCCCAAAGAATCCATTGGAAAACTGTTAGAAATAATCAACAACTACAGCAAAGTTGCAGGGTATAAAATCAATTTGCATAAATCAGTAGCAATTATATACTCCAGTAATGAACCAATAGAAAAAGAACTCAAGAACACAATACCATTCACAATCGCAACAAAAAGAATAAAATACCTTGGGGTAAATTTAACTAAGGAAGTGAAGGACTTATATAATGAAAATTACAAGGCCTTTCTGAGAGAATTAGATGACGACATAAGGAGATGGAAAGACATTCCATGTACATGGATTGGAAGAATAAACATAGTTAAAATGTCTATTCTACCTAAAGCAATCTACAGATTCAACGCCATCCCAATCAGAATCCCAATGACATTCTTTACAGAATTAGAACAAAGAATCCTAAAATTCATATGGGGCAACAAAAGACCCCGAATTGCTAAAGCAATCCTGAGAAAAAAGAACAAAACAGGAGGCATCACAATCCCTGACTTCAAAACATACTACAAAGCTACAGTAATCAAAACAGCATGGTACTGGTACAAAAACAGGTGCACAGATCAATGGAACAGCATTGAAAGCCCAGAAATAAAACCACACATCTATGGACAGCTTATCTTTGACAAAGGAGCTGAGGGCCTACAGTGGAGAAAAGAAAGTCTTTTCAACAAATGGTGCTGGGAAAACTGGAAAGCCACATGTAAAAGAATGAAAATTGACCATTCTTTTTCACCATTCACCAAAATAAACTCAAAATGGATTAAAAACCTAAAGGTGAGACCTGAAACCATAAGGCTTCTGGAAGAAAACGTAGGCAGTTCACTCTTTGACATCAATATTAAAAGGATCTTTTCAGACACCATGCCTTCTCAGAGAAGGGAAACAATAGAAAGAATAAACAAATGGGACTTCATCAGATTAAAGAGCTTCTTCAAGGCAAATGAAAACAGGATTGAAACAATAAAACAACCCACTAACTGGGAAAAAATATTTGCAAGTCATATATCTGACAAAGGCTTAATATCCTTAATATATAAAGAACTCTCGCAACTCAATCACAAAACATCAAACAACCCAATCAAAAAATGGGCTGGAGACATGAACAGACATTTCTCC
Organism: Equus asinus; assembly: GCF_041296235.1. Classification (NCBI taxonomy): domain Eukaryota; kingdom Metazoa; phylum Chordata; class Mammalia; order Perissodactyla; family Equidae; genus Equus; species Equus asinus. The sequence continues at coordinate 82,076,327 of NC_091800.1, forward strand.
AAAGAAGATATACTGATGGCCAATAGGCACGTGAAAAGATGCTCATCATCGCTGATCATCAGGGAAATGCAAATCAAAACTACACAAAGATATCACCTTACACCCGTTAGAATGACAAAAATATCTAAAACTAATAGCAACAAATGTTGGAGAGGTTGTGGAGAAAAAGGAACCCTCATACACTGCTGGTGGGAATGCAAACTGGTGCAGCCACTATGGAAAACAGTATGGAGATTCCTCAAAAAACTAAAAATAGAACTACCATACGATCCAGCCATCCCACTACTGGGTATTTATCCAAAGAGCCTGAAGTCAGCAATCCCAAAAGTCCTATGCACCCCAATGTTTATTGCAGCACTGTTTACAATAGCCAAGACGTGGAAGCAACCTAAGTGTCCAGCAACAGACGAATGGATAAAGAAGATGTGGTACATATATACAACGGAATACTACTCAGCTGCAAAACAGAGCAAAATCATTCCATTTGCAACAACATGGATGGACCTTGAGAGAATTATGTTAAGTGAAATAAGCCAGCGAGAGAAAGATGATCTGTGTATGACTCCACTCATATGAGGAATTTAAAACTATGGACCAAGAACAGTTTAGTGGCTACCAGGGGAAAGGTGGGGTGGGGGGCGGGCACAAAGGGTGAAGTGGTGCGCCTACAACATGACTGACAAACATTAATGTACAACTGAAATTTCACAAGATTGTAACCTATCAATAACTCAATAAAAAAAAAATACCCTCATCATTTGATTCAGCAACTCTGTATCAGACGTTTTTCCTAACAATAAAAGCCAATATCTATTGGGGCTGTAAGCACTGCTGTGAATGCTTTACCTGTACTTGTTAATATAATCTTTTTTTTTTTTGAGGAAGATTAGCTCTGAGCTAACATCTGCTGCCAATCCTCCTCTTTTTGCTGAGGAAGACTGGCCCTGAGCTAACGTCAGTGCCCATCTTCCCCTGCTTTATATGTGGGATGCCTACCACAGCATGGCTTGATGAGCGGTGCCATGTCCACACCCAGGATCTGAACCGGCGAACCCCGGGACACCAAAGCAGAACGTGCGCACTTAACCTCTGCGCCACCAGGCTCGCCCCTTGTTAATATAATCTTTACAGCAACGCTTGGAGGTAGACATTATTATTCTCCCCATTTTCGGGTGAGGAAGCAAACACAGCACGGCCGGAGAGCTGGACAGAAGCGGTCACACGGGGCCTGTGCTGAGCTCCGAACCCCACGCGCTAAGAGAAGTCAGGGTCCCCAGAGCAGGACGTTGCTGAGGTTCGGACACTGAGTTCCCAACGGGCTGGGGCGGGGATGTGTGAAGAGGAGGCTTGATGGAGATGGATGTCACCAACCTGCCCTTACGTCTGGGCGAGGGCGAACCCTTGGGGGCCTGTGGAGGGCGCTTTGGGTGATCTGACCACGGTGTGACCTTGAACTGAGATGAGATACAGACCGCCACTGAGAGGCACGGTTCATGACGGGTCATCTGGTCCTTGTGGTTTAACCAAAAGGTTAACCATGTAGAAGATTTTTTCCCAGAGGATTCATTAATCGAGTTGTCACTATGTTGAGTTGTCATTAATTGGGTGTTTTGTTTTTATTCGCTTTTCATTTATAACCTTGCTCATGAGTGTTAGCTTTCTGCTGCCTCTGACTTCTAAGAGAGCTCTCATTTTATTAAAAAAGATATATTTAGTCTGCAGTAAAAGGGATTTCCAGTTAAGTAACTGGCCCAAGGCCACCCGTTAGTTCGCAGAGGGCTGGGGAACAGAAATCTCAAATCTGATTCTGAGCGTTATGCTGCTTTATTTGCTGGAGGAATGCTCTCTATTTTCAAAGGATGTTTTTCTTTAATAACATTTTTAAATGACTGTTTGGGTTTGGGATAATAAGAGAGCTAAAGCTTAGTGAGCCATTCAACTCGGGCAAAATAATAGGGGGGACGTCAGAAAGAAAGAAGCAAGTCGTTTTGCGCTCTCTGGGCTGGTTCTCACCCCCTTTGTTAGACAGCTCTGGAGGTTCCCAAACTACTGTCTCCGTTCAGGGCGGCTCTCAGTGTCGTGGTACCTTTCCATGGTGCCCCTTGGCTGAAAGAAACACCTAACGATTGTGTTTATTAAGTGGCAATGTCCGAAAAACTTAATAAATATTTGTATCCTCACAACTAGGTAGCTGTTTGAAAAAATAATACACACAAATCAAAGTAAAAAATATTCTGCGTCATCCTTAAATAACCACTATTTCTTGCTAATGGGCCAGCATACCTAGCAGTCGCCGCACAATTTCTCAGTCCTCGGAATCGTTGCACACAGCACCCTCCTTTTCCGTTCCACATTGACTTTTGCCTGGTTCTTGCTTTTTATCACGTCAGCTGAAGAAAACTCAGCTCCACAAAGGTATGATGGCATCCAAAGGCATGTAACTGCAATCTGATGCTGAAATCGTGGACTCCTTCGAGCTGGTAGTTCCTGGGAATATCATTGTGTATCCTTGAAAATGCAAGTGTTCTACAGCACACCAGGGGTTCGTGGTGCCCTCTGGGTTCCTCAGCACACAGTTTGGGAACCACTGGTGCGGGCTCACTTTCAAATTTGCAGCCACCACCTTAAGAAATGTGTGAGCATGAAATTAGCCCCAGAAAGATGCCTCATCCCTTATTCTGTGACTATAAAAGATTAGTGAATTTGTAAAACACACTTCTCAGTGGCAACAGAGGGCAATCAAAATTCTTCATTTCTTCATTCATATGAGTGCACATAATATGGATTAATTTGCTGGGGTTTTTTTGGGTGGAGAATGCCAAGTAACAATGAAAAGAATATTCTGACCTTGTAGCCGCAGTTTCCTGTGTGCGGCCGCCCACTGACTATGGTGATCCAGTATTCTCATCTGCAGGCTGCTCAGGTCAGTGAGCGGATTGACAATGAAACCCGGACAGCAAGCGCCCAACAAGACAGGAGGGTTACAGGACTCAAGGTCGGACACCGAGCTCAAGAAGTCTGTCTTGCACCCATGACAGGTCGGTCTTCACTGAGCTCCCAGGAGGACTGTGACCGAGGTCCTCTGCTTGGTTGATACCATGGGGAAATTGTCACGTGTTCAAGGAAGTTGGACTCTGTAGGGAGCCTTATTTGTATTTTTCCTGACTGAGAACCAAAATGGGCCCCTGAGAGATTAAAATATCGAGAGCTGCAAAGATTCGATCACGTGTAGAAAATGGTCAGTATGAAAAAAAACCCCTGAATTCCTTGCCTGGGCTGTGCAGGATCCAGACAGATGGGGCTCGCTCTCATGTCTCAATATTATTTAAATGACTTAAGCCTTCAGTTAGCTATAAATCTCCTTTAATCCATGTCCTTAATTTGAATTTTTTCTTATTGACGAGATTTTTCAGTTCTTTTTGACTTTAAACCTTTCTTCTAATCCCCAAATGCTCCCTAATCTCAGTATAAATGTTCCTGCCCCTCTTCCTCCAAGTTATGAAGTAAGAGTTCACCAGTGTAGGGAAAAGAGATGGCATCCTTACCTAAACATAGAAAATCCCTTCTACAAAATCACACATTTGTGATGGTTCCCAAATGTGAGCTGAGGAACACATTTCCATGAAATTCCATTTAATACACGACCCGCAACGTTGGCGAAGATGAAAAGAGGAAAGAAAATATCTCCTTAAGTTAAACCCAGAGAGAACGGCCAATTATATAAGGTGGATCCTCACTAAACTGTTCTTAAAAGTAAACTTTGTAATGTTTGGGTAGCTTTAGATTTATATAAAAGTTGCAAAGAGAAGTATGCAGAGGGTTCCCACCCGGCCCGGACTCCTCCTCCCCTCTTGTTAGCATCTTGTGTTCTCACCTTACATTTGTCACGACTAGGAAGCCAACACAGATACATTACTATTAACTAAACTCCACGCTGTGTTCTGACATTACGAGTTTTCCCACTAATGCCCTTTTTCTGTTTCAGGGTCCCATCCAGGATACCTCGTGTTGTAGGCTGAATGCTCATGTGCCCCCAAAATTCATAGGCTGAAATCCTAACCCCCAATGTGATGGTGTTAGGAGGTGGGGCCTTTGAGAGGTGAGTAATTCGTGACAGTGGAGCCCAGATGAATGGGAGTCGTGTTCTTGTAAAGGAGACCCCAGAGAGGTCCCTCACCCTTCTGCCGTCTGAGGATGCATCGAGAAGACGGCGTTCTGTGAACAAGGGAGCAGGTCCTCACCAGACGCCGCATCTGCAGGTGCCCTGATCTTGGACTTCCCAACTTCCAGCACTGTGAGAAGTAAGTAAACGTTTGTTGCTTAAACCACCAAGTCCACGGCATTTTTGTTTTAGCAGCCTGAACATCAGTCGTTATGTCAGCCCGGCCTCCTCTGGTCTGTGACAGTTTCTGAGATGTTCCTCATTTTTTAGTGACCTTGACAGTTTTGAGGAGCACTGGTCAGTATTTCGTGTGGTGCCCCATTTTCATGATGGTTACACAGGGGTCATGGGCTCTGGGGAACAACACCACCGAGTGGTACACCCTCCTCACCCTGGCACACCCGTCCCTGTATCTTGGTTGGTATGACATAAGCCGTGCACGTCTGTAACTTCAGTAAACAATGCTGATAGTTTTTCAAGGTGTAGTTTCAATTTACAAACACACCAGCAGGCTCTGAGAGCTTCTGCTGCTCTTCAGCCTCGCCCCTACGTGCTACTGCCATTCGTTCTAATTTTAGCCATTCTGATGTGCGTGTGGTGGTTTCCCAAGGTAGTCGTTTGCATTTTAATGAGGTCAAGAGCTTTTCTTGCACGTTATTGACAATTTTGATATGGTCTTTGGTGAAGTCCCTTGCCAGTTTTTCTATGGAGCTATTGTTTTCTTATCTGTACGAGTTCTTTCTGTCATTGAAATACAATCTCTTTGTCAGGGACCTATCCTCTCCCACTGTATGACTTAGCTATCAGCTCTTAGATTTCTTATAATGGACAGAAGTTCTTAATTAAAACGTAGTCCAAAAGATGCACCTTTTCCTTCATGTAGTGTTTTCTGTGTCCCGCTTAACATAGCTTTCCCCACTCTCTGGTCGTGAAAGACGTTTTGTTATATTTCCTTTTTTTTAATAGATTTTTTTTTGGTGAGAAAGATTGGCCCTGAGCTAACGTCTGTTGCCAATCTTCCTCTTTTTTTTCCTCTCCAAAGCCCCAGTACATAGTTGTATATCCTGGTTGTAGTCATTCTAGTTCTTCTGCGTGGGATGCTGCCACAGCACGACCTGACGAGCGGTGTGTAGGTCCGCGCCCAGGATCTGAACTGGTGAACCCTGGGCCACCGACGCAGAGCATGCGAACTTAACCACTCAGCGACGGTGTGGCCCCTTAATAGATGTTTTTATTGTGGTAAAATGCACATAACATAACCTAACATTTACCATTTTAACCATATTTAAGTTTACGGTTCAGTGGTGGTAGACACACTCATGGGGTTGTGTGGCTGTCACCACCGTCCGTCTCCAGAACTCTTTACGTTGTAAAATTGACTCTCTGCATCCGTTACACACAGACTGCCCACTCTCCTCTCCCCCAGCGCCTGGCAGCCAGCATTCTACTTTCTGTCTGTATGATTTTGACCACTCTGAGTACCACATATAAATGGAAACACGTAGTATTTGTCTTTTTGTGACCTGCTTTTTCCATCTGGCATAATGTCCTCAAGGTTCATCCACGCTGTAGCATGCGTCAGAACCCGCTTCCTTTTTAAAGCTGAATAACATTCCACTGCGTGTATATGACACATTTATCTCATCCATCACCTGTCGTTGGACACTTGGGCTGCTCCCATGTTTCAGCTGTTGTGACTAATGCTGCTGTGAACATGGGTGTACGAACACCTCTTCAAGTCCTGCTTAACTCTTTTGGGTACAGACCCAGAAGTGGAATTACTGGATCAAACAGTACTATTTTTAATTTTTTGAGGAACTGCCATACTGTTTTCCACAGGGGCTGCACCATTTTCTGTTACCACCAAGAGTGCCCCAGACGTCCAGTTTCTCCACATCCTCCCCGACACTTGCTGTTTTCTGTTTTTTAACAGTAGCCATTCTAATGAGTGGGAGGTGGTGTCTCATTGTGGTCTTGATTTGCATTTCCCTGATGATTAGTGATATTGAGCATCTTTTCATGGGCTTATTGGCTATTCGTATATCTTCTTTGAGAAACATCCATTCAAGTCCTGTGCCCATTATTTAATCAGGTTTATTTTTCTTGTTGAGTTTTAGGAGTTCTCTATATTCTGGATATTAAACCTTTATCAGATATATGACTTGCAAATATTTTCTCCCATTCTGTGGGTTGCATTTTTACTCTGTGGATAGTGTCTTTTGATGCACAAATTTTAAAAATTTTCATGAAGTCCAATTTGTCTATTTTTTCTTTTGCTGTCTATGCCTTTGGTGTCGTATCCAAGAAATCAATGCCAAATTCAATGTCGTGAAACTTTTGCCCTACGTTTTCTTCTAAGAGTTTTACAGTTTTAGGTTTTACATTTAAATCTTTGATCCGTTTTCAGTTAATTTTTGTATATGGTGTTAGGTAAGGGTCCAAATTCCTTCTTTTGCGTGTGGATATCCAGATTCCCCAGCACCATGTGTTGGAAAGACTATCCCTTCCCCATTGAATGGTCCTGGCGCCCATGTCAAATATTATTTGACCACGTAGGTGAGGGTTTGCTTCCGGGCTCTCTATTGTAGTCCATCGGGCTATACGTCAGTCTTCATACAGTACCTCCCTGTGGTACGCACAGTCCTCCCACTGTGATGTTTTCTTCATGACTACTGCCATGGGGAGGGGACAGGCCACCATGGGGAGGGGACAGGCCACCGTGGGGAGGGGACAGACTGCCCTGGGGAGGGGACAGGGCGTGTTCTCTGGTGTTCTCTTCCACCTCAATCTTGGGCAGGTCTCCGTCCATGGGTCTCAGAAATGGGGCTTTCAGACATGCTTCTGCCCTGTCTGCAGCTGTGGCTCTGGACCCAGCATGTATTCCTGCCCCCGTCCCCACAACGGACTTTCACAAGTGCCTCAATGGTGACAGTGATGTTTCTGTGCTCTCCTCTCCCCAGATTAAGGCTTCGGTTCTGTAGGAGAGACGGGGTCTGGGCGGAGTTCGTGCCCCTGCCCCAGGCAGCATCCCACTGTCACTTTGACCTAGTGCTTGTCAGCCTGGTGACAGGAGTGCATTCTCTGATGTTCTCCTTAGGCCTCAGCCCAAGTCTCTTGGCTTTGACCTCGAGGGAAGCTCGCTCGGGACTCTCCCTGCTGGTGCCTGGTGAGTTTGGTGTAGAAAAAGCCTGTGAAACCATGGGATTCCCCTCTCCCACCAGCCCGCACGCGGCCTCCACCGCTTTGTCAGCGACTCCAGCGGATCCCTCTCTCGGGTGTCTGGCTGCACCTGCCCCGGGGAGCAAGTGCTCGTGCTCTGGCTGCACCCGCAGGCGCCCGGCTCTCCTCAGATTTCCGCTGAGTCGGTTACCCTGCGACTTCAGTGCTCTGATGGGCTCAAGGAAAGTCACGACTTTGTAGTTGGTCGGTCTTTTTTCTTGTTATAAGGATGAAAGTGATATTCTTTCCAGCTTTCTTCGTCCCCAAGCAGAGCCAGAATAACACGATATTTTTGGAACCTGTTCATGTTTTTGAGTAGATCGTGCAGAACAGACACAGCATCTACTCACAGTTTGAGTAGACACACCCATATAGAGTTTATCTATCTTAATGGCTGTGTAGGTTTCCATCCAGTGATCACGTGACAGTTTGTTTATCCTTTTTTTCTGCTATAACTGTGTCACACACATCTCCTTGTGTAAACTGCAGGTGTCGGTTACACTGTGTCTCAGAGGACTAACTGCCAGGTTTTATGACAATGCATTTATATTTTGTTACAGACTGTTAACTCACTTCCCAAAGTGGCTGTTCCAATTTGTATCCCACCAGCAATAGATGAAAGTACCATGACTATTACATTGTATTGAGAGGCAGAGAGTTCAGTGTTTAAGAGCAAGGTTCTGGCAGCCACTTGCCTGGGTTCAAATCCTGGGCTCTGCCACTTACTGGATGCATCGTTATTGCCTTCCTGCTTCATTGATGAATTGGGTCTCATCATACGTGTCCATTCTCACACAGATGGGCCTTTGGGTAACTTCCAGTTTTTGACTTTTACAAATGAAGCTATTAGGAACCTTCCAGCACGTGCCTTTTGGCAAACACTTGTACACCCATCTGTTAGGTGTAAATCTGGAAGCAGATCTACTTGTCCAGGGTGAGCACTTGCTTAGTTTTGTAGATTCTGCAATGCACTTTCTCAAAGTCATTTTACCACCCTACATTCCACCAGCAGCGTCTGAGAGTTCCTGTTGCTCTACATCCTTGCCAACACTTGGTATTGTCGGTCTTTTTCACGTTAGTGTTGGGTTTATCATATTTCTAGAGAATTGTTGGTATGGAAGCTTACAACAAGGAGAACATCAGCAATGCTCACCTGGCCCTTGCCCAGGGGAATGAGAGTCTTAGGAAATTGAAATGGACCGTGTGTCTCATCTTCCTGGCCAGAGAGAGGCTTTGCCAGCAGTGAATGAGTTCCTGGGAAAACTGCATTTCTAACTGCAACTTAATAAATTGGCATCGCTGTTTCGTGCATCTGGTTTATGAACTTGGGTAACATGACCTCCTCCTGCGAGATCACTTGGCGAATAGTGAGTACCTGGATCACGGGAAGAGTCAACGTTTATAGAAATCAGAGTGGTGAGTGGTTGCTGCTGGGGGTGGGCTGGAGGGCGTATGAGTGAAAATTCTTGGTGCCGAGAATGTTCTAGATCTTGAGCTGGGGTACATACATGGGAAAAATCTTCAAGGTGTGCACTTAAGATTAGTGCACTTTTTGTCCTGAACTGTGTCTATGAAGACTTCCATTAAAAAAGTAACCCAGCCCACTCTCCTCCCGTTGGACAAGATCTCTTTCAGCTTGACCACCATGATTTTGAGCAAGGAAGGGAAACATGACATCAGGACAGAGGGGAGGCTGCATTGTCAGCTCTGTCTCAGAGAGGGTGTGGGTCTGGACGAAAGGTTTGAGGAGGGGCCCGGAGAACAGGCTGCAGACAGTGTCAGGCCCCCCTTCCCTGTGCTGGGGGATCCCATCGAGGGCTACGGGAAGTGACAGGAGCACGCACGGGGCGGGGGGGGGGGGGGGTCTCTTCCCATATGTCAGCAGAAGAAACAAGCTAAGAGAAAGGTGTTAGCTTCAAATTTATGAGGCGCTATGCTAGGTTTTCCAGGAAAAGAAAACCCAATTGCTCCGCCAGACTTTGAAAAATATTATTTGGTCCTTGAGTAAAAACAGATGTTGTTTCCTGTTACAGAAATGAGCTATACATCTTCCGACACACACTGGCGGTAAGGCGTTCAAACGCATGGATTTCTTTCTCCCTCCAGGATGAGACCCGCAAGGCAAAGCAAATGAAACAAATTCCAACTTCATCATTTCTGTTGCCCGCCTTGTGAGAAGTGGGCAGGAAGATGGTTTCCTGATGAACTGTATTCATTACTGTCCCCGTCCTCCTCGCCGTGACAGCTGGACACGTAATGACGGCGCCGTCTAAGACCCCTGTCCCCTGGACGTGCAGAGCGGGCCTCCAGAGAGGGAGGCCTTCTCCAGAGAAGGACTTGCTTTTTCCGTGGGGTGGGCTGCTGGCCGATTGTCTATTGCTTCCTCAGCTCCCACCGATCTGATTTTTCCAGCTTTGGAAAGTGGCGTTTGCCTCCTTGCCGGTATAAAACAATGATTTTATACTGGAAATAGAGGTTGGCACACGCCAATTTAACACTGTGGTCACCGTTCCCCTAAACACCTACCGTGGGGCCGGCTCTTGGCTGCGTGGTAAGGTGGACAGGGTTCACCCGGCATCCCCTCACCTCGTCCGTCGCCCCTCGGTTCCCTGGTTCTCTATACCTGCTGCCCTCCTCTCCACCCCTGAGATGGCCCTCTGCAGCCCCACCTTCAGCTTGTGCCTGGCTCACACCATCAGCCGCCCCTTACGTGGATTCAGGGACACGTTTTAAAGCGGCTTCACCCAGAATTGGGTTTCTTTGACATCTTAATAAGCTGAACAAATAATAATACGCGCTCTGTTTTGGCAGCTTGAGCTATGGTTTTGCCTTGATTCATGGGGAATTAGACCCAAGGTAGCTGTTGCGCTTGTCACATGTTGCTACGTGCGTGCAGGTCCCCAGCTGGCGTCAGGAGGCGGCTCAGGCCCTGAGCCGGGCTCTCACAAGAGCCTCACGGGTCTCCCTGCTTCTCAAGCCATGAGAGGGAGCAAGGAGTGAAGTGAGCATGTGAAATGGCGCACGGGTTGGGAGGGGTGCCTTTGGCCCGGAGCCTTCCCCACCCCGGACTGTGGCCATGGTCTGCAGGGCCGGCTTGGGGCTCCCACCTGCAAACCTATAGTTTCCGCTGGGCCTCGTCCTGGTGGATGTTTAGCACTTCGCTCAAGCAGCAGCTGCAAGTGCAGCCCGCAGGACCAGCCCGGAGCCCCACCATCCAGTAGAATTGGCCACGATGAGGGACATGTTCTCTATCTGCTCTGTGCAGATGTTTATTTCTGCCTAAAAAATAAAGAAGTGAACTTTACCAGCATTTAATATTCAGAGTGACTCTGGGTCGGTCTCTCGGGGGGGGTCACTGTCACATGGATGTGCAGGTGTCCTGGCAGGAAATCCCCGGTTAGAGGGTTGACAGTGGCACCCTAGTGGTTTTTGTTCAGAATCTTATAAATAGCCTAGGTGTGTCTGCTTTACTGGATTTACAAATTATCTGGTTTTAAGGAAAACTAATCCTCGCAAAGTGGAACGCTGACTTGAAAAGCACTCTGCACAGCGTTGCAGATTGGCGGTCACGCTGATGAAGCAAACCCAGGCAAACAGCAAGATGGCGAAGGTGGCCCTTCTCGTGGTACAAGCTTCGGTTGGCCCCTCTGTGGGGTAGAGCAGCGACAACCCACTCACGTCTGCCAGGGCCATGCAGGAGAGCAGAATTTCCTACCCCAAAATGTCTTTGACTTGGTTATTTTTAAAAACAAAAGACTCAGGAAGAAACTTTGACCTTCCCCCTAACTGCATAAAAGAATGTAAGATGGAAGGCCTGTTCCAGGAAGGAGCTGTCGCCATAGCAGAACAGGAGCTAGGTGTGGTGGGCAGGGAGGAACCCGGTGAGGCCCATTTGATCAGAGTCCTCCCACGTCCCCTGGTCCCTGCAAGGCATGGCTAACATCTGTCTACCAAACGTTTGCTTTTCCGTCTCCATGGGAATTGCCTTCCTCCCCTTTGAAGTCCCAAACCACTGCCCCCAACATCCCCTCTGTCTTTAGCTGAAGAGAGTGTTTAAGGTGGTAGCTCCAGCCATTTTGGTGAGTTATTCAGTTCTCCTGGGTCTCTTCCATGTCTACGTGTTATTAAATTTGTTTGATTTTCTCCTGTTATTCTGTCTCATGTCAATTTAATTCTTAGACCTACTGCCAGAAGGACCTAGAAGGATGAGGAAAATGTCTTCCTCCCCTACAGCCACAGATTCAAAATGATCAAGACTGTCTGAATTATGGATTTACATTCACAGTCGTTAAGGATAACCCTCATTGAAGTATATGTCGTGTCTGGAAATATTAGCTAATAATTGTATGAAATTATTACGATGGGTAAGACACTTAAGGATTAAACAGTTGAAAATGAAGACGGGGCTGGGCTGGCGGCGCAGCAGTTAAGTTTGCACGTTCTGCTTCGGTGGCCCAGGGTTTGAAGGTTCAGATTCTGGGTGCAGACATGGCACCGCTTGGCAAGCCATGCTGTGGCAGGCGTCCCACATATAAAGTAGAGGAAGATGGGCACGGATGTTAGCTCCAGGTCAGTCTTCCTCAGCAAAAAGAGGAGGATTGGCAGCAGACGTTAGCTCAGGGCTAATCTTCCTAAAAAAAAAAAAAAAGACAAATTTTTACCATTTTTAAGATCCTAAATATAGTACATTTTAAAATTTCACTAAATGTTTGGTAAATTTCCAGAAACCTCTTTTGAGTTTTCTAACTTAGCAGCAAATTTCAGTCAAATACCATTGAGGGAGTACTTCCAACTGTGGTTCAAAGAGATGAAATACAAAGAAAATAACAGTGTGGCAAACTAAAATGCATTCCTTTGTCATAAAATACTGTGGGGATGCATGCAGAACATACTGCCGAAGATGGAAAGAAATAGGTTAGAACACATGACACAGGGTGGGAGGTTTGCTACACAGTTGGATAAAAGTATCGATGTTCCTTTTTAACTTTTTATTTTAAAATAATTGCAGATTTATAGAAAAATGGCAAAAATAGTACAGAGGGTTCCCCCCTGCCCTTCACCTGGTCCCCCCTAACTTAACACTTACCCAACCACAGGACAATGATTGAAACCAGGACATTAACACTGACACGTATTGTGAACTACCGTGCAGATCTTAGCTGTGTATCTCTGGTTTTCCCACTGATGGCCTTTTCAAGCAGGGTCCCCTCAGGATCCCACACTGCATTTAGTTGTGGGATCTCCTCAGACTTTTCTGATCTGGGACTGTTCCTCAGTCTTTCTTTGTCTTCATGACTTTGACGTTTTCTTTTTTAACTAAAAAAAATTTTTTTTTGAGGAAGATTAGCCCTTAGCTAACATCCACCACCAATCCTCGTCTTTTTTGCTGAGGAAGATTGGTCCTGAGCTAACATCTGTGCCCATCTTCCTCTATTTTGTGTGGGATGCCACCACAGCATGGCCAGAGAAGTGGTGCGTAGGTCTGCTCCTGGGATCCGAACTGGCAAATCCTGGGCCGCTGAAGCGGAACGTGGGAACTCAACTGCTGCACCACTGGGCCAGCCGCCGTGACCTTGACATTTTGAAGACTATTGGCTGGTTATTTTTCAGGATGTCTCTCCCGTTGAGTTTATCTGCTATTTTCTCAGGAACAGATCGAGGTCATGCATCTTTGGCAGGAACACTGCAGGGGTGATGCTGGGTCCTTCCTGGCCCCTCATCTCGGGGGTACTGAGATCGGTGCACCTCATCGCGGGCGATGTTGACATTTCTCTCCTGGTTGAGGTCTTGTTGCCAGGTTTTCTCCTGTAAAGTTACTGTTGTTCCTTTTGTAATTAGTAAGTATCTCTGCAAATAGCCTGTTTCTAATCCAGATGCATATGTATCCAGCGAGTCTCGACTCATGGGATTTGCTGTATTCTGTTTCAAAAATTAAATTTAAAAAAGATCTATTTTCCCCTGTGTGTCTAAACAGAGATGTGCCACAGAACATATATTCTTAACAGTAAGTGGTTTATTTATTAAAATAAAAATTTTAATGGAAAAACTGTAACCAATCTCATTGACTGAAGTAGAAAAGGAAAAGATTCGGGTTAGGTTACAATTATTACAACACATGTGAAAGCCATTCATTGTACCTGCGTGAGCCAGTTTCAACAATCAAACTTGTAGGGCAAAGTCCTCTGGGTGCTACAGTTATGTTGATTTAGAAGTAAAAATATAAAAGAATATTTATAGTGCTTTGTAGTGAGGAGGGACATGAAAATATTTTGTACCACACAATTGTTCTGGTAAATTGCAACAAGGTAATTAAAAGTGTTGAACTTAAAGATGAATTACACAGTTTTCTCTTACAAAACAACAGCATAGTTGTTCAAAATTTGTGACCTATCATTGGGAAAACGAATGGCTGTCAAAAGGAGGCTTGTTAGCAGACATTTAAAACAAAAATGAGGAACACTACTAATTTGTACCTTCAAGATAAAAGTGATTTTTTAAAATAATAAGAAAGTAACAGCTTTTTGAAAGAAACTTGAAAGTATCTTTTGAACAGACGGGCTAGAATTTTTATTGTTGCCCAGAATAATGTGTCTTATCTATTAAAATGCTCCTATCTGCATACTTAAAAAAACAGAGACATCATTTTCTATCTTATTTAACAATCTTCCCAACAATGGTGGGTTGTAATTCCATCTGATAAAAAATGTTAATATGTAGTGCCTTACAATTAATTTGCAAGAACAACTAATTGACACCAGGGAAAATGGAAATTTACTAGCTGAGTTTCAAGTTCAAAGGAAAAATGTTTACATAATTGGATCAGCTTGAGAAATGAGCAACATGATTTAGGAAGTCAATTCTTCGTTACTATTTGGATTTGTGCCTCTTTGAGGAATACGTTTTGCAAGTTTGACAGCCATTAAAATCAAGTGTCAAAATAAACAACTTAGACCTTCAAATGTTGTATCAGATGTTACTGAGTCTTAAAAATAGTGAAGTGTGTTCCCTCACATTACTCTCCACTAAAAACATTATTATGGATAACAGTACTATTTTAGTGAGCATAAAATAGTTTTCTTCACAGTAAATAAATAAAATAACACAAAATTACTTTTGTGTATTATTTGTTTAACCTTTAACTCACCCTTCCAGCGTTTTTACTGTCGTGTGTGTTTTGCGACATCAGGAATGTCAGCCTAGTCGTTCTTACTTGTAGTTTATCAACACCTATTAATTCATCAGGAGGGTTTGCTCAAGCGCTTTCACTTATGGGGGTGAGAGATGGAAAATGCGCAAAGACCACTGCTCTGATCCAAGATCAGACTGTATTTCAGGGTGAGTTTTTTATGTGTTGCCCCATTTAATTCTCACAATGAGAGATAAGTCTGATTTGTGGACTAACAGTTGTCCCTAGTGTTTAGTTCAGGGAACCAGAGCCTGAGAGAAGGTGAGAAATACACTTGAGGTTTAAAAGCAGTAAGCAATTTTCCAGAACCGAGAGCCGTGTCCTGTGCCTCTCCCACTCATTGTTCTGACTCAGAATGGAAGCTGTCCTCAGGGCTTCATGGTGTGTGCCAAAACGGACTTTCCCCTCAGTGCAGAGGCTGAAGGAGGAAAAGCATCTTTCATCCTTAAAGGAACATCCTTTAGTGACATCCTTTAGTTTCATGTGCTGGGTGTCCAACAGATAGAAGTTGAACCTGGGGGCTGGATAAGCAGGACTTGTAAATATACACGAGCAGAGAAAGAGCGTGCAACAATCTTGCTGTCTGCTCTCTCCAGAGAAGCAGAAAGCTTCTCGTTCGTATGTGAAGTAGTTGGTTCCCTGTGCAGGAGAACGCTATTATTCTCACTTATTGCTCATATTTGTAGAGGACTCCACTTAAGTTAGCTCATCCCAGTATCATAAGAACCCTTCAGACGGGGCGTAATTCCTCCCACTTGAAAGAAGAGGAAAGCCAGGCCTCGAGGCTGACTGCCTCGCCGAAGGTCGCAGCAGCGGGAGGCCACGGGCCGGCTCTCCCCAGACCTCGACCTCTGACCGACGCTCTGCCCACGAAGCCCCCGCATCTCCTGGTCCCTGGGCAGCGGAAACCCAGCCGCTCCTCCTTCTAGTCTGCGTGCCCGCACTGCAGACCCTGCTTTTGGGGGTAGTGAGGTCTTTCTCCAGGAACCCTCTCTTAAATGCAAGTGGACTTCAGGAGAGGGGGTCTGTGGTCACTGGCTTACGCCTAAGCACCATTTAACACGTTAGAACTCTTCCCAAATGGTCAAATGAGGAAATTTTGTGCCCGGGGACATGGGACGTGAGCTGTGCCCGTGTCGGTCCGGGCAGGGTGGGGATGGGGCCAGGGGTCTGCAGGCCAGGGCCAGCCTGTGCTGGGCTCAGTGGGGTTCAAGGTTCAAAAGGCATTTCAAGAGCGTGAGTGTGTTTGGTATTTACACTGACCAAGTGATGGAAGAAAAGACGTGGCTCTGAACTCCCATTTTGCAGATAAATTGATTGAGGGTCTGAAGGGGAAATTATGTGACTTTCTCAGAGTCATGCAACTTGTAAGTGTCCCTCCAAAACCCATTGCGAACGGACTTACTCTGTCTCTGCTACTAACACTCCAGGCCAGTGGTTCTTACCTGGGCCAGTTCCGCCCCCAAGGGGCTGCTTTGGATGTCCCTGGGGACATTTCTGGTTGTCTCAGTGATTGCTGGCACTACTGGTATCTGGTGGCAAGGGCGAGGGATGGTAAAGTTTCCATGAAGTGCAGGGTATCCCCACAGGAGAACTGTCGCACGGCTGCCCCACTTCACTGCTGCCAGCTGGATTCGTGAAGGACGGCTTTACTATGTATTTGTCCTTATCTGAGCCGAGAATGCAGCGCTCCATGACAGGCGCAGAGCTCGACACCCCCGAGCGGTGCTGGGGCCGGTCCTGCCCAGGGTTCACGGCTGGGCGCCAGGACCTCCCTGGGAAGCGTGCAAGGCCAAACTGTGGGCGGTGGACAGAGAGCACTGGGCACGCGCCCTCTCCCACGTGGCGGCTCCTGTGGACCACCTGTGCTCCCGAAGGATTTATCCTTGTTTCTCTGCCCACATGCAAAAGCACTTTTAAAAAAGCCATCATGGTATCTTGGGGAGGATGTCCCTGGGCCCTAAGCATGGTTCTCCCTCTTTCTTGGCTAATTTCCTACACCTCTCGGGGCCTTGGTTTCTCCGTTTGTAGGCTGGAGTAAAAGGCCTGCTTTGTCTGGTCGTCCGGAGAGTGAAGGGAGACGGAGTTCATGGACCACCTCTGCTCCCCTCTGCTCCTTCCCTCTTCTCCCTTCTTCCAGCAGAAGGAGGATTTCCTTTCACCTCCTGCAACTTCACCCTCATTTACACAGGAGGAGTGTGTTTAGCATTGAGAATAGCTTTCTTTCTGCAGCTATCCTTGTTTAAAATAAACAAAAATAAATAAATGCATGCCTACCCTTCTGAGCATCGCCGGGGCTGTGGGCTGTCTGGGACTCTGACGCAAGCCTGCCCAGGTGCACAGACACACCTGCCCGTGCTCTTTACACACAAGCCTAGCTCCATGCAGGAAGACGGGGACCTGCTAAGCCCCATCTAGCGCTGGGAGGGTTGCCCTGTGTGGCGCTAGGCTGCAGCTGTACCAAGATCTGCATGGAACCTGGGTCCCAGGGCGCAGGCAGGATGGGGATGGGGCTGTCTGGCTGTGAGCATGTGGCCTTGAGAGGCGGGCTGCCCTCATACAGACAGCCCAAAGCTGCAGCTCCACTCGCAAGCACACGTACCACCACGGTGATTGCCAGGCCTCATCCCTGTCTTCCTCCCTCCTCTGTTGCTGCAGTCTCTCCTCAAGCTTCTACTGGGGCAAAAAGGACGGTGGTGCCCGAGGAAAGAGGGCCCTGTTGTGGTCAGGGGTGTGTGAGGAGCTATCACCTCTCTTGGCAGTTCTGCCACTAAAAGACCTCATTAGGGGCCGGCCCGGTGGTGCAGCAGTTATGTTCGCACAGTCTGCTTTGGTGGCCCAGGGTTCGCTGGTTTGGATCCTGGGTGCAGACCTACACACTGCTTGTCAAGCCATGCTGTGGCAGGCGTCCCACATATAAAGTAGAGGGAGATGGACATGGATGTTAGCTCAGGGCCAATCTTCCTCAGAAAAAAGAGGAGGATTGGCAGCAGATGTTAGCTCAGGGCTAATCTTCCTAAAAAAAAAAAAATTAAAAAAATTAAAAAAAAAATAGAAGACCTCATTAATCAGGCATTTGAGGGTGACCAAATAGAATGATTAACTTTGGGGATTTCCAGTTTGGCCTGCATTAGACAGGAACCAAAGAAATTCATGCCAATGACAAGCCACACACTTGAGTCTTCCCACTTAAAGAGTTACTTTTAGGCAGAAGTCATGATGCCCTTTCCAAGGAATGGTTGTACGATATTGTCCAAACCACAGGAATTTTCCAAGCGAACGCTGGATAGCAGTGGTGCCTGGTGGGTTGGCATTGGCTCAGATAGAGAAACAAAAGAAAACTCGCCGTAAAAATAAAGCACTGGCATAACCCCCCAAAGTACCTGATTTTCCAACTGGAAATAACCCAAAAGCATGGTTGAGAATCTGTATTGATTTTTCAAGGTCTTTTCAGGGAAAGAAATTGAAGATTGAGGAAAGAGGTAAGGATTTTTCAAAATGAGTCAGAGTCCTTGTTTCTCTTCGGTCTCAAGTCTTGCCATGATGGCTGAGGGTCTTCGCTGGCAGTTTGCAACCCAGACTGCCGAGTCCCTCAGTGGGTCGCTGAGCTAAAGGTGTCTGGCGGAGCAGCCGTACACGGGCTGCTGTCGTCCTCTGGCCGCACTCAAGTACCCAGTGAGTCCAAGAAACTAGCTGGGAAGAGAGGGACGTGCTCCAGTCCATCGCATCAAGCTCCCTGGTACAGCGTGAATCCTGGCCAGGCTGCGAGAGGCCCTCAGGTGAACCGGTGTCCACCTGCCAGGCTTGGGGAGAACTCCTGACTGTCAGTCATGGTGACGGAAACTGGGGGCAGCAACCAAAATCTGTTCTGCCCTCTTCCGATGTTCCGGAGTTGTAGCTGGTCACTCGACCCTGTGCCCCTTGAGGCCAAGATGCAGGCGTGTGACTCAGTTCTTGCTGTGAGAGCGTGAAGAGGAGTGAGGTGGGCCACGTCCAGATGTGGGGTTTCAGACATCTGAGTCTGCTCCTCTGTGCTCTTTTGCCCCTTTTTACTGGTGGAAAGCCAGCCTTGACCATTTACGTGGTGACCAGGGTCAGAGAGAATGGCTGAGCAGTGACTTGGAAGGAACCTGGGATCCTTCATGGCAGAGGGATGGGGACTGCTTTCCTGTCCTGGACGACTCCTCTCAAGACTTCCACAAGAAAGTGATGAACGTGCATAGCCTTTAGGTCTTTTTGTTGTAACAGCTTACCTTTACCCTTACAAGACAGGCATGAACGCTCATTCTGCTCCCTTGTTACTCAACATGGCACTTTAGATCTAGCGAGAGAGGAAAATCCTAGTTAATTACCAAGGATGGGCCTGGTCAGCACGTTTGGATGCTCTCTATCCAAGCAGAGACGAGTGACTGCCAGAAAAACACTGACACAGTCCAGAAAGCATTTTGTGTGCAGCCATTGACCGTTCAGTTTAGTAAAAGAATGCCCTTTCACTTAGCATGGCGGGAAACTCCACCAGACAGTGTTCATGATGAGGACGATGAGGGTGACGTGGTTGGTCAGATGAGAAGACATGTCCACTGGAGACTCTGAGGGCCTCTTCTGGTACTACCTGGAGAGGGATGTCACCTCCCACTTTCTAGAGACTCTCGCTGGAATAACTCTCCCACCACGAGTGAACGGAAGGCTCCTCGCTAAAAGGCATCCTCTGCAGGTTTCAAGATTGTAACACGTTTTGCTCCCAAGTAATGCTGAGTATGTGCTTGACTGGATGGATCTTCTCTCAATAGCAACTATTCATTTTGGAAAAAATAGGAAAAACAGCTACCTAAACGCACTGGAGAGTGACCAAAAATCTGGAGGGGGCTGACACTTGGGTGAAGGACATGGCACCGAGCGGGGGTCCTGTTTTCATGATTTCCAGCCTGAGGACAGGACCAGACCACACCACCTGGGGAAGCAAAACTCTGTGGGAAACTGGCAGTCCCTCCAGCTTGAAGAACCAAAGGAAGAGTTTGGGACAATCACAGCCTCTGGAAAGAAAGGGGAAAATTCTGGAAAATAGGGAGACAGGAGGAGCCCCAACTTCTGTGTGTAAACTGTGCTCACATCTCTAGCTGACCCCTGAACCGAGTCCACACGGGGCAGACTCTGAGCATCTCGGATCAGAATACAAGACCTGAGCTGAGATTTGAGTGGTCCCCCGGGAGGCAGCGTTTGCAGTTTTCATTCAACAAGGTTAATATCAAGAGGTCTAACATGTAAGTCATTCGAGTCCCAGAAGAAAAGGAGAGAGAGCCACAGGAAAATAATTGAAGAAACAGTGGCTGAATTTTTCTTAAATTTGGTAAAACTCACATATTTACAGAGCTAAGAAACTCAGCAACCCCAAGCAGGATAAATACAAAGGAAAAAATGTTTCGTCACGTCACAGTAAAGCTGTTGAAAGCCAAACCCTACGGGAGAAGGGGCAGGGCTGACCGTGGGCCGAGGGGGCCTCGTCCTGCTGGGCCCTGAGTCTGCTCTGTGTGGGGCCCAGGCCTTCAGGGACAGAGTCGGTGGGTAAAGCACTGTCTTGTCCGAGGTGTGACCGTTCCTTATCTACGTGTTCCTGCCACCCTACACAGGAGGCATCAGAACCTCAGAAGGGCACTTGTTTTATTTAGAATTTCATGCAATTAGGTCTTCCTAATTACTACGCAAAAATTAACAACTTTCATTTATACCAACTACAAATACCAGATCTGATGGAATAAAAGATGCCATTTATTAGGATAATAATAACAACTTTAAAATGCCGAGGTGGCAGAAGGCACCTCAGGGCCTCAGGGTCGCACTAGAAACCGGTTCTGTTTCATGAGTAGCCAAAAGATGGAGTAACCAAACGTTTGCTGGGAAATGGGTCTCTGCCTCAGCATCTGAACACACCTCAGGGGGCGGCCCTGGGCTGGGGCCCCTTGGCTGACCGGACAGGGCGGATTTCTCTGTCTCAAAGTTTGAGCACTGCCCACGTGGTAAAGGACAAAGAAGAGAGCTTAAACAAACGGAGGCATAGAATGACCACAGGGAGGAAGTCTCCTCACAAAAAGACGTCACTTCCCTCTAGTTTATTTATACATTAAGCTTGATCCCATTTAAAATACCAGCAGTATGGAGGATTTTTAAAAAATGAGACAAGTAGATTATAAAGCTTGTAAGAAACATGCATATGAAATTTGTGTCAACTGTTTCTGGAAAGATGCACCAGAAACTGATTACTGCTTGCTTCCTGGGAAGGAAAGAGTGTGATGGGTGATAGAGACCGCAAGATTTATTTCATTGGTTCTTATGATTTTCTTTTCATTTTGAACTATATGAATATACAATTTAAAAAATATAAAATTATTTAAAATATTAGTTCTGACAGATTTTAAACAATTAAGAAAACCCAGGAAGATACTGACAAAGAAAAATAACAAAGTTTCCCATATATTAAAACATATTACAATGTGGTACTAGTTCATGAATAGATTGATGGAACAATCTATAAAGTCCAGAACACAAATGCAATATTATTACATAATAAAGTGGCATTTCAAATCAGTGGGATAAGTGTGTGATCATCTGGAAAAAAAACGTTCCATTCCAATTACCCATATTTACCAAAGTACATTTCATATGGGTGGAAAATTTGAACATGAAAAACAAAACTTTAAAAATCACAGAAGAAGGGCTGGTCCCGTGGCCGAGTGCTTAAGTTCGCATGCTCTGCTTTGGTGACCCGGGGTCGTGCCGGTTCAGATCCTGAGCGTGGAGATGGCACCGCTCATCAGGCCATGCTGAGGCGGCGTCCCACATAGCAGAACCAGATGCGCTCACAACTAGAATATACAACTAAGTACTTGGGGGGCTTTGGGGAGAAAAAGAAAGAGAAGAAAAAAAAGAAGATTGGCAACACTTGTTAGCTCAGGTGCCAATCTTTAAAAAAAAAATCACAGAAGAAAAGGGGGAGAATTATCAAATAATCTCTGATTTGGAAAGACCTTTTTAACTCTGACACAAAATCTGAAAGCCAGAAAAGATTGATAAATTTGATCAACCCCAAAACTAAGATATTAGTTGGCAAACACCACCATAAACAAAATCAAATGATAATCAATAAATTAGGAAGCCTGTCCCTCAAATAAGAGAAAAAATGGCTAATATGTTTAATAATAAGAATGCCCAAAAATCGTATATTAAAAAAGGCCAAGATCTTAATAGAGATGGGGAAAATATATGAAGAGTTTACAGGGAAAAAACCCCTAACTGGTTCCTTGGTGCTCAAACCCACGGTTAATAAGAATGCAAATTTAAACAACACTGCAATACAATTTCTTTCTTTATCAGGTTGGCAAGGATTAAGAGTAAAGTGTGCCATCACGTTATATTCGTAAAGGTGAGGAGAAAACAGGCAGTTTATACACCGCTGCCGGGAATGTAAATTGGTGAAACCTCTGTGGAGGATCATTTGACAATATCTAACAAAATTTAAAATGCATGAAGCTCTCAACCCAGCGATCCTAGGTGTTTATCCCACAGATAAAGCCTCCATTCGCAAAACAACTCCTGCCCGCCCATATTGAGACGGCATTGTTTGTGAAAACAAAATAATGGCAATAATTTAGCATCTGTCTGTCAGCAGGCTGGTTAAATAAATGTTGGTATAAACGGACTATAAAATACATAAAACCATTTCAAAGAATGAGGATGCTCTTTATGTGCTGAAATGAAACAATTTCCAATATACAAAGTAAAACAACAAAAACAACACGAGGAAGTATGTTTAGTACGCTCCCATTTGTATGAAATACATTGTGTGTGTGTATACATGTATGAATATTTTCCACACAGGTAGCCTATTTTGTAAACACTTGCCTTGTCAAGAAGTTGCCAACAGTGCTCTCTCTGGATAAAAGAAATAGGAGCCAGAGGAATGGAGGTGGCGCTGGTGCTCATATTACATGTTTAAAGAAGGATACAAAAATCAAAGAATTAAAAAGTTTCATTTATTCTTTCAACCATGTTTACTAAGCATCCCCATTGCTTATCCTGGATTACGGAGACGGGATAAGACAGAGAGCAAGACACATCAGATTTAAAGCAAAAGTAAGACGAGGAGAGGAGCCAGCTGCGTAGCATGATGGCTAAGTTTGCGTGCTCTGCTTCAGCGGCCCGGGGTTCGCAGGTTCGGATCCCGGGTGAGGACCTAGCACTGCTTGTCAGGCCACTCTGTGGTGCCGTCCCACATAAAATAGATGAAAATGATCACAGACGTTAGCTCAGGGCCAATCTTCCTCACACACACACACACACACACACAAAGGACCAGAGATTGAGCTGGGGGTGGAGTTGTACTGTGATGCCCGCAGCCCAGCCCAGGGCAGCATCACGGCTCTGGGATGAGGTCCAGGTGCAGGGAATGGGTGGCCTCTGAAGACCCAGAGACCCGGCAGGTCTCTGCTCGTTGCCAGGAAAGCCGTCTGCAGGTGTGGTGGGTCGGCAGCTGCATCTCTGCTCCCTGCTGGAAGCCCTGGGCTGGCTGGGGCTCCCCGCGTTTGATCGTGGGGTTCGTACCTCTGGATCCTCGCATCCATCAGATCCACACAACTGTCAATGTACCAGGCGCCCAGGGAAGCGCTCTCACCGCATCTCTGCCTCGGAGAGCTCAGCTTCTGGCATCCAGTTAAAGAGAAGCCATTTTTCGTGGCCTCGAAAAGACCAAAGGCAGCCCTGGCTGAAGGCACCTCAGGGCCTCAGGGTCGCACTAGAAACCAATTCCGTTTCATGAGTAGCCAAAAGATGGAGTAACCAAACATTTGCCGGGAAATGGGTCTCTGTCTCAGCATCCTGAACACACCTCAGGGGGCGGCCCTGGGCTGGGGCCCCTTGGCTGACCGGACAGGGAGGATTTCTGTGTCTCAAAGTTTGAGTGCCGCCCACGTGGTGAACATTCCGCAGGGCGAGCCAGCGCCCTTCAGTGCTGTAAAAGCGCTGGACCTCGGCTCCGCGAGCCGGCCTTGCACGGGCGGGCTGTGGCTCCCAAGCGCTGCTCTGACACAAACGGGCGTCGAGGCGGTTAGTCTGCTCCCCAGGAAGCTCGGACTTCCTTCTGCTCTTGTTGAACACAGTGTGGACGCACTTCCTCAGCCCTGCCTCGCCGCCCATAGTCGTCAGGTGGGATGGAGATCACGGAGCGCTTCCCGGCTCGGAGAGAAACGCGACACTGCGGGGCTGTCCGCCAAGCCCCACCGACTCTGCCAGCGAAGCTGAGTGTGTTTACCGAGTGCTTCCAAAAACGCTTCCTTAATCCCTCAACAATCCTTTGAAGTGGGATTTATAATTTCCTCCATGTTGCAAATGAAAACAATAGCTCAGGAAGGTTGAGCCATCATCCAAGGCCACAGCTGAAAAGCAGTGGCTCACCGGGTGACCCAGGACGCATGACAGGGAGCCCTCGAGAGCCCAGCTCTGCCTCACGCCTCACTCAGCCGCATCCGGATGAGCCGGGCCCTGCACACTCAGGGGCTTCCCGCTGGTTGCAGCCACCGGCCCTCCAGGACCAGTTCACCTGGCCCCATCTCATCGGCACAGTGAGTAATTACGAGAGGTTTTCCAGGAACTGAGAGCTCCTCGTGTCCACTGCAAGCTGGCCGAGACCACCGACTCGACTGGGCCTGCGTTGAAAACTCCACCCCAGACCATGCCTACACCACCATTTTGTGAACGCGTCCTGTGAAGAGGCGTGAAGCTTGGCCACACTTGTGCAGCCCATCGACGACCTCACCTTCAGTCACCTTCTCCACACTCAGGCTGCCCTGCATGCGTGCCCCGGCCCTGGATCGGGGAGACAGATCTGAGGGCACACGCTTCCTTTCTCCAGCCAGATCCATCTCGCAATAAAGCTGTTTTCCTCCTCCAGAAGTGGATGCTATAATCATTGACTCTTCATGCTCATCGGGCAAGAGAACCCAGTTTTGTGCAGCGACATGGTCATGAGATTGACCGTCACAGCCTGTCCTCTATGCCCGTGACTTTGGTCTGAGCGCTGGGGCCTTCAGCAAAGCCCAGCTCCTTGGCTCTTGGATGAATAAAGTGCTCTCCACGGAGCAGGGGCCCTGCCTCCTGGGCCTCCTGCCAGGCAGGCGTGGGGAGGCCATTGCTGCCTCAGCACGAGTCACTCAGAGCCATCCATGCCTCACCTGGGGACAGAGTGCAGCCGGCACCAGCCTCTGGTTGGTACCCTTCATGGAAGCCCCTGAGCCTATGGTTTAAGCCCAGCTGGCTTACTGGGGTCTTCATTTTTGTTTTCCAGGGTTCCCCTTCTGTGCTCACATTTGCCCAGTTCTCTACTCTGTTCCATTCCATTCTGTTCCAGCTCACGCCATTCCATTCTGTTCCATTCGTTCTCATCCTGTTTGTTCCCTTCCACGCTGTTCCACTCTATCGCATGCTAGTCTCATCTCTGGTCTGGTACAGACTGTCGGACCCCGGTCACCAGGATTTCCCATCTGTAGCGAGCTCCTCGGCTCTGCTTGTGTGGGGGTCTCTCCCCAATGCCCCCCGGGTCGCCTGGTCCTCAGCGGGCGGGCAGCTCCCTTGCTGTTGGCCAGCCTGCCAGGGGAAGGCAGCCTCTGCAGACACGAAGGGGCCGGGCAAGGAGCCCCTGAACCTGAAGCCGAGTGGGCTGGGGCGGACAGGGAGGTGCAGTCACGGGGGGATGGGTGGTTAGGGCTGGGGGAGCGGAGGTCCCCTCACAAACTGCCCTCAGAGGCAGTTACCCCACAGCTCTCCTGGGTCTCTTCTAGACATTCCTTTAATTCTAAACATGCTTGCCTCTGGAATAAAATATTCACAGAACTGAAAACGACCTTAGGGATCAGCTGTCTCACAGGTGAGGAAACCAAAGCTCAGAGACCTCAAGCTGTTTGCCCGAGGTCACACAGCAGGGCCTGGGGGGTGGGTCTCCCGGATCCTGAGCCCGGTAAGTTCATTGCAGTGCCCGCCACAGCCCCACACCTTGGGTGCACATTTGGCCTCTATTGCTGTGTGCAAAGCACCATGGCTTAGCGGCTTCAAACAGCACACTTATCTCTCACCGTTCCTGTGGAGACTGGCACGGCTTCACGGGTTCCTGAGCATTCTGGCCTCTGTGTTTCCTTAGTTTCTCTCTCCTTTGTCCCAGTCACCAACCTCCTAGCCCCAGGGAGCTTTCTTCCCTAATCTCGAGAGAGCAGGCTCTGCCGGTGGGGCTGGGCTCCGGGCTGTGGTCCTCCCGGCCGGGCAGGCGGCACCTGGGGGCGGGTCACAAGGTTATGCTTGCACGAGTGGACATGCTTTTACACAGTATTCGGTGTCCCACTTCCTGCAGGAGGCTTTCAGTCCATCTTGTTGGGAAGTCTGCAGGGTACGTTGTAGTCAAGTGGCCTTTTCAAAAACAATCGTAAGGGACAGAAGGACTTGCGAATGGAGTGCTTTGTGGCCCTTCTGGGCCCTCGTTGGTGAACAGAGAGGAGAGAGCTTGATTTCTGAGTATCGTGGGTCCTTTCCCTGTGGCCTCCAGAGGGTCAAGGTGTCCCTTCTGCTTTACTTAGGGAACAGTGTTGCTCCAGGAAACCAGGAAACGACACAATAGCATTCCAGAAACACCTGGCCACAGGGCCGTTGGGCAAGTGGCACTTTTCACCCCACTTAACCTGGCACTTGAAAGAAGGTTCTCAAGGCAGGAGAGGGAAGGACACAGAAACGAGAAAACTGATCTACACTGGAGCGTTTCCATGATCACGTCACACCAAAAATGTGTGGCAGGCTCGCTCCCCAGGTGACAAAGCGTGGATGCTCAGACAGCCCAGACACACAAACAGCAGGGCCCCCACCTCCCGTTCACCCCCAGTGGCCTTCAAATCCCTCTGGCTTTCCGTTCTCAGCTCTGTGACCTTGACCTGTTTACGTCGTCCTGCTGCCACTTCACTCATCTCGTCAGCACGCCAGGAACAACAGCCTGTGGGAGAGGCAGAGCCAGCTGGTGTCACCTGGGACGCACCTGGGACACACCTGTGCTGCCTGTGATATTACCTTGATGGGGCCACCGCATTTCAGGGTCGGCCCCCGTCTCGTGGGCTCAGAAAGTGAGCGCAGAGACGTTGATCAGGCACCACGTGGACTGACAACAAGCCGAGGTCGCCGCGTTAGTTCACAGCAAGAACTGGAACCCAGTGGACGAAACAGGCACACGTGTCTGCCTCCTACGTTCCCTCCTGTCTCCGTCTGTCGGGCTGCTGTGACAAAATACCACAGGCTGGGTGCCTTCTAAACAACAGGGATTCGTTTCTCGGGGTTCTGGAGGCTGGAAGTGCAGGATCAGCTACCAGCAGGTTCGGACGGAGTCTGGTGAGCCCGCTTCCTGGTTCTTAGACGGTGTGTCTCGCTGTGTCCTCACCAGGTGACGGGGTGAGGGAGCGCGCTGGGTTCTCTCTTCTGAGGGCACTAATCCCACACCTGTGGCCTAGCCACCTCCCAAAGGCCCCTTCTCCTAACACCACCACAGTGGGGGTTAGGTTTCAACATAAGAGTTTGGGGGGACACAAGCCTTCATTCTGTAGCACTTCCTTAAGGGCACATCTTCACGTGGAGACGGGACCATCCGAGGGTTGCTTGGAGCTCGCAGATTTGAGCTGGGGGGGCGGGGCTGGGAGTGGTCCAGCTGTAAGAGCTGATGCCTCCGTTGCCTCCTGAGCAGGCACTGATGCGCATTTTATGCGTCCCCTGTGGCCCCCTGCCTGGTGGCCTGCAGCTCTCCCGAGGGCTGCGTCCCGCTGATTCCTGCCAGCATTGGCCCTCCATTGCGTGACAATCTTCCAGGTCTTTTCCTTAGAGTTTTACCACCTATGTACGTGTCGCTACATGTACATACACATTGTTTAGTTTTGTCATTTTGGAACCTTCGTCAAATGGAATTGCGTGTTATATATTCTTCTACGACTGGTTTCTTTTGCTTAAGATACATTCGTTCATCTCCACAGCTTCGTTTCCTTCTTTATCAGCACTGGATGGTGGTCTGGTTTATACTGTCCCACAGTTTCTCCCTCCACGTTACTACTCACGGGTCTATCAGACGCTGCCCAATTCTTCCCCGAGGGCAGTGCCCATGTCCACACTCCCTGGAGCCGGAAGGGTCGCCACGGCCGGCAGTGCCTGGCTTCTCCGTGTGAACGTGGCTCCTTCTGATCTACTTTCCCTTGATTCCTCATGAAGTCGAGGCCTCCACGTGTGTTTCTGCACCATTTGTGTCTCCTTTTCTGATAGCGTTTTTTGAATATTTTTCTATTAGGTTATTTGTGTTTTTCTTGCCAATTTATGTGAATTCTCTACATATTATGGATATTAATCTTTTGTCAGTTATATGTCAGCATCTTTTCCTACTTCCTGACTTGCCTTTTTCATCTTTTCTTGTTTGTTTAAAAACATGTTTTTATTGTGGTAAGAACACTTAACGTGGAGCGATCTCCCCTCTTAAATATTAGCACACGACGCCGTCCTGGTGAGGAAGGGCGCACTGTGGTACCACAGATCTCTAGAACGTAATCGTCCTGCTTTTTAATCTCCTCATGGTACCGATGGTATCTTTTGATGAACAGAAGTTCTTTTTTTTTCCCCTTTTTCTTTTCTGCTTTATCTCCTCCAAATCCCCCTGGTACGTAGTTCTATATTAAGTTGTGGGTCCTTCTAGTTGTGGCATGTGGGACGCTGCCTCAACACGGCCTGACGAGCGGTGCCATGTCCGTGCCCAGGATCCGAACGGGTGAAACCCTGGGCCGCCAAAGCGGAGCGCGCAAACCTAACCACTGGGCCACAAGGCCGGCCCCAGATGAACAGAAGTTCTTAATTTTAACATAGTTCAACTTGTCAATATTTTTCATGATTTTGTGCGTATGTGTGTCTTAAGGTCCATCCCTACCCTGAGGTTGTAGAAAGTCTTTTTATCATCTTGTGAGAATTTTACAGTTTTTTTCACATGTAAGTATTTAATCCATGTGGAATTGATCTTTTTAATACGGTGTGAAATGTGGACCTAATATCGTTTCCCTCTCTGTTCGCTGTGTTGCCTCAGGACTCCGTACTAACCAGCACATATTTACCACTCATTGAGCAGGCGTAGCTGCTCCAGCAGACGTCTGTTTCCCAGCGTGCCTGTGCTCGGTTCTCAGCCCCTTTTCTGTTCTGCTGCCTCCGTGCGCGGCCTCAGCCCACACCAGCCCGTTCCAACTACTTAGCTTCTTGAGCTGTCTTCACCTTTCGGGGCGCGACCCCCAGCCTTATTCTTCTTTCTAAGGGTCTCGGCTACACTGGGTCCTTCATTATTTCTATATAAATTTGGGGATCAGCTTTTCAAATTCCATAAGAAAAAAAAGTCTCCTTGTGATTTAAATGAAATCTATTGACGCCACAAGACTGTGTGTTTTTGTTGTTGTTGTTTTGATAAAGTAACTTTTTACTCAAAAAAACCTGGAAGCTTCAAGTAGAAAACTGGGAAACACAGTAAAATAGAAATAGATAAAAGAAAAATCACTAAATCAACTCAAAACCCACCATCAGAGATGTGCACTGCTAACATTTTAATGTCATTTTATGTTTTCATAAATATTCTATTACCTACAAGGTACCTATTGAATAAACATACACTCATATTGAGTGTGCATGTGTACACACGTGCATTTATACGTGCTCCAGACACGCATATAATTGGTATACATTGATATACATTGATGGTAGATCATTGGCATACACTTATATACATCGATATGGTATCTATTGTAAGATGCCCATGGTGTCACATCTCTGGATTCAGGACGCTTGGTCTAATTGCTCTGGGCCAGGCAGAAGGCTTGCTCGCTGCATGGTCCCCTCATCTGCGTAGAACCTTGCAGGACAGAGCCGCTGAGAGCCACGAGGGGAGCACTTTTCACTCCACAAATGCTGGACGATGCTCCTACCGGTGTCAGTGTGGTGGGGGACCTGATGCGTGCATCCTGGGTGGGACGAGATGTGGAAGACAGATTCTAAACTGGACAAATCGTGAAGGCATCTTAACCAAATATTTTTGCCTTGTTTTTCATTTATGTATCCAAAGAAGTGGTATTTGGTAAAAACCTATGTCTAAATAAGTTAAAAATAGCTCTTTTGACAAGTATAAAATTAAAATTCTAGGGGCCGGTTCAGTGGTGCATTGGTTAAGTGTGCACGTTCCACTTCTTGGCGGCCCGGGGTTCACTGGTTCAGATCCCGGGTGTGGACATGGCACTGCTTGGCAAGCCATGCTGTGGTAGGCGTCCCACATATAAAGTAGAGGAAGATGGGCACAGATGTTAGCTCAGGGCCAGTCTTCCTCAGCAAAAAAGAGGAGGACTGGCAGTAGTTAGCTCGGGGTTAATCTTCCTCAAAAAAAAAAAAAAATTAAAATTCTAAATGTTGAGAAAACAATGTTTTTTAGTTTAATTAGTTGAATCGAACTTTTTTCCTCTTAAACTGGGTACAGAACAAGGAGATGCCTCTGATTATCTGAAGTTCCATACAGATGTCTGTGGATGGGTTGGTACAGTCCATTAACACAATTTAGCACAGACTAGCACTGGGGCCAGCTCCTGTGGGGTGGGTGGGGTGGGAGATGATCCATGCTTCTGCGTTGCCTGCTTCACACAGGTAGACCGCCTGGAAACCCATCACTCTCCCCAATAATTGGGAATTGGCCGTGGTTTTGTCTTAATTCTGACATGGAATTATCAGTGACTTCCTCTAATTATCGCTTCCAGATTGATTGAAGTTTGATATCGTGTTTTAGGTACCATATGCATTGTTTTCTCAATAATATATCCTAAGCTCGCTTTGCCTCCAAGTCCCTTCTTTTGGGAAGTGAGGTCCGCGGCGGTCACCAGGTGGCTGGGAAGGGGATACGGGTCGTACTGCTGCCCCCTCCTGGTGGAGGAAGTTATTGTAAAACATCAGAGCAAAGAAACACGGTTGCACGTCCTCGGGTACCTTTCTCCCACAGGCCACACAGCTGACCAGATGCAGGAGCTGGGAGTTTCCTACAACGCCTGAGAGCTGAAGTGAACGCCACCTGGATGCACGGCTCCAAAGCAATGGTGGCATTGCTACTAGATTCAAGCCAGTTTCAGGCAGAATTTACTTTTTTCCTTACTGCTCATCAGGTATTAAATATTCAGTGAAATTTTTGCTTTTCCTGGATACTTGACATTGCAATTATTTCAAATGTACTATTTCGTTCTATACCGTGTATTCATTTTTATTAGAGTATGTTTTTGTTTACGTGTACTGTGGATACTTTTTAAAAGAATCATTCAAGTTTATTTTGCTTTATATTTTGTACCAGTTTTTAGTAATATGTTGCTTTGTCAATATGAATTTTGCATAAATTTATTCTAATTTATTTTACATTGTGGCTCGCTTTTTATTTACTAGCATTTCCTGAAGTGTAATTCCCATATTGGCTTTTATATGGTATGTGAAGTATTTATAAATTTACTAGTAAATCTATTGTGTTCAGTTGCATTCTATATAATAGTATTTACCAATACAATATATTTCTTTTTAAGTCCGTGGCTTTCGATTTTTCTTTTTCAGGTTTAGTAGAAAATTACCACACATCTAAAATGTATCATCTCAACTGGATTCCAATATATACTGTAACTTTATTTATGTATGTTTACCCCTATAATTCCACTTGAAAATAGCTTTCAATACATAAATGATGAGAAATGCTTTCATTTTTCAAAAAATGTCCTTGTCAGGTTAGGAGCATGTTTCAAATGCCAACAAATATTTCGGGGATCATGGGCTGGGCTGGGTGGTCCAGCGGCTGCCCCCGTGGTTGTAATCACGGGGAGACAACTTCTAGCTGGAGGATGGAGTTGCAGGTGAGCTCCACGAATCAGGGACTTGGAAGGACTGCTGCCCCGGTAGCAGTTAGTGCTACAGTTAAAAGTTCACACCGAGCTGGTCCGCTTCCCGCCTAGCCATCCCGCTGTCCCTCCGAGAAAATCTTTGGAAACAAGGGGTCATTGTCGCTGGGAGTTTAACTGTTTCCTTATGAGATAAACACATCCTGCAGAGGGAACGCAGGTATGCCCGCGCCCTTCCGGTGGAAGGCTTCCTGGGGATGCGGTCCTGCTTTCTCTGCTTTCTCCGTGGTGGACCCTGGGCGGAAGTGCTCCCTTGCTCAGTTCCCTCCCTTGTAGGAAAGTGCTGCGCCCCCGCCCCCCCCCACCCCCCCCCACCCCGCCCCCCCCGCCCCTGCCGGCAGCCACATGTGCTCTCCATGGCCCACTTCCCAGCCGCAGGGGACTGGACCAGTGCAGACACTCTTCACCTTTACCCACTGATCTCTGCACGAGGTCAGAAACATTTCATGTAAATCACAGACCAGTGAAAGCCAGAGAGAGAGACAGAGACAGAGACAGAGAGAGAGAGAGAGAACCAGGCAAAGCATAGAGAGTCAGAGACTGAATATGGAGAAACAGCACTGAGGTCTCTGCTGTTTCTGGCTCCAGGCCCTTCCAGAGGCTTCAGCATGTTCCAGCTTTGTGTTCACAACACAGCACTTGTCCCAAATGTCACTGCTTCCTCTTCTCGCTTCAGCCAGCCTGAGCTAGGTTGCACTGCTTACAACCCAGGTGTAAGAATGAATATGGTGGATGATGCTTGTCTGCTCGGTATAGTAGTGGGACTATATTCTGGAACCTTGGGTTGTTTGTTCTTTAACACAAGAGAACTGGCGTTAAAGTAGCTGAGAGAATAGGGGTTGGTCAGCAAATGAAGCAGAGAACAGGAGGTTCCGAGTCAATTCTAGCAGCATCCTGCCCAGATTCCGTCCCGGAGGATCTCTGCCCTCTGGAAAATCTTCCCCCGAGCCCCACCCGCTAGGTGAATTCGTCTCTGCGTACCCTGTCCTCTCTTCTTGCAGCACTGAAATGTACTTCCGTTTGCTTATGCGTCCCAGCAGGAAGGGGCGTCCCACAAAGTACGGGTCTGTTTATTTATCTTTGTGAGCCTGCACATCCGAGGTGCTAAGAGAACGAGTGAATGGCTTCCCGGGTACCCCTCAGGTCTCGTCATCTTTGTTAGCATAACCCAGCATCCTCAGAGCGACCCCTTCAGTTCACCCACAGGTGGTCTCGGCAGCCCGGCCGTGGATGGCTGTGGGCCAGATGCTGGAGCAGGCGCCTTGCCAGGGAAACACCTCATGAGAACCAGGTGCCCAGGCCACTGGCCTCTTGGGTCGCATCCAGACTTCATTCTGTGCTTTTCATTCCAACTTCTGCCAACTTATATGGGGTTTGCTTGTGAGCAGCTCGGTTTCTGACAATGCTTTTAGAAATCTGATGAATAATTATCACGCTATTGTACATTTTGCTATTTTATATTTTGAGGAGAAAACTCAAAACCACCTGAAGAACCGATTCAAGGCCCCGTCTGGCCTCAGGCCGAAGCCAAGATGGGGGACCAGGAGCCTGGCTTCCTGGGGACTGTATCGGTTAGGCTTCTCCAGGGATGCAGAGCCAGTAGGATGTGTATAAAGACATTTATCACAGGAATTGAAGGAAATACAGGTGCACCGCATCCTCCTCCTAAGCCCCGTTGTCACGACTACTGCGTCAGCCTGCGCTTTGGATGTTGCGTTTAGGGGTTCAATTTGTTGACGGTAAATTCCGCAGTGTGGTGTTTATTGATTAATCCATTTAAAGAGGGGATGGCGCCCAAATCCTGAGGCTGCTTTAGGACAACTTACAGGGCTGATTATGACTAGTGGGGGTGAGACTAGCATTTGTAGCACAATAATCCACGACAGCCTTGGTGGGTCAGGATTATTTTCTCTACCGCAAAGCTAGGGAGCCGAGCCCTGGGGGCTGAGGAACTCGCTGGGGTCACAGTGGTGACAGATGGAGCTGGGACTGAACGCAGCCCATCCAGGTTGGAGCCAGCTCTCTAGCAACGAGTGAGGGGAGGGGATGCGAGTGACGGGAGGGAGGGGTGCGAGGGAACCAGCCTCCGCCCCCTGCCCAGGAGCTCCCATCCACGGTGCTGCTTCAGCCCGATGCTCCCAGCTCATGTTAGTCACACTCAGGAGACCTGTTTTCCAAGTGGCTGGTTTTCCCAAGTGAACTTTGTGCCAGGAGCACTTCCTCCAGCTCCTCATCCTGACCTTGGGAGCCCAGCCAGTGGACGTTCAGCCTTTTGGGTCTGAGGTTGGCAGGCAGGCAGGCAGGCTTTCCTTCATCCGCAGGACAATGGCTTTCATAATTGGGGTCTTGTAGGAGCCATCAGCTCTCTACATAAATTAACTGCTTGCCTCCTCGTATTACCTCCCTTGGTAGAAAATGAAGGTCCATCTTGCTGTTGGTGAATTCGACATCGTGGGGTTACTGACCAGTCCATTGAAAGGGGGTGACTCCCAGAGCCTGAGGCTAGTTGAGCAGGTAGAGGGGGTGGAAACTAACGGGAAGGAGGCCAGCTGGTGAGCCTGACTGCCCTCTCTTCCAAGGAAGTTCCCATTAAAGAACACAAAATCTATGAAGGTGCCAGAAAATGTCAAAACTTTAAATTTTATTTACAATTTGCAATTTATTACATGAGCACAGTGGATCTCCCTGCCACTTTCCTCTATTCGAATAATGTTACTTGTGGTCCTGAGAGCAATATAAATTAACATCCTGGGGAAGCCGTTTCCACCCTGATGGAATGTGGGATGGGGGTGGGGTGGGATGTAGCGATTTCATGACACGTTGCCGTTGGTCCTTAGCTTTCCTGCTCAGGCCGTCAGTAGACACAGGGCCAGCCGTAGGGACAGAGTCGGCCTGCATGAGACGGTGCAAGGGCTCCAGGCAGATCCTCACCCGACTGTGGCTCCCGTCCAGGTGCACAGACCTGGCGGTCACGGCCTGCTGTTGCGCTGGGTTGAACACTGGCCTGGCCTCCTAGAAAATACTGACACCCCTGGGAAGGGTTACTGCAGGCTTAGGGTGCAGGCATCCACCAGCTCCTCTCCTCCGGGCGATGGGTCTGAGGGTGGAGGGTCCTCACGGACAGGAAACCACCTCACCCAGGGTACACTTGCTGGACACACGTCCAGCTCCCTCCTCCAGACCCCCGTTTCTCTCCCCTTAGAAAGTCCCCAGCCAGTAGGAGGGTGCTCAACCGCTACCAGAGCGAGCTTCTGCCGCCATGGCCCCTTCTGGAAGAGGCTCCAGGAAGGAGACCTGGGCCAACAGTCCCACCCCACCCCTGGACACTGTCCGACACGCCACTCCTCCTCTGCCTGAGGACGGCGCAGACCCCTCCTCTCCCACTCCACCAAGAGGAGCCCAGCCTCGGGGAAAAGACACAGAAGCTCCTGCTCCAGTGCCTGGGGCCCTGGTCAGGAGGGTCTGTCCTCCCTGTACCCTCATCGGGTATTTTCCAGGTGCCATTCCATCCCGTGCATCCTGCTGCCCCAGGACTCAGACTGTAACAGCCACCTTAGGGAAAGGAAGCAGTATTGTAACTATGACCCTGGCTCACCAGTCTCTGTGAACATATTCTAGCCTGCACGTGGCCTAGATGATTAAGCACCTCTCACTTTTACAAAACACATGATCTGCCAGTTCTATGACTCCTGCTTACGTATGTCTCCCAGCTGTGATAAGACAATAACTTTGTTCTCTGACTTCCCCAGGAACATGACGACTTCCAGAAAGAAACACTCTGCGTCAGTCCCCGTCACGAATGACAGAAGCAAGAGATAATGAGGTGCCTTGAAGTCCGTCGAACAAGATGGTGGACATCCCGAAACCCCCTCCCTAGCCCATTTCCCCTATGTAACTGCTTCAAGGTTCTGTGTGATTTTAAGATGGTTCTTCAGGACACTAGTCCAGTATCTTCCGATTATGCCAGCTGATCGTATAAACTTTCCTTTCTCAACCACTGGTTTATTTGATTGGCACCAGACTGCAGCGAGCAGAACGAGCCCCTTTTGCTTGGTTACACAGTGGAGACATGTAGTGAGTGCTGGATAAATACTTGAAGACCCTCACCCAGTTTGGGGCAGATGGAGTCCCGTGAACGCCCGGCTCCCTTCTCATCTGCCACAGCATCGAAAGTCCCCGGAAAGCTGACCCTCGGGTCAGCATCTCAAAGGCTCACGGTGGGTGGGGGTTGGATGCCCAGAGGACCACAGGGTCCCCAGGTCTTCAGACTCCCATCTGGTAATTTCCTGGAGAGGATTTTTCAGGTTGAGCGAGAGAAGGACCAGGTTGGTAGCTTACGACTAATTGCATAAATATATTTATACTTCAAACCAATTCACGATCAAACGAGTCTCACTCAGCACCTCATTAAACATTAAAACCAGCATAAACCACTCTCTATCTGAGGATGAAAGCTTTAGACAGGGACAGCTCACCACGCTTCCTTTACTCACTGCTGTCATCACCCACAAAGCCATCGCCGTTGGGAACACATTAGCCCAGCGAGGCTGACCTCTGGCCGGCCGCCTGTCCTTTGTTCCCACCAAGCATGGCTCCCTTGGAGTCCCAAGGCTGGTCTGCTGCTCGGCGTGAAGGAAGCTGCTCCTCTGGGCGTCCTCGGAGTCCTGAGCGGAGGGGTACTGTGTCCATTGTCTGGTACTATGGACTCCCCATCCTGCTCCTGTCACCAGGGTGCTCGTCTTTCGGCCTCCCTGATAACTGTAGGCTTGTTAAGTGCTGGGCCCGCTGAACCCTCCAGATTCTGAATCTTCCGGGATTCCTGCGCTGTGCCTGGAGGAGAGCTGGTCCTCAGCAGCACTGATGGGTGAACGGTTGCGCGGAGGAAGGAACCCGGCTGTTCTTCATATATTTATCACGAGTTAGAGGAAGGGTTACCTCTCCACCCCCTAAAAATCCAAATTGCTCAGCACTTAGACCTGAAGGGTCTTAAGGAGTCAGAAGGCCCTGGTAAGGAGGACAGAGCTAAGAGAAAGGAAGAGGAATGACACCCTCACATCCTCCAGGCCCTGAGCTGGGATCCCGGACAGGATCCCTTGGCTGAGGAGTGACAAATGTCGGCCTCCCCAGGGGCTGGCCAAAAGGAGGATGTCTTCATTCTCTTTATCAAACTGACCGGCATTTGGCTGTGTGGCTCGAGTGGCAGGGACGAAAAAGAGTGCCCTCGTGGTCAAGCTGCCTCCTCCTGACCTCCTGCCCACATGGAAAACTTGTCTTTAGTGGTGGGACTTCTTCCTGCCAACCCCAGGGCCGAGGGTGTCAAGGGGCGGGCGGAGGGTGGTGGGGGCTGCCTCGGGGAGGCGGAACAGAAGCAGATTTACATTAACACGCCGGAGAGCATCTGGGGCAAGAAGGCAAGGTGGGTCCTGGAGAGAAAAGAGGAGGCAGCCGGGGCGAAGACGCTGGGTTTGAGGAAGCAGAGAGAGAGGGTTTCTGTCCGTGGGAGAGTCTGAAGGCAGGGAGGCTGGTTGTGACTGAGAAAGAGCTCCCCTCTGGCTTCTCTGGAGGGACCCTCGTAAAGGCCCCGAGGTTGCCGTGAACACAACCCACCCGGAAGTGCAGCAGGAGCCAGCTGGGGGTCATGGGGGTCTCGCTCGCAACCTGGAAAGGCCAGGGGCTGCTGCTTGCTACGGGCCGAGTGGTCCCCAAAGGATATGTTGGAGTCCCAACCCTGGCACCTGTGGATGTGACCTTGTTTGGAAATAGGATTTTCGCAGACGTGATCAAGTTAAGATGGGGTCAATAGGATGGGCCCTCATCTGGTATGGCTGTGTCCTTACAAGAAGAGGAGAATGCCGTGTGAAGACAGAGCACGGGGGAACGCCCTAGGAAGGCACTGGAGCGATGCACGCACAAGCCAAGTGACACCACAGTCCGCGGCCACAGCGGAGGAGGCGGGGCAGGCTCTCCCCAGGGTCTCGGGGGGCGCAGCCCTGCTGACACTTTGGTCTTGGACTGCGGGCCTCCAGAAGCACGAGACGATAGATTTCTGTAGTTTGAAGCCTTCTGGTTTGTGGCACTTTGTCACACAGCCCCAAAACTAATTCGATACTAGAAGTTGTGTTTTGAGAAAAACCCTCCACGAGAAACGTGGGGATTGAGTCCTCCAGTGGGGCTGGGGCAGCGAGAGGGACCTCGCCAGGCCGGCAGGGAGTGAGAAGACCTAAACTGCTGGGCCAGGCGTCCATCTCTCCCCTCTGACACCAGCACTGCCTGGCGACCTGCAAGTGGGGCTCAGGGTCCCTTCACCTGCCCCAGGCCGGATGCCCCAGCTCTGCCCGAGCACAAACTTTCCCATTTGTTCCGATCTTGTGCCTGAAATAGGTGGTTTTTGTTTTGGTTTGGTACGAAGCTCCAAAGCCAGGATTTTGATACTTTTTCCTCTGGTTTAGGTGACAAAACGCCCCAGTGGCACTGGGGGTCCCTTTTGTTGTGGCTTAAATGTGGGGAGGAAAGGCATGGAGAAAGGGGTGCAGGAGACGGCAGCTACGTCAACCCACAACGCTGCTGCCCTCCACCCCGACTGCGCTTCACACGCTCGCACCGCCCACCCCACCTCACGGGCAAGGAAAGCAAGACTCAAGGCAGAGAGACAGCTGGTGGGGAGTGGGACGCTCACGGACACCCCACTCCGACCCCTGCGCCATCCTCAGGGAGGAGCTCTCCTCCTGCCCGCCAGCCCCTGCTCCCCAGACACATGCAGAGCCTGTAACCTGAGGTGTGGGAGAGGCCCCATCCTGGAGCAGCCAGGGCAACCAGGAGTGTCTGCCTCCTCTTTTTTTTTTTTTTTTTTTGAGGAAGATTAGCCCTGAGCTAACATCTGCTGCCAACCCTTCTCTTTTTTCTGAGGAAGACTGGCCCTGAGCTAACATCCATGCCCATCTTCCTCTACTTTATATGTGGGACATCTACTACAGCATGACGTGCCAAGCGGTGCCATGTCTGCACCCGGGATCCGAGCCAGCGAACCCCGGACCGCCAAGAAGCAGAACGTGCGAACTTAACCACTGTGCCACTGGGCTGGCCCAGCTCCCTCCTCTTTTTTTCTTTTTTTTTATTGAGTTAATGATAGGTTACAATCTTGTGAAATTTCAATTGTACATTAATGTTTGTCAGTCATGTTGTAGGCGCACCACTTCACCCTTTGTGCCCACCCCCCACCCCACCTTTCCCCTGGTAGCCACTAAACTGTGCTTAGTCCATAATTTTAAATTCCTCATATGAGTGGAGTCATACACAGATTACCCTTCTTTCGCTGGCTTATTTCACTTAACATAATTCCCTCAAGGTCCATCCATGTTATTGCAAATGGAATGATTTTGTTCTGTTTTGCAGCTGAGTAGTATTCCATTGTATATATGTACCACATCTTCTTTATCCATTCGTCTGTTGATGGGCACTTAGGTTGCTTCCACGTCTTGGCTATTGTAAACAGTGCTGCAATAAACATTGGGGTGCATAGGACTTTTGGGATTGCAGACTTCAAGCTCTCTGGATAAATACCCAGTAGTGGGATGGCTGGATCGTATGGTAGTTCTATTTTTAATTTTTTGAGGAATCTCCATACTGTTTTCCATAGTGGCTGCACCAGTTTGCATTCCCACCAGCAGTGTATGAGGGTTCCTTTTTCTCCGCACCCTCTCCAACATTTGTTGCTATTAGTTTTAGATATTTTTGTCATTCTAATGGGTGTAAGGTGATATCTTTGTGTAGTTTTGATTTGCATTTCCCTGATGATCAGCAATGATGAGCATCTTTTCATGTGCCTATTGGCCATCAGTATATCTTCTTTGGAGAAATGTCTGTTCATGTCTCCAGCCCATTTTTTGATTGGGTTGTTTGATGTTTTGTTGTTGAGTTGCGAGAGTTCTTTATATATTATGGATATTAAGCCTGTGTCAGATATATGACTTGCAAATATTTTTTCCCAGTTAGTGGGTTGTTTTATTGTTTCAATCCTGTTTTCATTTGCCTTGAGGAAGCTCTTTAATCTGATGAAGTCCCATTTGTTTATTCTTTCTATTGTTTCCCTTCTCTGAGAAGGCATGGTGTCCAAAAAGATCCTTTTAATACTGATGTCAAAGAGTGTACTGCCTACGTTTTCTTCCAGAAGCCTTATGGTTTCAGGTCTCACCTTTAGGTCTTTGATCCATTTTGAGTTTATTTTGGTGAATGGTGAAAAAGAATGGTCAATTTTCATTCTTTTACATGTGGCTTTCCAGTTTTCCCAGCACCATTTGTTGAAAAGACTTTCTTTTCTCCACTGTAGGCCCTCAGCTCCTTTGTCAAAGATAAGCTGTCCATAGATGTGTGGTTTTATTTCTGGGCTTTCAATGCTGTTCCATTGATCTGTGCACCTGTTTTTGTACCAGTACCATGCTGTTTTGATTACCGTAGCTTTGTAGTATGTTTTGAAGTCAGGGATTGTGATGCCTCCTGTTTTGTTCTTTTTTCTCAGGATTGCTTTAGCAATTCGGGGTCTTTTGTTGCCCCATAAGACTTTTAGGATTCTTTGTTCTAATTCTGTAAAGAGTGTCATTGGGATTCTGATTGGGATGGTGTTGAATCTGTAGATTGCTTTAGGTAGAACGGACATTTTAACTATGTTTATTCTTCCAATCCATGTACATGGAATGTCTTTCCAGCTTCTTATGTCGTCATCCAATTCTCTCAGAAAGGCCTTGTAATTTTCATTATATAGGTCCTTCACTTCCTTAGTTAAATTTACCCCAAGGTATTGTATTCTTTTTGTTGCGATTGTGAATGGTATTGTATTCTTGAGTTCTTTTTCTGTTGGTTCATTACTGGAGTATAGAAATGCTACTGGTTTATGCAAATTGATTTTATACCCTGAAACTTTGCTGTAGTTGTTGATTACTTCTAACAGTTTTCCAATGGATTCTTTGGGGTTTTCTATATATACCAGCTGCCTCCTCTTGACACTAACCCCAGGTGTGTCTGGTGACAGTGGGGATGTGGGCCCTCAGGGAGGGCACTCAGAGCAGCATGGGGAGCCCAGAGACGCCGAGGATGCCCTGGGCAGCAGGCAGGGTTGGAGGGAGGGTGACGGATCCGGTGCAGCAACATCCCCTCAGATGGTCATCAGGCTTGTTCCAGTGGGCCACCCCAGAAGTCCTGGGTGAGGGACGATGACCCAGGCCCGTCTCTGCAGGTCACACCAGAAGACATCTTGTT
The DNA here is from genome assembly GCF_041296235.1 of Equus asinus. NCBI lineage: Eukaryota > Metazoa > Chordata > Mammalia > Perissodactyla > Equidae > Equus > Equus asinus. Next base: position 82,117,143 of record NC_091800.1, read on the forward strand.
GGCACAGACCTGAAAAGCATTCAGCAATTTCCTACGTGGTAAGGCGACAGACACATAAAATAATTCTACGTGACGTCTGGGGAAGCAGTCCAGCATGCAGTGGCTCATTTGGCCAAAATGAGATCCAACAGACACAAAGAAAAGATACTGCCCTTTATCAAACCACACTTCTGTCTCCTTCTAGGTCGGGTTCTTGAATTGTTTGATGAAGAATCCAAGAACGGAAGTGATGGGGAAAAGGTAAGAAAATTTATTTAAACACAAATTTTCATCTCAGGTCCAAGTGCAAAAAAAAATACCTCCAGCAACACCATCTGAGGTCCAGGTGCCACGTGGAGATGCTGGGAGTGCCCCTTCTATTGCATATACGGTTGAGCATTTTGCCAGAAACGTCTATAACCTGAGTTCCAACTACGACAGCTCCATTACGTGTTAGCCTCACAGTGAAAACAGAAACAATGATTTGGGGGAAAATACAGGTAAATTTACTTGTTACGAATTATAGATCCTCCAGGGTGGATCAAAAGCTTATTAGGACATTTTCTCTCAAAGACATGTAATTCGAGATAATGGTGGGGCCGTTTCAACTAATAGTTGTCAAGACTGTGGGCTCGCGGAAGCCGGGTGGAGGGAGAGGTGCTGTGGTGCCAGCTTCCGAGTTGTGTGTGTGAGTGTGGTGTGTGTATGTGGGTGCTGTGGGTTGTGTTGTGTGTGCGTTGTGTGTGTGCGTGTGTGCATATGTGTGCACACTTGATCTCAGTCCAGGTTAGGTTCCCCGGGCACAAAGTGTGCCAGGGGAGGTGCCTTTAGAAAACTCAGTCAGGCATCATTTCCACGAACCACGTCGGATTTCCACTGACCACCGGCCCTTTCTCCTTATGGAGATACTGTTTCATTTACTCATTGTTGGACAAAAAGGCAGAAACTTAAGATTTTTCATCATCATAAAAGCAGTATTAGTTGCAGCAAATGAGGCGGTAATGTATACTAATAGCAACACGCTGTAACATGCGCCACTATGAGCCCAAACGTGTTCCTTTATTAGAGCTGACCATCTCCATCCTGACCGCCTGTGCGGCCTCGTTCAGCTGGAGCAAGTTTTGAGGAGCCATGTGGTCGGGCAGAAATTGTTTGTTTTTTTTTTTGAGGAAGATTAGCCCTGAGCTAACATCTGCTGCCAATACTCTTTTTTCTGAGGAAGACTGCCCTGAGCTAACATCTGTGCCCATCTTCCTCTACTTTATACGTGGGACGCCTGCCACAGCATGGCTTGCCAAGCAGTGCCACGTCTGCACCCAGGATCCGAACCGGCGAACCCTGGGCTGCTAAGTGGAACGTGCGAACTTAACCGCTGGGCCACCAGGCTGGCCCTAGAAGTTGTGGACGCGTTATCTCCCTTCACCCAGAGCCGACATTGATTTGATGAAAAGTTAGACATGATCGAAGAACTCCAAAATCAAGTAGACTTGGAGTTCCATGATTCCTCCTCAAATTACAACTGTGATGGCTTGGCTGCCCCTTCGCACCCCCTGGGGAGCCGTTCAAACAGTCCGGTGCTCAGGCCTATTTCTTTCAATGCACAAACGATAACAGGCTCCATGTTAACTCTAACTCTATACATTTTTGTCTGCCTAATTCCCTATCTTATCTATTGACAAATAAAAATGGCAAGCAATAGGATATATTGGAGAATATGAGGAAGCCATTTGGTATAAACCTAATTTGGCCTGACTTTGTTTTTCCAAAAGGGCCTGGCTGTGGCCATTGAGCATGCATTGTATATCTGCTTAGACATTTTGAGATAAAGGTGCAACTTCCCTCCCTCTCCCAACGTTGGCATCTCCTTAAAGATTAAGCATCTTTCCTTAGGCTGGGAACTGATTGCAGTGCTCATCTGTGACCGCCCAGCTCGAGGCAACAGACCTGCCACCCTGCGGGGTTCTCTGAGACAGCAGACCTATCTGCTGTTTCCATCAGTCGCTGTGCTGACAGAGAAGCCTCATGACTATAGTGAAAGGAACATTTCAATCATATGTGAAACATGCTCTTTGAGGGTATATAATCACCCTTATACCCCCACTTCTTTGGAGTGCTCTGTTCCTTTGTGGAAAGACTCTCCCGGCTTATAATCCTCAGATTTAAGCTCAGAATAAACTCATCCAAATTTTCATTTATAGATTGGTTATGGATTGTTTTCGTTGACATTATCTGTCTATCTTTCTGCTTCATTGCAGAACAGGACCTCTAGAGCAAGATGGGATTTTGGTTATAAATATACAGGAAGATATATTTTTTTGGGGCGCATCTGTAAATTTGGTCCTGCTACATACCAAATGAGAGCAAAACCAGCCAGGAGCCAGGTTTGTTTCCCGGCCACTGGGCACCAGGCACTGAGACCCTCATCCTCTGTTGTCTGTCTCCAACACAGAACCTTTGGCTAATCTAGTGACCTGCTTTGAAGCGACTATGACCAAAGGCCTAAGTTTCAAAATTTAAATAACAGCTAAGCTGGGCTACAGTCTGACCGTGGAGTAATCTGGGTGTGCCTCCGGCCGTAAGTGTCTCCAGAACTGGCCATGAGCATTTCCAGAACTGCACGGATCCTAAATTCCCGTCAGCTCCATTTAGACATCAAAACATTGCGTCCCTCATTAAAAACGCTAACTCAACTCTCACGCTAATCCGTGAAGCAGACACTGTTCCCCATTTCACAGCTGGGAGGACTGCGGGGTGAGCCCAGGCCGTGTGGCTCCCAGAGCCTGGCTACAGCCTTTCTGCCGTCCGTCTTCCCCACCAGACCAACCTGTCTGGGTGGCTCCGAGGCCGTCTCCCTCTCTTGTCCCCTCCCCACCGTCCCTGGGAGAAGAGGAGACAGATCAGGCCAGCGCACTCCCTCAGGTTCCACAGTAAGGGGATCTGGACTCAGTTCTTCAACCCACTGTCTATGTTTTAAAAAGAACTCTGTCAACGGTGTGGGAGTTAGATAGAAGAGTTCAAACAACGGAGATAGTTCCAGTCCAGGAAGAGAAGAGAGAAGCCTGAACGGAGGCAGCACCGGTGAGGACGGCGGGGAGGAGAGATTCTGGAAACACCCAGGAGTTATAATCACTGTGCTTTGATGAGTGGCTCTCGGAGGTGAGGAAGAGGGGTCAAGGATCACTCACATCCTCCAGCTTTGGGAGCTGGGGGGATGGGGTCACATTAGCCAGGATAGGGAATATAGGAGAACGAGTGAGTTTGAGATGAAAATAGGGCACCTGAGTAGAACCTTCTAGAAGGCAGATGAATATTTGGAGCTGAAGTTCAGGAAGGGGGTTTGGGCTGAATCCTGAGCCAAGGGGCAGTGTTCACAGATGCGGGATAAAGGGGGTCGTGGGAAGATGTTGTTGATGCAAATAATCCAAAACCAATCTATAGATCAAAATTGGGGTGAGTTTATTATGAACCAACTCTGAGGACCACAGAGCCTGGGAGAGTCCTTCCACAAAGGAACGGAGCACTCCAAAGAAGTGGGGTGCGCAGAGTGGTTACATACCCTCAAAGAGGATGCATCCCATATGATTGGAATGCCCCTTTTACAACAGTCAGCACAGCAATTGATGGGCACAGCAGGCAGCCTGTCTGTCGTCTGGAGCTGGGTGGTCACAGGTGAGCTGGGTGGTCACAGGTGAGCGCAGCAATCAGCTCCTAGTCTAGGGAGAGATGCTTATCCTTAAGGAAATGCCAGTGTGAGGAAGTTGCACCTTTATCTTAAGGGCATTTATTCTTGTCTGTGGGATACAGCAAATGCTTAAAGCAGATATAAATGCAGGCTCAATGGCCACGTCAGCCCTTTTGGAAAAAACAAGATTAGGCCAAATTAGCTTTACACCAAGTGGCTTCCTCATATGCTCCAATGTATCCTATTGCTTGCCATTTGCTATCAGTGTCTGCCTGCCTTGTTACCCCGTCTCGCACCTTCTCCCGCTCAGCCTGCTGAGGAGTGAGCACTCACCACAGAGAAGGAAAAGTCGACCTACAGCCTCAGCTTGGAGAGGCCCCCACCAGCACCTGGGGTTTGGCTTCTGGGAGCCCACGGGGGGCCTCCTCGTACCTGGTGGCTTGGGTGCCCCACTTTTCCATCTAGAGAAGGGGAGGGGCCTCACAGGCACAGTGGCGGGAGGGGAGGCACCTCGGGTGAAGTATGCTGCTTCTTAAGAAGAAAGAACGTTTCCCCTGTGAGCGGGGGTGGGGGGGGCCACCTCGAGACGTGGAACCAGGGGAGCTCCCTCCGCACCAAGCTGGCTCCTCTGCCCTTGGGCTCCTGCCTGTCACTGAGTTATAACACATGACGGTGAAACGCACCAGCACGACTGTGTGCCTTGAAGGACGATCACGGGTGAAGATCGTGAAACCGTCGCCCTGGTCAAGGAACAGAGCAGCCCCCCAGAGCACCCCTGGCTCCCTCCCAGCCACTCAGATTAGAGGAAAAGGAAACCGAACCATATTATTTTTATGAGACAGCCAAAAAAATTTAAAGAAATGAAAGAACAGGCAAATGCAAACCGGCAGAAAAGCAGGTAAAGTGGAATTTAAGGCTCAAAGCAGTGAGAACAGGGACTGGACAGCACTTCACATTCGGGGAGTTGGAGGAGAGCGCGGGAACGGGGCTGTCCACCACGGTGGGGCAGCGTCTCGGGCACCACGGATGACGCTCCGTGGCTGGTGACCACAGGACTGGTCTTCCTCCAAGTGTCGAAAGCGTGGGGAAGGGAGAGCCACCAGGACGCAGAGGGAGAGGGTCAGTGGAAGGGGTCACTGTGAGGGGACCAACCTGAGGCAGAACCCCAGGCGAGGAGCGGGAATGAAGTGGGACCTCCTTCCTCCAATCTGCCAGGCCCTCCGCTCGCTGAGACCCCCGGAGGCCAGGGCATGGGAGCCTGCAGAGGCCGTCCGTGGTGGGTCAGCCTGGTGGGACGGGAGTCTGGAGGGACCCCTGCAGCATCCAGGCATCAGCCGGGCAAAGGGATGTGTCGCAGAGTTAAAAAAACAGCCACTAAAAAAGGCAGTCAGTGTCCCAACCCACACACATCAGGCACAGCCCAAACACATGAGGAGAATTTGTTCAAAACCAGCCCCAGTGGAAAGCTTTAATGCTCCTCTCTCAGAATCTGACCAGTCAAGAAGGAAATAAATAAACAGACATTCAGGATTCAAACAAGAATTAATGTGTGTGTGTGTGCGTGTGTGTGTATTGTACATTCTTTTCTTATGACAACAGATGTTTCCCCAAATTTCTTCATGTTCTTGATACGTAGGAGTTTTTCATAAATTGCGAAGAATAGAGTTCTTACAGATCATACTATCTGACCTGCGAATTCTTAGTAAGAAGCCAGAACATTTATCCACGTGGAAATTTGAAAAAGAATTTTAAAAATGATTCCCAGATCAAAAGACAAAACACTTAAAAGTGACTAGTTACACAGAAATCAACAAATGAGGACGGACACTTCATCTTCAAGGTTTTAAGAAAGCTTCAACATAAGAAACCAGAAAAAGAACAAACAGAAGAGAATAAGAAGGATACGATTAAGAGTGATAAAAGTGAAGTCAATAAAGAAGGATATAAAAAAAATTGAACTCATAAATAATACCAAAAGCTGGTTGTTTTTAAAATTTATTTAGGAAAGACAAGCTCCTGGCAAGGCTGACTTTTAGACAAAGCGAGAGGGAATGTAGATAAATGTCAGAATGAGAAAGGAGATGTGATGACCAAGAAGAAGGAGATGAAAAGAATTGCAAAGACTATGTGCACAACTTTTTGTCAATAAACTTGAAAATATGGAGGAAATTAATGACTTTGTAGAAAAATTCACCCACAAAGTGAGAGTAAGCCTGAACAGACCCAGGACCACACAATCCTGGGAAGGGCAGCAAAGACGCACCCGAAAAAAGCTGCAGGGCTGCCACCGCCAGGCAGTGTTTAAGTGATTTGACCAGCGAACATGTAATCCCCATTTACACAAACTCTTCTGGAAGAGAGGAAAACACAGACATACGACCCACCGTTTCATAAAACCGTCACAGGAGACCCCATCAAGGTGCCCCTCACCCTGTGCACACAGACACCCCCTCCTGGTGAGTACAGACGCAGACGTACCAAGCGACATCTCAGCACACCGAACGCAGCACTATTTTAAAAACACGCACTGTGGTGAAGGAGGGCTCACCCCGAGGACATGGAGATGCTCCATCACTAAGAAATCCATCGACACAGCTCGTCCCATGCAACACACCAAAGGAGAAAACTCACGGGACTGCCACCACACGACCAGGATGCACCCGACAAAATCCAACGTGACGGATTCCTCGTCACAAGCTTGACGTAAACAGAAATAGCAGAGAACTTTAAAAACTATAACAAAGGGTATTTTCCAGAAACCAACAACAAATACATCTTAAATGTTGAGATGCTGAAGGCATTAAAGGCAGAAACACTTTGGAAACGCCCATTATGTAATGTTGCTTCAGACGCTTCAATCAAAGCAACAAAGCAAGAAAACTGAGCAGTAAATATCGCCAAAGAAAAGCCAGACCAGCATTAGTTTCATTTAAAAAACTTTAATGGCTAAAATTTAACTCCCCCCCCAGCTTTATTAATGTATACAATTTGGGGAGTTTGGACATATGTATAGATGTTACCGTCACCACAATCAAGGCGATAAACATCACCTCATCTGGAAAAGTTTCCTTGTGCTTTCTTTGTTTTCTGTGGTAATAAGACTTAAAAAGAAATCTACCGTCTTCTACGTTTTTTTTTTTTTTTTTTTTAAGATTTTATTATTTCCTTTTTCTCCCCAAAGCCCCCCGGTACATAGTTGTATATTCTTCGTTGTGGGTTCTTCTAGTTGTGGCATGTGGGACGCCGCCTCAGCGTGGTCTGATGAGCAGTGCCATGTCCGCGCCCAGGATTCGAACCAACGAAACACTGGGCCGCCTGCAGCGGAGCGCGCGAACTTAACCACTCGGCCACGGGGCCAGCCCCCCGTCTTCTACGTTTTTAAGGGCACAATACCTTATTGTTAACTGTAGGCGCGATGTTGTATCTCTGGAACTTGCTCAGCTTGTAGACCCACAGAACAGCAGTCCCCGTGTCCCCTCCCCACACCCCCCACTAACCACCATTCCACCGTCTACTTCCCTATGCCTGACGGGTTTAGATGCCTCCCATAACAGGAACACGCAGCATTTCTCCTTCTGCATCTGGCTCATTTCACTTAGCATAATATCCTCCAGGTCCATCCATGTTGTCTCAAATGGTATGCTTTCCTTCTTTTGTAAGGCTGAATAACATTCCATTGTATGTATATACATTTTCTTTATTTATTTATTTGCTGATGGACATTTGGGTTGTTTCCATGTCCTGGCTGTCGAGAATAATACTGGAATAATATGAAAATGCAGACATGTCTTCGAGATGCCAGTTTCATTTCCTTTGGGCACATACTCAGAAGTGGGATTCCTGGAGCATAAGGCGGTTCTATTTCCAACTTTTTGAGGAATCTCCATGCTATTTTATACAGCAGCTACACCATTTTACATTCCCGTCAAGAGTGTACAAAGGTTCCAATTTCTCCACATTCTCGCCAACACTTTTTTTTTCTAACAGTCATCCTAATGGTGTGAGATGATATCTCATTAGGGTTTTGATTTGCATTTCCCTGATGAGTGAAAAAAGGTGAGCACCTTTTCATGTACCTGCTGGCTGTTTGTATGTCTTCTTTGGAGAAATGTCTGCTCAAGGCCTTTGCCCATTTTTAGATGAGGTTATATGGTTTTTTGCTATTGAGTTGTAGGACTTCCTTACATATTTTGGAAATTAACCCCTTATAAGAGATGTGGTTTGCAACTATTTTCTCTCATTCTGCAGACTGCCTCTGCGCTCAGTTGGTGGTTTCCTTAGCTGGGTGGCTCTTCAGTTAGATGCAGTTCCACCTGTCTATTTTTACATTTGCTGCCTGTGCTTTTGGTATCATTTCTGAGCCATCGTTGCTGAGCCCAATGTCTAGGAACGTCCCCCCTATGTTTTCTTCCAGGAGTCTTACGGTTTCAGATCTTACATTTAACTCTTTAAGCCATTTTCAGTCAATTTTTGTGCATGGTATAAGATAAGGTATGACTGGAAAATTTAAAAGCCTTAACCAAAAAAGCATTAGAACAGGAGAATTCAACAAGATGACTGGATATGAGACAAACTTATGCCAAAAAATTCTTTTTTATTGACATTGTAAGAAAATAAAATAGGAAAAAAGAATTCATTCATAATGGTAGCAAAAATTGAGAAACAACCATGAATAAGTATAGCACATATCTACGTGATGTGTATTATACGTATGTACGTATATACAGACACACACAAACAAATACATAAAATAGCATTACCAAAGACCCAGACGAAGGAGAGGCACCCAGATGGGAAGATAGTAGCATGAAAGCGCAAGTCCCTTTAAAAGTAATATAGAGATGCAATGTAGTTGATCAGTTAATTCTAATGTTCAGCAGGAAAATAAATGTCTAAGAATAGCAAAGAACATCATGGAAAAGAAACAGTGGGAAACTGGAATAAACTCAGTCACACGAGCACAGGAACAGAACAGAATCTAGAGGCCTTTGCAAGACACATAGGCATTTACTCTATGATAAAGGTGGCACTTCCAAACAGTGTGGAAGGAAGCCAGGGAATAAATATTTGGGCGGCAGTACCTATCTATTCAGAAGAAAATAAAAGTTAACGCTGGCCTCACACTGCAAAAAAAAATCTAAGCGGATTAAGAACTATATATAAAAACAAGATCACGAAAGAACTGAAAGAACATGTAGCAGAATATTTTTGAAATCCTATGGCTGGGAAAGCAATTTAATACATAAAGAAATTAAATTCAGAAATCATCAAAGGAGAGAAGGACTGATTCGACAAAAATCTTCTGTGGGTTAAAGACATTAGAACATAGTTAAAAAACAAGTAACAGCAAGGTGGGAATATGTGCCACTCAGAGAGAGGGCTGATAGCACACAACAGCTTATATAAATCAGCAAGAAAGGGCCTCTTGCAGAAAGCTGGAGAGAGCACACAACCAGTCAGGGAAAGATAATCCAGCTGATCAAGAACCACATAAAAGATTGTAGCCCCACTGCCTAGTGGTTAAGTTTGGAGTGCTCCACTTTGGCAGCCTGGGTTTGGTTCCTGGGCATGGACCTACACCACTCATCAGTGGCCATAATGGGAAAGTGGCTCACATGCAAAAAGAGGAAGACTGGCAACAGATGTTAGCTTAGGGTGAATCATCCTCAGCAAAAAGAAAAAAAAAAAAAAAGATCGTAGCTGAAATTTCCTCGTATTGAAGTCAGCTTAAAGTTATGGTCAAATCCCTGTTTAAATTCAGTTGAAAATGTTTCGTCCTATAAAATATATTGAAACAGTAAGAAATTGATTCTGGAAACTGTGAGGCGTTTTGTGCTCGGGGGCAGCTGAGGTGGCCCCCTTACCTGCTCCGTGTTACCCTATCCTTTTATCTTGATCAAGTCTGACAGGCACTAGTCACAGTTCTTGCTGTTGTTTTAATTTGCATTTCTCCATTCATTATGCAGATTGATCAACTGAGTTGTCATCTCCTTAAGGGTAAACTCCTGATTTTGGCAGAAACACATTCCATCACATTCCATAAAGAAAATAAGTTTCAGAGAAAAGTTGCTGTTCCTTACAGGCAGAAATTGAGAGCCGGGTAGGGGGAGCAGAGCAGATGACGTCCCCCATGACCACACATGTAACTTCAGCAAATCTGACGGTTCAACTCAAATGGCATTTTAAATTCTCTTTCAGTGTGTTTCTAATTTCTTTTCCATGAGCTCTCTCAAGGTGAAATGAATTATTCCCTTTCCAGTTTCAAAAAGAGCCATTAATACTTTAAGTATCACCATCCCAACTTTAAAAAAACACACACAGTCAAGGAGCCAACTTAATTAAAGTTGGTTTCCGGGGTCGACAGCTGAAGTGATTTGAATAAAATGATGAGATTAATGGCCCAGTGGACTGTGGTGGGCGTTTGGGGCGAGTGGTCTCCCCCAGGCTTCCCGGGCAGCATCATTAACTCTGAGGGCGATACCCCCACTGGTGGGTCTTGTCCTTGACTGTGTGCTCCTGGAAGCAAAATTACTCTTGGCTCCATCTGGTCCCAGCCTTTCTAGGAAATGTTAATTTTTCTGTCATCTTGTTCCCTCTCTGTGCCAGTTTTCAGCATCTTTTTAAAAGAGATTTCTTCTATGACTTGGCTGTATGTATTTTTTTCATCAGACAGGTGAGCCCTTATTTTGTTTGGTGGGGAATGAGGAACTCTCGGCTTCTTTTTAAGGTTTAAACGGGCCTGGCCTCAAGTCCCCCACCAACAGTGCTGTCCGCTCACTAGAGCCCTCTTGCCGGAGCTGATCTCCCGGTGCAGGAGCGCGTGGGTTAGTCACCATCTACGCCCAACGAGTCGATGGGGACTTCTTTGTAACTTGGTGGGACCTGGATGGGTTTCACAACGGGACCCTTAGTATCACCTAGGATGAGAGGAGGACTCCCTGGAGAACGCTGGAGCCGCATTCATGCTGGTGTCCCCGTGTCACCTGTTTGCACCGTGATTTGTTTCCTTCTCCCACTCGCATCATATCAGGAACACACCCTTCCTATTGAAGGGGTTCAGAACAGGCCTCCCCACCACGTGCCGCTTTGTCATGTGGAATATTTTGAGCTAAAGCCAGTCAAGACCCTGTGGGCTCAAGAGGAACTCTTCCCTCTCCCTTAAAGAATTTACACTGGGGGCCTTGCCCATAACAAGAGTTATTACCAGAAATAAATTTGTGTGACCTATCGGTATGGCAGGGCACAGCTCCAATGACTGAACATCTGCTCTTCTTATCGCCCTGTGAATCCATCCCATTCTTGGGCTCAAGGTGGCACAGATACCCCTTTTTACCTTTCTGTCTCTGACCCTCTCCTGTATGTGGGGTTCCCGTACATAAAAAATTAAGTTAGATTTTCTCCTATTAATCTGTCTCATATCAATTTGATTCTTAGACAAGCCAGAAGAACAGAGAAGGGTGGAGGAGGATTTCTTCCTCCCTCACACTACATATCCCATTGTGTATGTGTGTGTGGGCACGCTCACACACACATTTATGTCTAGTTTTGTGTTTGTATCCATCCATCCATGTTGAGACACCTGAGCTCACACAGATGCCTCCAGGAGCAGTTTGACAGCCCAGGGTTCATCTGGTTTTCCTGTTCTGATCCCGACTCTATGCTTGACAAACGTGGACCTGGTGTTATGGCTCGTATTCATGCTGACCCAGTAGGGCAGCAGTCGGCCCGGCTTTTTCTTTTTCTTTTAATGTGGAATACTCCATATAGTGATAGAAAGATAAAACACTTCTGTCAAAATGAATGCTTTTCAGTCCATCTCCTACAGAAATCATTTGGATCAAACAGAGTTTTGAATGACACTTGGTAAAGGGATTTCCCATTTTGTTCACCAGGTGGTGATGGGGAGGACGCTGCTCCCGGCCTGCTCCGTCTGGCGTGTTTGACCGCGAAGCCCAGTCCGGCTGCTGCGCACTCTGTGGTCCCCCATGTTGTTTGGCTGATGGCTCTCCTCTCAGAGGCCGTTGCTAGGAGGTGTTGTCAGGTGGAAATTTGGCAGTGTTCCCAGTTGTTACTGAGTGATCCAGGTTCTCTTTTACAGACTAAAACAAAAGCAAATAATATTTGAAGCCCCATTGTCCAGCGTGGGTGTCTAGGCTGGCTGAGTTACCTGGGCCGTCCCCAACAACCCCCGTGTTACCCTGTTCCAGCACGTGTCGACGCGGTCACTGTGCTGCCCTGACCACCTGTCTGCTCCCCCTCTCTCCACATCCTGTTTTCTTCACAGGGTGTGGGATTGACAGAATTATTTTATAAGGATGAGTTAGGAGCAACTCACCCCAGTTTGACTGGGTCTTTCCTCATTTTGCATTAAAAGTCTTGTGTCCCAGGGGCCGGCCTGGTGGTGTAGTGGTTGAGTTTGCACGCTCTGCCTCGGCGGCCTGGGGTGGCAGATTCAGATCCCAGGTGTGGACAGAGCACTGCTCATCAGCCATGCTATGGAAGCGTCCCATTAAAGTAGAGGAAGATTGGCACAGATGTTAGCTCAGCGACAATCTTCCTCACAGAACACCAAGTCCTGTGTCCCAGGACCCCCTCAGACCAAGCTGATCTGGATGGTTGGTCAGCCCAGTGAAGCACGTGCTGTGGGAAGTCCTTCAGAAGCCATGAGTGGGTGACAAACCTTCTGAGTCGTCACTCCCTCCTTTCAACACTCGCTTGGCTGGTAATAGGATTCCAGGTTAAACATCACTTTCCTTTCAAAACTTTGGAACAATTCTTCATTAGCAGGACCACCGACCACCCTCCTGGGAGGTGCTCCTGGGTCTCCCTTACGTAATAGCGTGGATGCCCACACCCCGCTCTCCTCGACCTGAGGGTCAGTTCCATGCCCATCTAGGGCACGTCCAGGAAAAGTCGCCAATTTTTACAGAATCCACTTAAAATATTTGTTTAGAAGTTTGACATTTACAGAAACAGTGCAGTATGGAGAGTGCCCGTAGAATACCCCTGTTGTTAGCATCTCGCATTGGATGGTACATCTGCGACAGTTAAGGAACCACGTTGATACACATTATAAAGAAGGAACACACTTTATTCAGATTTCCTAATTTCTAGTTCATGTCCTTTTTCTGTTCTATGGGACCATGTCACACTGTTCGCCAAGCCTCTTTCTGCCCTTGGCTGTGAGTGTCTCAAACAGGCTTTGTTCTGACAACCTGACAAGCCCGTTCTCATCAGCGCATCTGGAGCTTGGTAACCCAGCTCTCCCGCCTGTCGGCCCAGTGATGTCAGGACTCTCCTGAGTGAAAACTGGAACGACCCTTAGCAGGCGTGACTTACACAGGCGAATCTTAGGTGAAGAATGCTTTCCCTGGATCAGGACAAAATAACACTCGCTGAGCTCGGCCGTCTCCACATGTCCCTCATCTGCTGGTGAGGACAGAGCCCACTGCAGGCTGCTGATGCTGACCCCAGCCCCTCCCGCTGTAAAACAGTGAGGTCCGTGCTGCTCACAGGGTTCTTCTTTCTCCTTCCTTTGTTTTCTTCCTTCTTCCTGAGGCTCTTGGCTGCAGCGTCGGGGCGTGACGGCTGCACACCACCCTGTCCCAGGGGCCCCAAAGAGAAATTCCCGAGAGCAATCATCACTTCAGGTTCATGAGCCCCCAGCCGCGGTCGCAAAGGCCGTCCTCCATCAGGGCCTCCAGGGCCCTCATCCAATGTGGCTGGGTGCCTTTTACACGAACGCTGTGCTTGGCAGATGGCACCTCTACAAACCTGTGTCTCGGTTCAAAGCTGAGATTCCACCTGGAACTGAGAACGGCTGATGGGCTGGACGGCTCTGAGGGGTTCCCCACCTCTGGAAGGTCAGCGTCCCACGCAGGGGAGAAGGGCCCCACCCACTGACTCCGTCGGGGCCACCAGGAGACAGAAACCAGGCCAATTCCATCAACAGGAGAAGTTAAGGCAAAGGTTCCCCAGGTTGGAGCTGCCAGCTGGACAGCAGGAGTGCACCCAGGAAAGCTCTGGAAAGCTTTCCCTCTGGAAGTCATCGACCAGCGTTCTCAGTCTTTCTTCTTCTGTTGCTGTGAGAATTGGCTGCTGCTTGCATATCGATGTTTAGTGGCCTCATGCTCCAAGGCCAAGAGGCCCATTTGAGCACATCGATGCAGTCTCCCCTCATCAGCCTGACCCCTAGCTTGTCATTACCTCGTCCCTTAAGGGGAATTTCCCCCCACACGGAAATGCTCCATCAATTCCCTTTGTTACAAGATCTTGCCATTGTTACTACGCAGGCTGCCCACAGGAGGTAGAGAATGCAATCAGCCTGGTTCCAGCGTCTATATTAATGGTTCTGTCCTTTTGGAGTAACCTGTGGAGCGCGCTTCAACAGCTGTCACTCTAATCCTGTGCCTCCCTGCTGGGCGGGTCCATGCGGCCAGGAGGAAAGGGCCTTGTTCTGCTGGAAGCCTCTCACAGTCCTGTCCCCTCTTGCTCTTTCAGAGAGAATTTCAAAACTCCTGGAGTAAGGAGACTGTGTCCTTGTCATGGATTGGAGACTTAATGTGCTATTTGACGCAGGGGTCCATGTTCTGCTTGCAAAATTGGCTTAGATTTTCTTGAACTGTATGAACTGTCAGAAAAGCCGTCCCAGCAGACGACAGACGGTAATGAAAAGGTCTCTTTTAGCAGAAGGGGAATGGGACTGACTGGCTGATGCACCTCGGTTGTGATTTTGTAGCTGTTCCTAAAAACATTTTAATTAAATTCAGTGGTGATAGCGCTGCGTCAGTCATAAAAGGTAAATCCAAGGTCGTTTTCCACCGCTCTGGAATCTCGGCGCTCAGGGAGGGGCAGGGGTGGGGCAGGGAGGAGAAAGCTGGGATGGACTTGGATAAACCAAGCAGAGTTGTTCTAATCCGATCTTTCTTATTTTGTCCTTAAAATGTCTTTATTTAAATGTACTTGCTTCAGATCGTCCTTAAAAAACAGTAATAAAATGAAATGACTGCTGCCTCCTTTGTACCCTCCCTCCCTCTGCTGCCATCCTCCCTCCGAGGTGACCTCTCCTGAAGGTGGTGGACATCGCTCCTGTCGACCTAGAAAACAGAAATCAGTTTAAGAGGCAAAGCGTTTATTTGGGATCAAAGAACTGCCATTTCGGAGCACGGATTTAGGTGGAAATCCAAAGAGTGTCCTGATCACAGGAGAGGGGCTCAGGGTTTTTATGGGAAGAAGGGAGGAAGATGAAGTGACTTGTCTTAAGGAGAGTTCACTGGCAAGAGATGAGGTCAGGCTGGTTTGCATTTCACAGAGCCGGTCACCAGCAAAGTCCCGTTCCACCAGTCCTTATGATGAGGATTTTTAGGCTGCTTAATTTTAAAATGGTTTATGATGAGGATTTTTAGGTTGGTTACTTTTAAAACTGTAGATGAGAAGCAGGCTCTGAGGACTGGAATTTTGCTTGCTCTTTTGAGACATTTGCGTTTGTGAAGGAAGGGGGGGTGACCTTGTAGGGACCCGAAATTGGCCACCCCAGGATATGTCTCTTTGGCATCGGGATTGTTTTGGGCTGATTGCTTTTGATAAACTGGGACAGGGAAGGAGGCTCTGAGGAATGGAACTTACCCTTGTTGGGACACATTTACATTTGTAAGGTAAATCTCTATCTGTAAAAGGTGCCTCCCTCTCTGTACCAGGAAGAGGAGAGATGACCTTATCCCTAGAAACTCTTAATGGGGAAGGCAAGAACTTAAGTTGGTTGCTGTCTGGCAATCTCATGTAACAGGTTTAGGGTGGTGGCGTCTAACCTTTCTAACCCTTACTTAATCCGATTTGATTCTTGTCTAAAAGTCATGGGATCACCCAATGACCAGACCCCACCTGCACTGATACCATTTTAACTTTTTTTCATGTTCTTTCCTTTGTCTTGTAAAGAGATGAATCATATACCTATGCCTTAAATTTAGCCCTAACCCTCAACTCGGGGCAGCAGCAGGAGCTCTGACTGCCCGTGGGTCCTGTCCCCACGCACCAGCTCTGCCTGCCCATGGGTCCTGTCCCCATGCCAGCGGGGGCAGCAGCAGCGGCTCTGCCTGCCCATGGGTCCTGTCCCCATGCCAGCGGGGGCAGCAGAAGCGGCAGCAGAAGCTCTGACTGCCCATGGGTCCTGTCCCCATGCCAGCGGGGGCAGCAGCAGCGGCTCTGCCTGCCCATGGGTCCTGTCCCCATGCCAGCGGGGGCAGCAGAAGCGGCAGCAGAAGCTCTGCCTGCCCATGGGTCCTGTCCCCATGCCAGCGGGGGCAGCAGAAGCGGCAGCAGAAGCTCTGACTGCCCATGGGTCCTGTCCCCATGCACCAGCTCTGCCTGCCCATGGGTCCTGTCCCCATGCTACACTATTCTCTAAATAAAAGAGCACTACTGCCAGATCTTGAGAGTCTAAGAAATCTTTCTTTCGACTCCTCGGCTCACCGACCCCGCATCACTTAGAGAGCGGATATTCTTGTCCCGACTGACTTCTTGGGATGTTGGTCCAGTTTGGAAGATAAAGAAACAAGGCGAGCAAGGCAATTCCTCGGGATGGCTGCTCCAGCTCTGTCTTAACAGGGCTCCACTCACGTCATCTCTCACACTCCAGTCCACGTGGCTTTAGGCTCTTATTACACCTGCCTATGTAGCCACAGACAATACGTAGTGTTGTTAGACATTTAAGCTTGCACCACGGACTTGTGCTGCACATGGCATCCTGTATTTGGTTCTGTCACCCAACACCATGCTTGCTATCCCTGATCCTCTGTGAAGACCGGGTTCGCATCTATTAACTGCTGTGTAGCATGCATGGTTCACAATCACACAGTAGTTGATGAATCCGCCCCACTGGCTGGATATTTACGCTGCGTCCGACTTCTGGCTGTAACAGTGAACATCCTTGTCCGCGTCTGTGCTGGGCAGTCTCGACGGCCCGATGATCCGACGCCTTATGCTCGTGCGCTTGCCTAATCCCTTCCGCTTTGGTCTGAGCTCCATTTAGTGACTCACTTCTGGTGAACAGAAGGCGATACATGTCACTTCCGAGACCAGGTTATGAAGACTGTGGCTTCCGACTTGGCAGCCCCCCTCAGGCTCTCCTTTGCCCATTTCGAGGGAAGCCAGCTGCTGTGATGTGAGCTGTCCCATGGGGAGGCCATGTGGCGAGGATCTGAGGGCAGCCCGGCCGACAGCCAGGCAAGAGCTGAGGCCCTCAGCCCAACGGCCCTCAGGAACTGAATCGGCACCAACGGCGAGTCTGCCAGAATTGAGGGAGGCAGCCTGCAGACAGGGGCCCCCACGGCACTCCTGGATGGGTCCCACCTGGCGGCAGGTGCCTCGTGAGAAACCCTGAACCAGAGGCGCCCGCCCAGCTGGCTGCACTGAGGTTCCTGACACACAGAAACTGAGCAACAATGAATGCTTGTTGTTTTAAGTTCCTAAGTTTTGGGGCAGTTTCTTACACAGCAATAGATAACTAACATGTCACAGTGTAAATTGCAAGAGTTTTCCAGAGTACCGCTAGCACTGGGATTACTGAGTCTTGGTGTTCACTGTCATTGTCAAGAAGCCACACGTTAGGATTTTGGATTAGAAACAAGATGAGTAGCTCTGAGTCAGCCATAACTCTCCTACCAGTACTGTAATTTCTTCCTCATGCGTGGCATGGATGACTCTGACTCAGGGCCCTCCCCGCATCCTTCCATCACTCTCTCATTACTTGCGTGTGGCTGCCTTGCTCAGGCGATCCTTGTTACCCACAGTAGTTTTACATTCTATAAAGTCGCTGCCAACCCTGAGTGAGCAACTGTGATCACTGCCCCCAGGGGAGTAACGGGGTCAGGTTCCTGTCAGCCTCTGGCTGTGACATTCTCACCAAACCATTCATAACCTTGTTTCATGTGCTTCTGTTTAAAGACCCCTTAGTTCATATACATTGTTGACTCAGTAACACTGACCTCAGACCACCGCCCTGAGCTCGTGCCTGAGGGAGGCATCTGGCCCCTCACAGGCTCCCTGCGCTTGGCGACAGCAGGTGGTAATCAGCGCTCTGCTTGCGGGCCGTGAAGAGGGAAGTCTGCGACAAAAGGCACCAACAGACGGCCCTGAGTATCCTGAGAGGTTGGTGTTGGAGCGTCAGAGCTGCAACAAGAAGGCGGGGCGCCGCCGGCTGGCCTCAGTGGGCACGTGTGCGCGGAGGCTCGAATGTTCCCCTCTCTGTGCAAGTCTGTGAATGACCCCAGGAGCCCCAGGGAATCTGTAGATGAGGTGACTGTCTACGTATTTGCATGAGCCTAAGTTCCAGCAGAACACGGGGTCTCAACCAAGCCACCTCTCGACGTTTCCACGGCATTCCCCGTCCCCGTGGCCGTCGTCACTCCTGGCTTCTGGGATCTGCACCCACCCACCTGCACTGCTCCGCGAGAACAGCCGGACACCTAGCCTTTCCCCTTCGCCAGGGGCACCAAGAGGCGGGTCTGCGCAGGGCGCCGGGGGACGTGGCGGGAGGAAGGCTGGGATCTGTTGTTCGCACTTTCTTTCCCTGTTGCACACTCGTCAGTGGTGCGTGTGTCTGCATGTGTGGTGGGGAGCTCTCTGGGGATGCTCTGACCCAGGCAGGCCCTCAGGGACACTGCAGCAGCAGCCGGCTGGTGACCTCCTCGGGGCCACCCTCCCATTGGACGGCAGGCACTCGGGGCCTCGTGCTGGCAGCCGTGTGCTGAGCCCCTGGGTGCCCCGCCCGCCTCCACGGGCCTTGATTGCAGGATGAGTCCCCTGTTTGCTGGGTCTGGGGACGTCCTCGCCCGGCACCCCGGGGCACTTTGCCATCCAGTGGGCTGTGACCACAGCGCCCTGTGAGGCCTGAAGTGCAGCCTGGACACGGGACCCCTTTGCACTCCTGGGTCCCCTCCCTCTGCCCTGGCACAGCGTCCAGAACGCTCTTCCCGGTCTGTATAATTAATTAGCCTTCCATCCAAGTTCAGGAGTGTCTGATACCGACTTCCCTCTTTGAGTTACTGTGTGGTTTGTCTGCTGATGGGCCCCAGAGGGATACAGACAGGCCAGGATGCCATTTTTCCTTCCTGCCTGAGCCTGTCCCCTCCCAGCCACCTTCAAGGCCCTTAACCCATTAATTAATCTCTATTAATCCCATTCTCACCTCTGAAGTCACCACCAAATCTTGAATTCCTAACTTCAAATTATCCAGCAAAGGGGTTATTCAAAGTCTCTCTTTCAGGATGGCTTTTTTTTTTTTTTTTTTTTTTGCTGAGGAAGATTGGTCTTGAGCTAACATCTGTGCCAATCTTCCTCTATTTTACATGTGGGTTGCCACCATAGCACGGCCACTGATGAGTGGTGTAGGTCCATACCGAGGAACTGAACCTGGAATGCCAAAGCAGAGTGGGCTGAACTTAACCACTGGGCCACAGGGCCAGCCCCTCAGGATGGTTTTTAAGACCTAGTCAAATCTTAGTTCCCTATCCTACAAAATCTTTAAACAAAACCAAAGAGAAGCTGACAGAAAAATGTTCATTCCTGCATTACTTCTAACAGAAAAATAAGACCTCATAAATGTCCCACTGACTTGAGTCGAATTGGTTGTTTGAATTGTATTGTTTCTTACCTGGTCATTTCGGTGCATTATTAAGAGGAAGTCTGGTAAATACTTATCTTTAAGCCCTACCATTTTTTTCCAGTTCTTCCCAATGGCCGTCGCTCCCCCTTAGACTCCAACCCCAACCCATTCAACTCCGACACCCCCTTGCTGGCCTCGCCTCCTCTGGGCGCTCCGGGACCCCGAGCTATGCGCTGTGCTTCTCTCCTCATGCTGCCTCCCCCATCTCCCGATGCAGGGCCTGGAGGCGGCCCCTTAGCCCCTGTACTGCTTCCGGATCATTCTTGCTCCCTCATCACCAGACACCGTGCGCCCCACATCTCCCTCTGACCACACACCTGCCCCTCCTTGTGCAGTGACGTGCCCGCCCTGGGCCCTTCCCCTGGGGCCTGGGGCTTGCATGCCTGGCTCACTCACTCTCCAGGTTACTCAGGTGTCACTGTCCACAACAATTTGTTCCTCGAGCCCCTCATCATCACCACCCCTTGGCCTTCCCACAGACCTCGGCGCTGCCACGACTAGCCACACACCCCTCACGACCCTGCCCACAAACAGCCCCTAGTCCCGGCCCCTGCTTTCCAGCCCCTCCCTCTCCATCATCGGTTCCACCAGAGCCCGCCAGCCTTCTGTTCCCCGCTCCCCGCCCTTGTCCTCCCCCTCAGCCAGGCGACGCCGTGCTGTCCCGGTCACTCTCCCCACCCTCTTGGCCCTCTTGGCTCTGTTGTATTTGCTCAGGGAACCACAAAGCGGACTGAGTCCAATGGAAACGCAACCCTTCTGCTCAGTATCACTTTGAGTTGCACAGTCACCAACGTTGTGATGCCAGGACCTCCAGAACCAGGGAACCACACCTCAGGCCCAGGCTGCTCACTCACTGTTCCAGATGGCGGTCACCTTGCCACCGCCTTCTCCCACAGCCACTCAGCTGGTGGCTCACAATTTCCTGGGGGAAACGGGAGCCACAGAGGGCAGAGCGCTTCCCCACTCGCACCCCCAGCACTCGGCCCTCGTGGGGAGGACCCGCCCCGTCTCATGTCCTCCTCGGAAGGCCCGTCTCTCACCTGCACCCCCAGTGCCCCCTCTTCCTCTCTTCCCATCTTCAAAGTCTCTGGCGACATGACCCCTTCTCCCTATGGCCTATTTCCTGGCTTCCCCTTCAGGAAAACTCTTCAAAGAAAAGTTTTCCATGTTTCTGTCTCCAATCAGTCTCCCCTCATTCTGTTGCCCCCGTTAAAAAACCCCAATCTTGAGGAAAGCTGGAAGAGGACTTCGATGAGCACCCCTCTAGAGTCCCAGAGTTCATCACTTAGTGGCTGAGATCTCGTGGCCAAACACCAAAGGCCATCATGCACTTCTCTAGCTGTGTTCTGCAGACCCCCGAGGGCCCCAGGACCGTTTCAGGGGACCCAGGAGGTCACAACCCTATCACCGGGACGTGCCGTGACTTCTCCCCCGAGCTGACACTGGCAGTGAGGTCACAAGCGATGGCCAAACGGCTTAACGGCCAAACCTCAGCAACCACCGTCCTGCTTACCTTTGCATTCCTCCCTGCTGTGCACCCAGGTAAACAAAAGCCATTCACTAGAGAATGCCCTTGATGCCGTACAAACTACTACTTTTATTAAACCTCAACCCGAGTACATATTTTGTGTGATGAAATGGAAAGCGTGCATCCAGGTTTCTGTCACACATCCAAGCACGACGGTTGTCTCCAGGAAAAGCCCCGTCTGGCTGGTTGTGTTACAATGTAACCAGCTGCTTTGTTTCTGGAAACATTTTTATTTGAAAGAATGATTGACAAACTATGGTTAAGACTTCCTTGTTTTGCAGACATAATTTTTAAAAATTAACTAAGTGACCCTGCCACTTCACGGGAAACTGACCATATTTGTGGCCAATGATAAAATTTGAACCTTCCAGCAAAAATCAGAACGTTGCACAACTTCTATCCACCACCTTGCACTTGACGGCTTCAACTTTTATGAGATTGTTAGCGATAATGCGAAATTTAACACTAAATAATGAAATGCTCAGCATTTATAAGGCCTGCAGAACTAGTTAAAGAATATTTTCTAACTAGCTAGTGCCTGATCTTGTAAAACCAGGCATGGGTAAGAGGTCCATTCAAAGTGCAAGGTAAACAGATTTAAAGTAACTGAGGACAAGAAATTCATTGAGAGGCTGGCCCCATGGCCGAGTGGTTAAGTTCGCACGCTCCGCTGCAGGCGGCCCAGTGTTTCGTTGGTTCGAATCCTGGGTGCGGACATGGCACTGCTCATCAAACCAGGCTGAGGCAGCGTCCCACATGCCACAACTAGAAGGACCCACAACGAAGAATATACAACTATGTACTGGGGGGCTTTGGGGAGAAAAAGGAAAAAATAAAATCTTAAAAAAAAAAAAATTCATTGATACTGGTTTCTGATTCAATATTGCGACCAACCTTTAAGAAACTACCCCTGGGGCCGGCCTGGTGGTGCAGTGGTTAAAGTTCAGCATGCTCTGCTCTGTCGGCCCTGGTTCTCAAGTTCCAATACTGGGTGTGAACCTACACTACTCATCAAGCCACACTGTGGTGGTGACCCACACACAAAATAGAGCAAGAATGGCACAGATGTTAGTTCAGGATGAATCTTCCTCAGACAAAAAAAGAGAAGGATTGGCAACGGATGCTAGCTCAGGGCCAATCTTCCTAACCAAAGAAAAAAAAGGGAAACTAACCCTGCAGAGTGTTGTTGTTGTATCAAATACCCACAACTGTTGCAAAGGCTATTAACACACACCTCCCTTTCTCAATTACGTATCTGTACGAGGCCAGATTTTCTTCTGTACTTCAGCTACAACATTCATGTAGGCCTTCTTTCTCTCAGCAATGTATGGCAGTTTTCACTACAGTGGTCTTGAACACTTTTTTTTTTTTTAAATAATTAAGAATCTTTTTTTTTTTTAAAGATTGGCACCTGGGCTAACAACTGTTGCCAATCTTTTTTTTTTTTTTTTTGCTTTATCTCCCCAAACTCCCCCTGTACACAGTTGTATATCTTAGTTGCAGGTCCTTCTAGTTGTGGGATGTGGGACGCCGCCTCAACATAGCCTGACGAGCGGTGCCATGTCCACGCCCAGGATGCAAACCCTGGGCCGCTGCAGCGGAGCGCGCAAACTGAACCACTCGGCCACGGAGCCGGCCCCTTCAACACCTTTTAAGATATATTCCTATGTACTTCATGGTTTGGGTGTTACTGTAAATGGGCTTATTTTTTATTTCATTTTCCAACTGTTTGCTACTAGTATTTAAGAATATAAGCACCTAAAATAGTCTTCAGACCAAAAGAGTGAGGAGCCAGTGAGCTACCGGAATAGTTCAGCATGAACTTCGTTTTGTGAGTTAGGCAGAGTGAAACTTAAGCTTATTCTTGATCAACGTTGAAATGTCCACAACTTTTTAAAGGATTACAAAATTCTTTTTTTCCGTAAAGTTCTAATGAAAACATTTTTCTCCCAGATATACACAAAGTAGAATAACGAATCGAGTTCCAGCGTCGACATCAACTCTCACCTGATCTCGCCTGAGCTTTATCTTCATTCACTTTCCCCTCCTGTATTACTCTGAAGCCAATTCCAGGCAAGATACGATTCCATAACGACGACTTCCTTACGTATCTCTAAACAGGAACTTAGCAGCCTAGTATCCAGGACAAACTGTCTCCATCACCACTCCAGTGAGCACGTGGCCCTACTATAGATCCTGTGCACTGTTTTTACTCCCAAGAAGCAGTCACATGCTGTCCAATTCCCAAGACCAACCAAATGTTCTGATCCTCAGTGTATTTAAGAGATTCACTTAATGTTTTCCAGCAAATACTAATTCACTATGAAGTCTGTGAAATACTCTACACAATAGTCCCAGCAAGGAATGGCATTAGGCCTCACCCTTCCTGCACACCCAGAGCAACGTGGGTGGCTTCTCAGAGCGGTCTGCTAAAAAAGGTTTCCCAGGCCACCAGTGTTCAGAGCTCGATTACTGATACCTGCCATGGGCACCACATGATTCTTTCCTTCTCATCATAGAGCCATTTTTGGACACTCCAAAGCCTAATGCTCCCTCCTCATTTTGGTCTATTAAGTTTTAGGATAACAAGCATAAAGCAACAAGTGTATTGAAGAACACAAGTAGGCATGCCAGAATGGCTATTCTGTCACTATTTACTAATTATAATTTATTCCTTTAAAAGGCTTACATTCATTAATATTGGCTGGCTCAAAGTTCAGCTAATTATGGTGGTTGTTTTTTATGAAAAGAAATGTGCAGGGACAATGTTGTTAGCTGACAGCATGTACACCCCCCCCAAAAGATCCAGCGAGATAATTTGTTCCTAAAACTAGAGAAGATGAACGAATCAAATACTACCCGGGGAGAATCTGAAGGTAAGAGTAAAATCTGACAAGTAAAATCACAGGCGACACTAACCTTCTACCCCGCTTCCCGTTCCTTCCAAGGGTACCACGCGCCCCTCACGCCCCAGAAAGAAATCACACCCCAGGAACAAATCGAGTGTGAGAGTTTTTTATTCAATTTGCAAACAATTTAAAAACAAAATGTTAGTAACACTCTTAGAACATTGGTTTGTTCACTGGATGTTTTCTTTATCTTCACCAATTTTTATTACAAAAATCAGAAAAGTAAAAATTCATTACAATATTTGCACAGTGTAACCACTAGTTGCCTAAACAAAAGCTAATTTCTATAAAACCATAAACTTAACGCGGTTTTATTAAGAGAGAGTCAAAATTCTCTCAGTTAACTGGATACACATAGTGGTATACATTTTAAAGCAGAAACCCCCAAAAACCAAAAACAAGGAAAAAAAGAGAATATAAGTCAGAATAGTCAGTTAAATATTTTGACCTGACAGTTCCTACAAATAGTAACTTCCATTACATATAAAGGAAACCGTTACCTGTGGTAAAAATTGTAGAGACAAGGTAGGAAATGTGGAATAAAAACACAATAGGTCAGAAGCCAGGCCCCGGCTGGGCGTGTTTTCCATGAAACCCAGGGCAGGAGCCACATCGCCGAAGGGAGACCACGCTGTGTGTCGACAAGTAAAACCCTCACAACACGGCAAGTTGCAAAGTTTCACTGAAGAGACTGAAAAAGACAAGCGTTCTTTCTTCATACAAATCGCTGCCAGAAATCTTTGTAAGGCTACACTTTGCATAGGGAAACCACCGTCTTGTCAAAAATTCTACAGGAAAGAGGAAAAATCAAGCTTTTCAAAATGGTGCCCATGTGCAAAGAGTTAAATTACCAGGCACCTCATTTACTGCCTCCAATTTATCTTGATCAGATATAATTCGACAAAAGGAAAAACGGCAATTTTTGGTGATAGCATATAAAAGGAAATATTGAGATTGGCAGCAGAAAAATGAAATTCCAAAAGTGCATTGTGTAAGAGGCTCACTACCCCGTGGCAGAAACACCTATGCACTCAGTCAGCCCTGCTCGTGCACGCCAGGACTCCCGGGGAACTCATCCAAGACAAGCCACCTTTTCAGAAACTTAGAGCATAAAAACAAAACAAGTCGTGGCACTCCTTCAAGCTGACGCTACGTGAGCATTCCAAGTCGGGTACTGGAAGGACGGAGTGTCCGGACAGGCAGGCGCTGGCCTCAGGAGCCGTGGTGCAGGCACAGGGCACCCAGCACGGCGCTGTCGTACCTCTCCTCCACCTTCACGGAATTGGAATGCTCTAGCACACTGCTGAGCTCAGGGATACTCTCAGCAGTGTCCCCAAACCCGTGGTAATGTCCATAGTGCAAGTGCTCCCCCGCGTCTTCCACCCAGGAAGGTCTACTGGCTACGCAGCTGCTCGGGCTCCCGTTCAGGTGCAGAGAGCCACACATCTCGGGGCTAACGCTCATGGTCTTTTCTGGCTCCTCGGCCCCGTTAACACAGAGAGAGCCCTGGCTACTTGGAAACGGCCGGCCTGGAACTAATCCATTGCTAATTCCATTAGATCCTGTTAAGCAGTGGTCATTCCTGCTCTCCATCCCATTGAGCTGTGTCGTGGAGGGGAAGTCCAAATGTCCATTGACGACACATCCATTTGTCAATGTATTCGATACGGAGCTACTGTTTTTCATATCTGCATTAAGAAATACACCTGTCACCAAAATTCAGAACCAGAGGGGATGAGAGACTACAAAATGTTTCACTGCTGTTACAATTTTAAAAGATTAGCTTCTTTTCTTTTCTCTCTACAACAAACCAGTTCCTTTTCCAAAGTAAAAACTGTGCACAGGTAGATTTAAAATAAAACACAACAGTAACATCTGCCTGGTAAGACAGGAAACACTGGTGAATCTCAGCAGCACTGTGGAGCCAAATTTAAAAACTCGAGTTCACAAATATACTGCATGAAAAATACCAAGAGTACTGAATAGCCATCAAAAACCTGTTCTCATTTTAAGACTACTCTCGGAGAGGAGTTTTTAAAATCACCCCTGAAAAAGTCCATCAGAACTGAATGTAAGGATTCCCACAAAGGGTTAAAACAAAACACAAAACTTCCCCAGCTTTCAAGGAAAAAAAGAAAAGCAGTCGGTGAAGCAGGTGAATTAAGGAAGCCCTGTGGAGCAGGTGAGACCGTCACGCACGCTTCTTAAAGCGCCCCACCTCGGTCAGGGAGGCACACCCAGGAATATGAAAAGGAACCACTTTTTCATAGTAACACTCAAATCTACACAGTCCTTCTGCAAAATGCCACAAGCAGCACTGGCAGAGCGCAGGGAGTGGCAACTACAGGAAGGAACTGTGAATAATGATGATTCACATGCACACAGTCTTGGGCCAAGAGCACAGTTCTGAAGAGTTTCTTCTCAGTTCGGCCGTTACAGTGACTATGATATCCAAGCTTCCACTTTACCAGGCTACTTTCAAAACCACCAATGTTGGGAAAGAGTTGGTAGTTTAATCTGCATATAGAGACATCCAGTAAGAGGAAGATGTCTTACAGGAAAAAAGGTCAATCACAAAACGTTTGGGCACGTGGGAACAGGCAAATTACGCATATTTCTCTGTATAATGAAACTCGAGAATTAATATTCACGTTCACAGAAATTCACAGAACAGTATAGAGAGTGACCCGAACCTGCGTCTTGCTTGGTGATATTAAATCTGAACCCAACGCTGTGCACTATTAGGCAAGGAATGTGTCAAAGACGGAGGAGCTGAGCTCTACAACCTTCCGAGGGAGAGCTGCTCACGGGGCGAGTCTCCCCTCGAAGGGCTGACTTGCCGCTTCGCCAGCTACAGACCTCTGATCCGCACCTGAACAGAGGCTTCTGGGCGTCCTGCAAACCTTCCTGCCAACAGGCAGTCACGGCTTGTTCAGGGACGAAAACGTCTTCTCGACATTCCATTAATCATGAATTTTCTGGCAAGTTAAGTGACATAGTTTAATAACTGCGACAAATTCTTCAGAGGATTAGGGATTTTTTTTTCAAATTAAATGATCGCTTTTCTATTTAGTCAAAACTCAAAGCTAAAGAACAAGTGTTTCAAGAACTAAACATGAAGTAAAATAAAAGGAAATAAGACAAGTTGTTGTCAGGGACATATTTAAATTGTTTTTTCAAAAATAAAGTACAAATAACTTTTCCTGGGTGATAAAGTCATGGCTTCGGCGGCAACCTTGAGTCATTCAGACAACTGGGACACTGCTAATGGAGACAGAGCTTCTATTCTCAGGTGATGGGGACTGCAAAAGTAAACATGCTGCCTCCAAAACCTGCGCTGACTAGACTCTTCCTGTTTCACGCTCACTGTGCGTGGATGCTGATTTCCCCTAGTGTCTAGTCAAAGTAAATTAGTTCCATTACGCAATCTCAAAATCAAGGCTAGCTGCTAACTTCCTATCATTACAGCAAATCTAATAAAACTGAGCACGAAGGCAGCAGACACCCTAGAGACCGGCAAAGACAGCTGCCGGCCGGGACCGCGTCCGCAGGCCGCCTGTCTCCAACTGTCCTTCAGTCTGTCCAAGCTGCCTTCGGGACTCACGCCGCCCTCTCGCCCACATGCCCGTCTACTGCTAGCCACGTCCAGCAACGTCGCATGTTTTGTTTGTTCAGTCAGATGTTAGAATGAAACGATGGGAGCATGGGGAAGGTTACTCAGCACCCATTACACGGGATGAACTGGGTCTGAAGCAAAGCATGGCTTTTTCAACGTAACGTTCAAGCTTGGTATTAAACTTAACCTGAAAACCTAGGGAATTAATGTTTGAAGATTAAAGAGTGATTAAACTCCTGCCTTTCAAACAGCGCAGAACAATGCCATTTTTTAAAAAAAGCTTGCTTTGAGTTTTGTTATTTATCTTTAGCCAAGGTCTTTAAATGTACTCTCCCCTCAGAATTTCCCTTGGAAAATCTACTCATTTCATTTAATAATTTGGCAAAAAGGTGACTTACACTCATAACAATTCTGTACCTTTTAGAAAGATGTACACATTCTCTTTCCATTTTAGTGAACAGACATAACTTTTTTCATGTATGTCTGGGAAAAAATACATAATCTTTTATCCCCAGTGAAGACTTTAGTATAAAGACACAATAATAAAGTTTTTAAAAATCAGTATCTATTTCCAAATATATTAACGTGTTAAGAGAATGGCTAAAATGTTTTCATGGTCACCTAAATAAAAGAACAGTAGAAAAAGCTAAGTAAATGGATAACTCTTTACTCTAAATGCTAAATGAAACTGAGCCTTTGCCTTTTAAAAACCGAAAATGACTATCAACTGTTTTAATAGACTAAAAATGTTCACATATAAAACGTGCTTTGTGAGACACGGTGTTCAGCATCTTACTAAAGAGTGAATGCCACAGGAACAAAGCAACCAGGGTCGAGTGGAAGATCCCAAATTGGCGTGACTGTTATGAGTCAAACCCACAACACTTCCTAGTCTTCAGCATTCACAACAAGTCATCCTTCTTGCTGTTTATTGCTTTGAAGTTACTAGCAATAGATGTTCGTTGTGTATATTCGCCTAAAGGTCCTATGTCAGAAAATTAAAAACGCGAAACCTCATTAAAATTAAACAAGGCACATTAAGCAAAAGCTTCAAACCAAAATAGGAAGATTGCACTTGTAGTTTTCATATCCATATAATGCACCAAAACCACTTATCCTTGATTCTACAAACTTGCCCAAGATATGCAAATTATAGTGTAACAGTCTTTAAAAAGCTGGACAACAAAGTGCAAAAATCATTTGAATTTATGTTAGAAATAATACGCATACTGATTCTTGCAACGACAAGGGGTCTGCATTGCTGAAACAGTATATATTTCTATTTCTTTTGGTCCAACAGAACCACCTTCCTGTGGTTTGGTGTCTTCGACCATTGGACCGTTGTTGAAGCTAACGGGAAACTGTCCACTCCCACCTGTTACGACAGCAAACTCTCTATCGACGTGCATTTTGTCAGCATCATCTTCTGTCTCGCCGTTCACTAGTGACATCAAGTAATCCGAGCTTTGAGCTGCACAGAAAACAAAGGCACTTTCAGACTCCCCGTACATGCACCACGACTTCAAGACAAATGTTTCTCATTCCCTTTTGTCAGAGCATTGAATACTCCAGCACTGCCAAATAATTATCTACAGATTACTAATGGACTTGGTACACTACCAAGAAACTTACTTTTCCACAATAAAAAATATTTCCTGGAGTATGCAGTTTCAAGCACAAGTCAAGGAATTTCAGATACCTATCTCATTTACGACTGTTATTTGGAGAACATAAAAGCAGTTATACAACCCAGATACATTTCTAAATATTTTTAAAAATTCAGCATAATCTCTATTATGCCCAAAAACATTCCTTCAGTTCTTTTTCATAAGTAAATACTAAGACAATTCTTGAATAATATCATAGAAATCATTAAAATGATCCTCAAATCAAAGAAAAAAATCAATAATTTCAGTAACAGGAAATAAGATAAAAGCCGAGACTCAAGACAGGTCTCTCAACGTTGTCCCTGAGTGTCACCGGCCCTCTGCACCAAGACACAGTAAACGTGGAAGCAAACATTACATCTTAGTTCCAAGATATTTGGAGCTGAAGTGGGATATACATATACATACATACATATAGATAGATAGATAGATATATATATATGCACATTTCTTACAAAATTTTCCTCCTCTGTATCTTGGAGAACAGCTAAGGTGCACATTTAACCCCTTTTCCTCCGAGCATTGCACTCTGTGCAGAAACACCTTGCCGGGCAAACCCCAGTAATCCCTGCCTCTCCGGAGCAGCCACTCTCATTTGATCTATGGCTTCCAAGTCTTAATAAACATGTATTTTTATACAAATGGATCCAAAAATCATTTTTCTACCTTGCTTTTATTAATTTACCATGGCATGAATGAATCGCATCAACTAAGTTCAAAAGAATCTTTCAAGTTGAATGATAATCCACTGTACGGCTGCATTATAATGCTCCCACCACCAAATTCCCCACTACCGTGCGGGTTGCTTCAGTTCTCCTCCCCATCACGAATACCATAACTAAACATCCTTAAAAATGCACCTTTGTGTGCTTTTCTGGTTCCTTGCTCTTAAATACCTAGGATTATTTCTGGGCCAAAGAATATATACAGCAAATAAGTAACAACTTTCAGTGCTTTCTTTCAAATAAACATTTCTCTCAAACATTTACAAACAGAGAAACGAACTTTGCAGCTTTAATTCCTCATAGAGGTCTATGAGTCATGTTCAATATAGGAAGGAGCACACCAGTTCCAGACTACTCTCCAAACTGCTGAAACCAACGATGATAACGTATAGCCCTTATGAGAAAAACGAGTTCTCAATTAGTGTGCAGGAGAAATAGAAACACACAGTGTGAGTTGCATAGTTGGGGAAAAAGAGACATCTGCACAGGTACGAGGCCAAAAGCACCCTACAGAGAGGTGCTTTAAAACCAGAGGAATTAAACCATGGATTTGTCTTTTCCACTCAAAGCTTTTAATCCTCCACAGGCCCCAAATCTGACAGGAAGGTTCTATCTTCACTATGAAACAAGGTACCTTAAAGGCATTGGTGGCAACCAGACTGTTTTAAAAAAAGGAGGCAGGGAGTGGGGCGGGTGTTCCAGGCCAGTGGACAAAGCCGCACAACCTTCAGGTGTCCTCGGTTGGTCATTTCAGAGATGAGGAACCTGCAGTCAGCGTGGGATCAGCTTCCCTCATTCCGCACTCTCTGGCACCTGATAAGCCAACTCAGGTAGTTTCCTGAGAACTGGTGCCGGCTACTGTGACAAAACTACAAACACCTTTGTAACAAGACAGACTTCTCCGGGGATACAATGCAGATATCTTTAAGTACCCACACTCATAAGACATGAGGACGCCCCCCCCACCTCCCCCAAACCTTCATAAAAGCAGGAATCTTCGTAGGTTCATTCCCTGACCTCAGTGCCTAGAAAAGTGCCCGCATCAATGAACGAAGCCCATTCTCTAGCCAGAAAAGGCATTACAAAGAAAGCAAAAAAAAAAAAAAAAAAAATTAAGAGTGGCTATAGAGTGGAAGTGGGACATGAGAACAGACCTCCACTAGAGGGCCAGAAGAGCCCATGGCAAAGGGAGTTTGGGGACATTCAAAATAAAAAGATGAGCTGAGGCACAACGCCATTTTAAGGCATAAATTACTCTTAGCTAGAGCCCTATGCAGTGCACTGGGGACTCGCTCTGAAACTGTTCCATTTAGAAGATCCGTGTCTTCTGCTAATGTAGAGTTTCTCATTAATAGAGCAGGATAAAAAAGAAACAGACCAGGGGCTCTCATATTTTAGTAAAGAAATTCTTTAATGTGGGAAGCATGTTATTGCAAACAGCCTAGAATTTATCTTTCTCTGCAAATATGCAATCTTTGTAGCGCCTTGTTTCCATAAAGTATCTGCAAGGATATTTAACAACTTGGCTGATAGTCTAGCTGCCCCAGAACCTTGGAATGTATTTGATAATAATGCTTTCATTTCTTTAATCTTCGCACCTGTAAAGAGGAAGTGCTCAGCTGGATAGGGGCATCCAGGTTGCAATTATTTACTTTTTAAAACTGTACTTCATAAATCATGAAATTAAAATTGGGTCTCTTACAATTTAAACACTGGATCTGGACTTAACTCCTTTCTCCCACCATACCTATTACCATTGCCAAAGGAACTATTTAAATATTCCACATTGCATCTGAGAAAAAGCATCTGAAATGTCTCTTCCAAAGTTATCAATTTTGATTCCATTTAGGTTTTGGAAAAGAAGCACTTTCCCTGCCCATCTTATCACTCCCAAAGTTTATGGAACATTTTGTAAAGCATCCTTACCTTTTACTTTGGTTGCCAAAGCAGGTATTTGTTGAGAAGATTCTAGTACACATTAGATGATGTCTATTTATGATGGAAATCCACCTAGGATTGGCTCAAAAGAAACCCTCCCAGCTTCCTTCCCCCAGAGGCAGAGTCAAAACCAGGACTGACTACTGCCCAAGAAGGCCTCTCATTTTTGACCTCAGGGCCAGGAAAGATGCTTCATTTGGGAAGGCACCCAGGACAATGCAGAAGTCTGCATTTGTATTCTCATCTAAAATTCGAGAACTGAATAAAACTCTTAAAAGACAGTTCTCATTCTAAAACTACATAAAACTATTAATGATCAAGCAGCTTGCAAACGTAGAAAAGGCTTAATTTAGCTTTTAAAAGCCAGGGGTCTGCTGCATTACAGAAACTGTGCCGTCAAGGAAGCTCCTTTTTGTGTTGGCTATGTCAACTCAGGAAGATGCACTCTTACTGCACAACTCGCATGTCCTCAGAACACTGACATACATAAGGTGGACACAAAAGCAAGATTTTCAATGCCAGGCATGCTTCCAAGTATATCTAGCGCTTATGAAAAATGTCTGATCAGACTTAACTTTAAAGGCAATCTCTTGTAGGCAAAAATCAATCTCTGTAGTCCCACATTTAAGATATAAGTGCTCCAGTTAGCTAACACGGCACCACTTCCTAGACACACCCCACACAGGAGGCACCACCTGACATGCGCAGTACCTGGCAAGCAGTATCATATTGTGCGTTGAAGTGAAGCTTGGGCTCATGAGATAGCTTAGTGATTTACCTTCCCTTGTGCCTCCTTAGGTGCCAGAGCGGGCGGTCCCAAGTGGTGACCCACAACCCTTAGTAGCCAGGAGCACCAGGACCCCTCACACCCCCATGGTGTCCCCAATCTGGGAAGTCTGACCGTTGAAGAAGCTCTTGGTGGTTCTCCAGGAGAGGACCCAGAGAATGTTTCCTTGGTGGCTTGCCACAAATCACTATTAGAACTATTCTCTGGTCTACTATAGAGCACACTTTATCCAAATAACTAAGTGCCTTTTAAAAGCAAAGTCCTGTTAAAATTACAAGAACACCTACAGCCAGTACAAAAGTGGTTCTACTACAAGGTGACCTTTCTTGGGACAACACTCCTGCCATGGCCCCAAACGCAGCAGATGGCATGCGAAATTCAAGAGGGCAGGACACTGGAGATGCCAAGGTCACGGAGGAGCAGGGACAGTTCTGGACCACTAAGGAGGGATTTGGGGTCTTGTTAAAGAACAGAGGGCAGACGCATGTGAAAGAGACTGTCCTGAAGGCGTGCCAGGAGCCAGTCCTGGCTGATTCCCACTGCAGCCGCCACATTTTGCTGCCAACAAAGGAGGTGTGTGAGGTTTGCTGAATTCCAGTCTACAACAGTAACAGTGGAAATCCAGGAAACTGCTTGGTTCCTAAATATAATTCAATCAGATTCTATCTGAA
The DNA here is from genome assembly GCF_041296235.1 of Equus asinus. Classification (NCBI taxonomy): domain Eukaryota; kingdom Metazoa; phylum Chordata; class Mammalia; order Perissodactyla; family Equidae; genus Equus; species Equus asinus. The sequence goes on from NC_091800.1 coordinate 82,150,306, forward strand.
AGATGCTGTCTTCAGGAATTAAAAGAAGCATTTGTTATTTGAACACAATTATGACTGTTCTCTCACTCCAAATTTTTAAAAAGGTCATTTACTACAAGTTCGAGAACACTAAGGACACCAGATGCTAGTCTTATCTGTAATACTATGGAACCTAGCAGGAACCACAATAAAAACCTGACTTCTGGAATCTTATGTTTTACATAATTAGCTAACATGTATCATTTAATCCACTTAAGTCACAGCTCTCTGCTCTCCCCCAACCCCCCCGGGGGTCTGCAAGCCTGGTCAACACCAACAGTTAGAAACACAGTGGAGACTGTTTATGTTAAATTCATCCTGGGAAAAGTGTGCTGAAAAACTTCTCACTGTTAATTTTGAACTGAGTCATAACTTGTAGATATTTTTCCTAAATGGTGCTTTTACATTAAATACCTGCATGTTATGTACAAGACGCTAAGATCAATAATAAAGCTGTTGGATTAAAACAAAACTGTGAAATCCACTTCACATCTAACCTCTGCTATCACCACAGCCTACTTCTTAAAACTGTCTCCCAAAAACAAAATTGTAGGTTACTGGGTCAGCCTGTAACTCACAATGCCTCTCTAATCAAGACTCTGGAGCTGCACCCAAAACTACCACTGAGTAAAAACAAGATGAAGGTTTTCCTCAAGGATGGGACTGGCATTCTTTTCTAACCAGGACCAGTGATAATTCAGCCAAGTTTTCAAGGAATACTTATACATGGATAATTGTACTGAGAGTTATTCCTGAAGATTAACCAGCAATGCTAACAAACCTAAACCAATTTTTACAGAGCAGCTGCAGCTGAAGTCCATCTTTCATTGCATCTTGAGCAAATGGTTGATAAATTGGGGGGGGGGGGGGAGGACGGACCCAAAACCTAATTATAGACTGAAAGTCCTTACACCACCCTAAATGAACAAAATCCCATATTGGAGAAAATATTAGCTCAAAATACTTTTCATCAAAATCAACCGCTCAATTGGATTTGATTTCACCTTACAGTTTGTGGTCACATCTATTATGTCTGTGTTCTGACCAAAGTACCTTTTGACACTGGTGTGAATGACTGCATGAAAGATACTTTATTAATTTTTGTAGCACAACTTGCTTCCAAAGGAGAGTTTGCATGTAAGCAGTGCAAAAACGCCAAGGCATTATTACTCCCTGAAGTTCTTCTGTATCAATACAGCTTCCAAGGGAAAAATCACTCCAATTACCTTAAAATATCTGAAAATAGTTTATTGAAAGCAGTGAGAGATACTACCTTCTAAGGAGAACAGATAACTCTCAGACATGATTCTAAAGCAAAAAAAAAAAAAAAAGTTAAAGAGTGAATTTTACAGGGCACACCTCTAAGAGCTAGCTTAGCCAGGAAAATTTCTGGAAGTAATTGCTTTTATAAATTCCACACTTAAAACATCAATATGTCTAATTCTTAAATTCTAGGAAGACAGAATGGACTAAATTTATCACTAAGGTCCAAGTTATGCATTTATGAGCCAACGTATTATTCCAGGCAGCTGTGGGGAAAAAAAGCCATACTCACATGGCAAAAAAAGGGGCAGTTTTAAACTCTTCTAAATACTTTCACATATGAAGTTATTCAAGTAGTATTTTATATGGATATGTTAGACGAGGGAAAAAAATACTCATTTTTACTTCAGCATGAGAACGAAAAACTTATCTTCCAAAATGAATAATTCAGAATGAGCAAAAACTGAAGCTCACAGATTTAAACAGCAAATCAAAAGACGATGCCAGAAATTAACTGACAACGAAGGAAAGCAACACACATTGAGGTGTACACTAAAAAACTGGTCAAAGAATGGAAACAACTATATCTACATCTTTTGAAGCCAAGAATTTCATTTAGAAAATTCAGGTAGTTGTGTGTGGGGGAGAATCTTGTTTTAATAATCAAGAATTCCTGGCCCCAAGATCCCAATTCACAGGGAGTTTATAATGGTAAAAAAAAAAAAAAAAAAAAATGACCACTTCCTTTCCCATAGAGAAAAGAGAAGAGTGGCCAGGGTGGGGATGGCATAAAGGCACCCATCCACGGTTACACAAGTACAAATTTACACACACACTAAGCGACATGTGGGACAAATCTCAGCACCACCCTACCTCAGGAGAGGAGTGTTAGGAAGTTTAGGGAGGAAATAATTAACATTCAGCAGAGAAACGAGGAATTCCAGAAAAGGAGCTGTGAAGTCAGGCACATCAGTGTCCAAGGCTTCTCCTGTGAAGGTGACAGAACATTGTCACTTCATGTGCGCGTGGGGCAGCGCACAACCTGAGCTTTGCCTAATTATTCCCGCAAACTTTAAACAAACGCCAGGCTCCAACCACATGTCTTTCTGAATCAGCCAGCAGCCTCGGGCTGAGCACCAGGAATGGGCAGTTTGGGAAAGCTGAGTTTAACTAGCAAAGTGCGCACCCCTTACTCTGGTCAACCAAAACAGATACTTGTCTGTAGGAGGAAAATAAAACCCCCGGAACATCTGCATGATTCTTCAAAATGTGTGTGTAGTACAGACTTTAGGACACTGAAATTTAAGTTTCAGGAATCCCTGGAAAGGCTTTTCAGGATACTTAAACAATGAGTTATTGGCCAACTCAACTGACCTTAAGAGGCTAGCTCAAAAACTCTTTAGGTATGTTTCTGAGTCTTACTAAAATGTTAAGTGACGTTCTTTTAAAAAAACTAAACAGAAGTTATGATTCATTCTATAAGCTAACATACTGGACAGGGACACATACATAATTCTTGCAGGAGAGCAGAATAAAGCTGACACTTAATACCATTCCAAAATATTAGCCAGGCATTAAATAAAACAAAGAATATTTTAAAAATGTAGATGCTCCTAAAGGGCTTTTAAAACATATTAGAGGGGCCGGCCACGTCACCGAGTGGTTAAGTTCATACGCTTCACTTTGGCAGCCCAGGGTTTTGATGGTTCAGATCCTGGGCATGGACATGGTACCGCTCATCAGGCCATGTTGAGGTGGCGTCCCACATGCCACAACTAGAAGGACTCACAACTAAAATATACAACTATGTACTGGGGGAATTTGGGGAGAAAAAGGAAAGAATAAAAAGAAGATTGGCAAGAGTTGTTAGCTCAGGTGCCAATCTTAAAAAAAAAAAAATAGAAAAATATATTGGAACATGGCACAAATAAATGACAACATTGAACAATATTTCACCATTAAAAAACATCACTTTTGAATTTTAGACACACCTTCATGTTGTACTTATAATTATTATAGCATCTTTCTAGAAATTATTAGGCCAGCAACTTATAAAATTTATGAACTTGGTATGTTTTAAGTTCATATATTCATTTCTACAAAAACGTCACATAATCACAAGTTTTTATAGTGACCAAGATTTGAAAGTCATAGATAGATAACATACTTTTTATCAACTTGATAGGAAAAAAAAAAAAGTTTTCGTTTGGATACACTGCAGTCAACTTAAAGAGGCACAGCATTGAAAAGAGGATGTTGACCTAACATCAAATTTAAAGTCCAAGAAAACCTCAAGCCACCCAGGGTTTTCTCATACTATACTTGATTGGTTTTTTTTTAAACTGAAAGGTACAACTTTGTATTTCTCCTCAGCACATCTTGAATGCATAATCTCAGCGTGATTACTTTTCACTGTCACGTCTAAATTTCTGTTTCTGTATAAGTTTGCTAAATATTCCTGCTAAGCTATCAATTTGTCTCCTGATTAGAAATTTTATACACAGGTATACATAGGTGATTTTTTTTCCTAGGTGTAAGGGAGGTTTTTCAACTTGGAAGAGTGACTAACTGACTCTGCTTATGTGCAAATTCCAAAACTAACTAAAGATAAAAAAGGTGGAAGAATACTTAAAGCTAAAATAACTTACCTTAGAGACTTAAGTCCTCAATGTCAAACTGACAGATCAGATCTTGCTGTGACAAACACATATTACACTGTGGGGTATGGAGAGCAGCTGAGGGCAAACGACAGTGCAAGTGGAAGAGAACAGCAAACATCGACCTTACCAGATGTGAAGTTATGTTTTACTATCAGATCAACAATTCTTATAAGCTCAGGAACATGTACAGGAAACAAAAAAAATCAGGCACGGCGGCAGATTTTTTTTTAATAGTTATATTTCGAACAGGTACAAAAAATGAGAAAAATATTTCTATTTCATGGCAGATGAACCTGGATGTGCAGAAAGTTATATATACACATTTACATGTGAGCTGTCAACACGCCCTCTTATATCCTTCCCTTTTGTTTAATGGTCAATCTTCAAAGTGGCAATACGGGAAAAACTCCACCATCACTGCGCCAGAATCCTCGGGGCACAGTACCTCCTTAAGTGAAGGTCTCATCTCCAAGGTGCTTTCAGCCGTAAGAAAGAACACACATTAAAGAAAGGAAACAAGTCTGCTCCTTCCCACCCACAAAGTGCTCTCACCTTCAGTTCTAGCTCTCTTTCCTCCAAAGGGTTCCGAATCTTCCAAGCATCTCTTGCGATTTGTTCCCACACTAACATGATTAGGAAATATATTCTGATGGCCCCCATTTAAGGTGCCATTATTACAGAAACGGTTCAGATGACAATTCTGGAGGTTCAAGAGAAACTGGGTACATTCTTGGAAACCCTGGGTTTGAGCAATGTCTGCTGCTGTCAGGCCACTGGCATTTCTCAGGCTGTATGACACAAAAACACTGAATTACATCCCATTAGCATTTTCACCTGGTCTCTGCTCCTGCTGCACTGACTATCTATCTGAAGGTGATATGCAAGAGTATACAGATTTACAGCAAGTCTTCATTAAAGAAGGAGTTACTCAATCCTAGCTCACCAACTAACTTCTCTCTTATGCACATTTGATTACTAAGCAAGATTTGGGAGATAGTAATTTAAAAATCAATATACTAAACTTTAAAAAAAGCATCTTCCTATTTAACTTCTCAAAATCATTTTTTATGTTAGTCTGAAGAACCTAAATTTATGCTAACTTCAGACTTAACCTGAAACTGAATTCTACAGTATTTGCACTTAATTTTAATAATCCATTCCTTTAGCTCGAGTAAAATCATAACAAACAAACATGTACTGAAATTGTCCATGGCATTCTTAAAAATTGGCTTCCTAAAGACAAAGGTAATTGGCTTACCAACAAGCCAGATTTTATGCTCACATGTGACACTATAAGTGGAAGTTTAGAAGGATGTCCTGACATCAAAATAACTTATCATTAGACTGGAGATATGAAAAGCTGAGTTGTTTTTTGGGCGTGCTGAGGAAAACTTACAGGAGTATTACATTTTGACATTCTAGAGCATTTGAGGGGATGTTTCCTGTGAAAAATCTTCTAATACTGTCCCAGGAACTCATCCCCTAAGCTAAGAGTCCTACCACTGAAAAGAAGCAACATCATCTAATGTGGTTGATGACCACTAACAAGTAAGAGTCTGATGTCTTCTACAGCAGCTGAGACTCAGATTAAAGGAGGAGGTGGTGACAGAGTAAGTGCAAGAGGAATATCAACGAACCAGGTCAACTTGTAAACCTTAATTAGGAAACAATAAAAATTTAGGGAACAAAAGCAACTCCATGTTGAAGCTCCCCTGTAAGGCAAGAAAATACACTGCTCTGTGAAATAAATCTTCAAAAAATCAAAACAGGTTGTTAGCTGCAGGCTGATAAACTGAAACTGGAGAAGCAGCAAAGAGAGCTCTCATACCTACTCAGCAAGCTACACTACAGACACAGCAGAGGTGTGATCAAATACAGGCCTTCCTTTGTGTCACTGAAATAGCCGATGCAGAACCTCTGATGCTTGTTTCCTATGTTAATGTTAAGGCAAAAAACCAAAAACATCTCAGAGTGAAAACTACAGAATCAGGGACAAATAGGGTTTTTTCATTTTAAAGATAACAATAAGCCTTGCATTCATATTTCCAGCCGTCACACTCATAAAGCTCCAACTTCCGAAATAAAAAATCTATTTATGTTTGGACAATCACTCAACACGTCTTCACCTTTTAAAGCATGAGGTAAAGAAATGTATTATACATTCTTAGGAAAGGTGAAAGCCTAACTCAATGTAGTCAGATACAGAAGACACAGACTTGAGAATCACAGAAACCAACACTACTTCCTGAAAAATGTAAGGCAGTTGTGTACAGGACTTTCAGGGACTAAAACTGACATTTTCACTTGACTTTATGGCTGTGAATTCTGAAGAATATTATTCCAGAAATTTCATAATATTTTTATTTTGATATATGAATTAAATAGAAAGGAAACACCAAAGTTTTGGCAGAGTGAATTACATTAATTATGTGTATACAATGATCATATACTTGATTTTTTAATATTAATGTTACTGAAGCATAACATTCAAGTAAGTATACAGGCTGGATGGTTTTTTTAAATGGTGTATTTCATTTTCAGAAGATATCACAAGTGAAGATGTCCAAAAGGTCTCCTCTATCAAGAATGTGAACAGAAAAATAAGTTGCCAAGTAAAAATTAAAAATAAAATTTAACTCTTCAAAATTTGAAAGAGAAGACCTAGAACATAAGCAAAGTTTATAAAACATGGTTTCTACAGGCAAATACAGACTTTCCAAAATCAAAGACTATGGAAATGAGAAGCTGCTGCTTAAAATTAGGACAAATAAAGTTGACAGTAAAGATGACTCCTCAGTGGATCAGAGAATAAAAAAGAACAGCATATGGATTTGTTAAAGAGCATTTACCACTACAAATGCCAGTTCACCAAGGAAAGCTGAGACCCTTAAGGAGCACACCAACAATCTAAAGTTGCTGAAAAGCAGAACATCCAAAACTACACTCAGTTCCTTTACTCTTCATTCAGAAAATGAACAGTAGACTGAACGTGGGTTACAGAAGCAAGTTTACTGTTCTTCCAAGGAAATATAACCTTTAAGAAAACTAAGCAGGGCCAGCCTCATGGCCGAGTGGTTAAGTTCGCATGCTTTGGCGGCCCAGCATTTCACCAGTTCGAATCCTGGGCGTGGACAATGGCTCCGCTCATCAGGCCATGCTGAGGTGGCATCCCACATGCCACCAAGTGGAAGGACCCACAACTAAAAATACACGACTGTGTACTGGGGGGCTTTGGGGAGAAAAAAGGAAAAATAAAATCTTAAAAAAGAAAAAAAAAGAAAACTAAGCAACAAATTTTTGGCAATACTGGGAGACCATGGAGACTGTAAATGTTTGCGTGGGAGCATCTGTCCAGACGTAAAATAATACGCAAGGTCTCCTTGCCCTGCATCCTCCCCACCAAAAGCAGTCAAACACTTGCACACCACTCCACGTAGACAGAGCCACTCAAATTTCTAGGTGGTGTGAGGTATTATCTTTAACATTCAAAAGGACTACAGCCAACTCGTGCTATGTACTCCCCATGTACGGACCAAGCAAGTAAGAGACGACAATCACAAGTCAAACAAATTCTTTGGGGGACTGGAAGTCAAAGTGATGCAAACGGAAGATCAAAACATTCTAGAAAATGGATGGACAGATATCAGAATCTGAGACATATGGTGACTGGGGAGAATTAATAGGGAGATGATAATTTTGCATTATCCCTATATATTGTCAGAAATGGAGACAGAGTATCCGTTCTCTGCTGCTAGTCAGCTACAGAAGGTTTCAACTACATTATTTCTCATGTTACTGAGACCGAACATACACAACATACAGTTCATCTTCACAGTGTTTCTATTCCTCTCCAGCAGAAGGAGCTGTTAACACCTGACTCTGGTACGCAGCAACAAAACCAGCCGCCCCCTCTCTTGCCTCCAAAGGTTCTCCTTCACATCTCCTCTCCTATGTATCTACATTCACTCCTCTGTGCTCTAAGCCTGGGAAACGTTTAACTCCCTAATTGTGCTCTGCTCACATTTAAAATCTTCCAAGTGGCTGCTCAATCCTAGAGTGCACGTCACAGAAAGCAGACAGAAAGGAACGTTACGTATCATCTAAGCCAGGGTTAGACACTTTTTCTGAAAAGGGCTAGATACTAAGTATTTTGGGTTTTGCAGGCCACAGTCTCGGTCACAACTACTCCACTCTGACGACGTAGCCTGAAGGGAGCCTTACACAATAGGTACACAATTGAGTGTGGCTATGTTCTAATAAACCTTTATTTATAGGTACTGGAATTTGAATTTCATACAATTTCACATATCATGAAATACTGTTGTTCTTTTGATTTTTGTTCAAACACTTAAAAATCATTCTTCGTGTACGGGCCACACAAAAACAAGCAGTGGGTTGGATCTGTCGAGCAACATTTAACCAATAGATGATACTGGCATCTAGTTTTCTATACTTAGGAACAGATCTCTATGGTTCCTGAAAAAGTCTTTCTAGTAATTTTGTGCCCTATTCAATTCAAACAAAAATAACTTGTAAAAAGTTGCTAAGTCTGTTAAACCACAAAATTTTAAATACCAAGAAAAATATCTGAATGTCAAATAAATGTCAATGTCAAATAAAAGACCCTGACAGAGCACAGAGAAGTAATACAATCATTCCTATTCCATTTGAGTGTTTTTTGTAAAAAGTTTTAAGTGTCTTATAGTTGAATTAGGGAATGTGCTTAATACGACTAAGATGAAAACTGTCTTTACAGGTCTGAATTCCTCAAACCACTTTTTAATATTTAATAGGTAGAGAGGACTTTCAAATGTACCACAGAGGCTGAAAATCTTGTGTGTGTGTGGGGGTGGGGGGGTTCCAAACAAAGACTACAATAAATAATCATTAGATGGTATAGTCCTTGAAACATTTTAATTTTTAACAAAAGAGGCTCAGGTCTTTAAACTCTTTTTTCATATATGCTTTCCTACTTAAGCATTTTTCAATTTTAATGTTTTAGGAGTTCAAACAGTAATCCTGGTTAAAACGTATCAACAATTTATTAAACCATCAAATTCTATTCAGTGTTTCAAGTTTAAGTAGTTATTAAACCTAAGCTACCCTCTGCTATTTTCCTAAAACTCAATGGGAGCTGGACACACGAATGTGACTTAGGATTTACAGGTTCTATGACAATTTCACATTCCAATGTGGCACTTTCTTCCATTACACTACTTGTAAGCAGTCAAGCCCTCACCCTTTGGTCCCTAGGTATTCACTGCTGTGGGATATGGCCTCACTGCGTGAACTGCTGGCCACTGCTATCAACCTCAAGTGAGGCTGGGAAAGACCAAGTTCTTCTGAACTGCAGCCTTTACACACGTTAGTCCAAAGGGAAATTTACAGTACCTGGAAGAAACTGTTCAAAACTACTCTCAAAAACTATATTTTGCATAAACATTGGGGTAGTAATCAAAGTGTTCACAATATTTTTAGACTAAATCTTTAAAAAACATACACTTTTGAACTTAGCATCGTCAGTTTGATGCACCTGGGCAATCAGACTATGCCTGATCTAAAATTTACCTTTGTCCATTTCTGAAAACAAGAGAGGTCCCAAGTGGGACTGTGCTGTGAGGTCATCCTAAAGGTTAGTTTACCTTCTCTTGTCTTCTCCAATATCCACTTGAAAAATCTTTGAAAGTGGGCAGAGATTTTAAAAATTAGACACCAATCAACTTGATGTTCGAATTAGGTCTAGTCTATTGAAGTTTTAAAATTGACTTTCTTTAAAAGAAAGTTGACATGATCAGACTTTTAGGCTAGTAAGATCAATTTCCTACAATTTATGATGGAAGTTATGGTGACCATGCCTGTATCTGTAGTCTAGTTCCCATAACATTCACCAAGACTATGAAAAGCCGTCTTTGGGCAGGGCACCCATTTTCTCCCAATAGTTCCTAGTATTCTTTCAAAATTGGACTATGAAAACACGGGAAGACATAGAATCATCTTTACTGTGAATTACTTGTTCTGCTGAATAACTGGCAAAATAAATCAAGCTGGTATTAACTTTACTAAAGTTAAAACACAAATGCTTATATGTTATATTTTCTGTCATAAAATTCTGAAGAGAGTATTAAAATTTATTATAGCTAAAAATGTTCCCTCAAAGAACTTTGTAACAAAACTCCACTCTGCTGCCAGCTAACTTCCCATCTATTTTCCACTTATAGTGTCACAACCTCATAACAGAGAAGCCATTCTAATAACAACAGTTTTTTTTTTTTAATTTGAAAAACCACGGATCAGGAAATACCTGAAATAAAATTTTTAGAATCTGAGTTGTCACATCACCTTCAGGATGTTTTCTTTTCGTTAATGCCATGTGACAATGAAAAATAACCACAATTTTTATATATATAATATTTCTGTTAAAATTCTGATCTCAACTTAACTATTGTTAGTTTACAAATAAAAGGTAGGTATCATAATAGGGTAAGCAAAGCATGCAAATCTAAAGAGTCTAGATCTGAATTCCTAGATTAGCAGTAAAACCAATCACCGCAACAAATACCTCAACAGTATGCCTCGAGTGGAGAAAGGAAGCCATACTGAACATTCAATGCCACAACCGTAAGGTTTCGGAGAAGCACCTGTGGCAGTTTCAGCAGTTTCTATATGGAATGCTCCCCCTTTCTAGGATTACTTGAAAAAATCAAGTCAATTCGAATTACGTAGCTGTAAAACATTGACATGTGTAGTTTTTACAGATTCAGAATCTTCTGTGTGATTTAAAACGGGCAATGGTTCATAAAACAGGAAACTTAAACTATAAGGGATCACATATTTGCAGGCAACATTTGGATTAAAAATACATATACATACATGAGGTGCAGAAGCACAATTACTGAGCGTAAGCCATTGTCATGTGACCACCTTGACCAAGAGCTACTGTTCCAAAACGCTGCCTTTTCAATTACCTCTAGTAATTTTTAGCATGAAGCCCATTATGTCAATATTTCAACAAAAGTTTAACAGTATGGACTAAAAACCATTAACTCACGATTCTGGTTACTTTAAAATTTGGTATGCTGTATCTCAAATACATTAGTAACTATTCCTAGATGGAAATAAGCAAATACATGGAATCATTAAAAAAAAAGATTTAAAAAAAACATTACTAAAAGTCCATTTGTACAGACAAAACATTAGCAAACATCTAAAATATCTTCAGTAAAAGAAAAACATGTGTATTTTTAACCCTTTGGTATCCAAACTCTTAAATAATTATGAAAACTTTCTTAAATATATTCTTTAGGTAACAATAGGAAGAAACTATTTTTTAAAGTTTCTACCTGAATAAATTTGGTGCCAAGTTTTCATTTCAAGTTCAACATTACTGAGGATAGTTTTACATTGCAACTGAACCCCCATTATGTTTGCATACATTAAAATGTAACAGTATCATTCAAAGAGTCTGATGAAATACTTAACATGCTCCTACTATAATTTAGCAAAGGGAAGAGAAAATTAGACTTAGAAATCACTGGTTTTACTTGAAAGCACTAGTTATAAAAGGAGTGGTTAAACAAATACTAAAACTATATAATCAAGCTGTTATGAAAAACAATCAAAATTCTAAACTAAATTTGTCAACAACTCTAGAATACTGTCAGTCCACCATCTGCTCCTGTCTGGCAGGCAGACTTCAACAGCTATCTCATGAAGCAATTCCTCCACCGTGCCTGTTAACGTTTTAATAAAAGGAAAAAGAGCCAGGAAATAGCAAGATCAGACAAGTTTGCGGTCATGACAATTAGGTAAGGGAGGCAGCACCAGGAGGCAAGGAGACTGGAATGCAGAGGATCCCAATCAGAAACTACTACTTTAGAGTTATAATTCTAATTTCAGAGTTGGACTACTATCCTCAAGGGCCAATAAGTGAACAAATGAAAAGAAACCATGAATTTCAAACATGAATGAATGGCTAATAAAGTAAATCTGGGTTATATTTTGCCAAGGGCAAAAGTTGCAAGCAAACTTCTGACACTAGTGCAAAACGTGCTCCTCAGAGGGTGTACTCTAAGGAAATCCTGTTTCCAGACAGGGCTCCAGGGGTGAGCAAACAGAGTAGTCACAAGGGTGGCCACCAATTAGGAAGGAACCAAACCAAACCAACTCCATTTCAACTAAGATTTTTTAAAAGTTCAGCAATAGACTTTTTTTAACGCTGCAAAAAAAACTATATTAAGATCACATTTTAGACTTTGGTTATTACAGCCAACTGTGCTTGTTTTCTAAATTAGGCAAGAAAGATTTTTTTTTAGAGTGAGTCACTGAACTTGCTTATACAGTCATGCTCCACATAATGACGTTTCATTTCAGTTAACAACAGACCACATATGCCATGGTGGTCCCATAAGATTAGTACACCAAGTAGCCTAGGTGTGCAGGAGGCTATCCCACCCAGCTTTGTGTAAGTGCACTCTGTGATGCTCACACAATGACAAAACTGCCTAACAAGGCGTTTTTCAGAATACATCCCCACTGCTAAGCGACGCATGACTGTACAAGGCTACAGATGCTTCTTCAGATAATGACCACGGTGAAGCTCCTCTTGGGATCAAAATAAGTTAAAATCTATGTAACCCATTTGAAGACCTGGTTACCACAGAATTAATGGCTTCTACAGAATTGCTCTCCTATAGAAACTGTATGAGACTTTGACTGATATAGTTTCATATATGAGACTATATGAAATTCCTCTAAGACTCTGTCATGACCTAATTAAACACTGGCACCTGTACAATGTGGTATTAAAATGGACTAGCAAATTTGCCTGAGCTGCAAGTTAATTCTGGTTTCACTCTCAAGCCTGCTAAATCCCTTTATTTCCACTCTGAGGCATTAAAAAACCTCTAGTATCTGGTTGATATGGAAACGGTCTCCGCTCTTCTCTCAAGAAAATAAAGACAAAGTAACTAAAATTAATCAGTGCCAAAATACTGAAAGTAAAGATAATCCAAGGCTCAAAATCTGCACTCTACAGCATCGGTGGTAAAAAGGTATTCTTAATTATTAGCAGATAGTCAACAAGTTTTCCAAAGTCTTTTCCTGGTATCACATTAAGACTTAATCTTATATTGTTACTTATCTGATCATCCAAAAGAAAAATGAGGGAACAACTTTTTCATGTTAGTATATGCCCTTCTTTCAACCAAAAATCTTAAGTGTGAAGCAAGCAGCACTCAAATACTGGCTGCGATGAAAAATTAAACTGTCATATAAACAAAATTAAGGATAATGACAATTTTAACTTACTTAATGAAAACTCCGTACCTGACCTACTTGAGAAAAAATGAGAATGAGAAGCATCTGTAGAGGTTTAGATCATTTAAAGTATACAAACATTTAGTCTGGTCACAGAACTGACATTTCATCTTTTTTATTTTTAGATGTAAACAATGGCAAATGATAATGACCATCATATAAGCAGAAACAAAATCTCACATGAAAAAGAAAACTTGGCACCAAAACTTAAGATGTAAAATAAGAGAAGAAAAAGAAACTCCATCAACATACTCACGTGTGGTGCTAGAAAATGTAATACGATGCACAGCAGCTGACATGCGTTATCTTACAGATGCGGCCTACATTGACAAGTAAGTTATATAACAAACCATTCTAGCCACAGACGCAGTGTACACTTGCCCTCCTCATTATCTACACAATGACCAAAAAACGCAGCAACTTAAGACTTTGGCCACTTCATGTAGCATATATATAAAAAGCAAAGTAGGAATTAATAACAAAATTATTAATTACCACCAAGTGTGATAAAATATGGATACGAGACACCTTTTAATCTATTCACAGGAAAGGAAAAATTTATATTATCTCCTAAATATTACAGCATATAATATGAAGAATTAATAATCTGGCCCATTCTGAACTGGGAAAAAAATAAGTAACTTTAAGTAAGTAAACGGATTCTGTGCCCTTTGATCTTCCTAAAAAAGAAAAAGGCATTTTATTTGCTAGGACTATACTTTACCATATGAGTAGTACAATAGAAAACAAGTAAAATAGATCTAAGAACCATAATTTGGGGGAATCAAACTATTATTTGTTGGTACACTAAAAGTGTTAATACTATAAAAATATGCTGAACAGATATCAAAAAGCAATTTACAATGTAGCTTCCTGGCAAAAACTGACATTTCATCTAGATGTTAAAACAAAATAATCACATACACAATAGTAATAAGTAACGATTAGTTGTGCTCCATCTCTAGGCCAAAGACTCATAATTTTAAGAATTGCTTTTGGCTAAGTGGCTCAGGCTAAATATTTCTTCTAAAAAATATCTCAAAGTTCAGTCAAGGGAAATCACCATAATGCAGGGTCTTGAGAGAGTGGCTCTTATACTGAGAAGGAAAAATAGACTGGCACTTGAGGCCATGCTCAGTCACACTTGGTGGAAAAGAGACACTCGAGGGTCCTGTAACCAAGGACAGAACTGTAAACAAAATGATGTCATTTAAAAAAAGACACCTATTAAAAAAAGGACACAGTGATATTTATTGGCTCAAAGGATTAAGCTATCCATTAAAATGAGTAAAACTAACATCTTAGTAATAAAATGTTCAGGACCAATTAGAGTTTTGCTTAGAAAAATAAGTTATTAAATAGATCAACTTCTAATTATTCTTTATTTCAATAAATGACAATTAAGCAATTTAAATAAATTATTTTATGACTCTGTATTTTGTAATTAAAGCTTCTGTTATTAAAATCAAAGATTTGAGGTTTTAATCTAAATATAGCTAAGAAAACTGCATCTATAACTTTGCTTTAAAGCAATCCATTGAGAATCATCTCAATGTTTTAGAGATTGCGTAATAAATATTCACATTATCAGCTGTTTTTACATTACCTTAAGTCATAACTACATATGCAGTCACAAGGCTCCCTGCAACGTAACAGTTAACACAGGTCACATTTACAATACTCAATTGCTACAGAAGTAAATGATCCAAGCCCAAACTAATGACTGATCTGAACCGTAATACTTAATGAAACAGAAGCCAAGATCCTAAGAGCCTAATGACAGCCCTGGTACTAGACAGGCCTTGCATTAACCTATACAGTTTTGCTGTCCAGGATCTCTTTTCAATACTTCTTATAACACAGAGTCAAAACAATGAAGTGGAAACCAAAGGGTTAAACTAAGTTAGTTTTGTGGGTTTTATTTCTCCCAAAGTCTAAATTTTCACATTTCCAATTAGAATAAAGTGGTTTGTAATTAATTTTTATAAAATATTCAAGACAAGGTCAAACAAAAAAGCTGATATTATCATAGTTATTTTGGTTATTACAGCTCTATAGCTTACACTCAACACTTAAGGGTGAAAACCACATCCATTTTGTTAATGCTGTAACTGCAGAAAAAAATTTTTATAATATAAATCTTTAAGAGAAAGTTAATACAAATAAATTTAATACCTAAAATAAATGTATAATGCCATGGCTAGCTAATGATTTGCATACAAGTTTACATTTTTAGATTAATACATTTAAATATTGTTCTATCAAACCATAAATAAGCTAGTTGATGTAAACTAAGCTAAAACAAGGATACTCTAAAATAACGCCATCAGTATCAAAAGCTCAGACTGAGTTTAAGTCTTTAATGTATACAGATCTATTTTATAAGGCGCCATAAATCATTAAAAGTCATAATAGGCTTTAAAACACAATCTCACATCTGCTGAAAGATGGGGAAATAAAAATTTAGAAAAGCCAATTGTCTGGAAAAAGTTTTTGAGCCAAAGAGGCCTGGAAATGTATTCTAATTCAATTCCAGGCCCTGGTTTCAAAATTAAAACTTGGCAAAGAAAAGTTTGAAGACTTGACCACAGTGACACAACTAGTCAGTGGCAAAGTCAACAATGCCAGGTTCCAAACTGAATAGGTAACTGTTCTTTCCATCCTAATATGCTCTCTCTCACAGCAAGAATTCTGAGGCTGCTGTGAAATTAGGGCCCCTTCTGCTAGTGGTCAACTTAACCCACGCAACAGTTCTGCTCACTAAGGCCAACTGATCTAAAAAGCAAAATTCTATTAATGATGTTACAAACAAAGGTCAGGACCTTTGCTTGCTCTAAATACTGTCTCTAAACACAACACCTCTAACTACAGCTTTGGTTGGGAGGAATAACTGAAGACACTTACTCGATGTGAGCCCCGTTGGCCACCAGGGCACGGACGCACTCTAGGCTCCCAGAGCGAGCTGCCTTGTGAATGGGAGTCTCACCCTCACAGTCCTGAAACAACAAAAAGTGACACGCACAAATATACAGATCCAACAAGACTTCTACATTGTAAAGTAAAATAGTTAACATAGATCATGCACCACACATTCACGTTTGAAATAAAATATGGTGAGCCAAATTTGAAGCAGAACACAAAGAGAAAATAAAAGCAGACCAGGGAAGGAGCACTTTCTCCTGAATTCTTAAAGAAGAAAAAACCATGGGGCTTCTCCAGCTGTGACAGCAGACACTCTAGATGGCGGTTTAGAAATCATTTTATGCTGGATCTTAGCACAAATGTGTTGTATATAAAACCCCAAATAACTATCCTCCGACAAATTATTTAAAAACAAAAGGTAACCAAGGCCAAGAAACAGCACATAATGTCTGGTCCACGCTACCCATGTTCACCTAGTCTACCACAAGGCTGGCCTGAGTCAACACATCATCAATGCCTCCCTGGGATTTCTTATCTTGAACTTGAATTAGGACGATACTTTGGACAAGACGGTTGGTGTTAAACTTTAAGGCCAGGAAGAGATGAGAAGAGAGGACAGAAGCATCAAAAAGCCAGCTTTGTATACAACTCAGGCTGTTTGTGATGGACAACTTCGTTCAAGGACATTTAGGAAGGCTACATTAGAAGCAGATTTCTGCTTCAGAAAACAAGGCTGGAAGAGGTGGAGGAAGCGACTCAGGGAAATGACTCTGGAGACTAACGTCGCTATTCAAAAAGATGAATTAGCTTACACCATAGGAATGGAAAAAATCTGAAATACAGTTTCACTCACAGGCTCTCAAACAAACAAGAGGTAAAGAAAGATACAGCAATCAAGAGAAGGAAGTCATTTCTGTTAGAAAAACTGATTTAGGACTTTCTGCCTGGGTAATTCCGACTGGCTAAGCAGCAACAGTTCCTGAATCAATCACACTTCCACATCACTGGAAGCTGAACTTGGCAGTAGATGGCTACACACAATTCAGGGACAAAGATATAAAACAGGAGTGAGCCCACAGTACACAGTGCATGGTGCTGAGAAAACAGTTTATAAATTCAGTTGATACTTGAGTTCTTCACCAATGCATGTTAACTCACAGCGGAAAAAATGGAGGTGAAGGCCAAAGTAAAAAGAAAGAGTGAGAGATTATTTTACAGGAAAATATAATATGAAAGACTCGACTGCTTAGTGGAGGGAAAAGTCTATGTATTTACTTAAAAATAAGCTCAAAAGTGATATAAAGTTCTAAACAGAATAATCCCACTTTTGAAGAAAGAAACAGAAAACCATGTGGCTGTATGGGAACTATCTAGTGAACTTAGATTTTTAAAAAAACAAAAACCTACCCCATAACTCCCAAAAAGTGGGGTAGGAGAGAGACAAGGTACATAATAAGGACAAATAAAAATTACATACAAGTACTGCCAGGAAAAGCAGAAGTGAGATTTAGATGAGGTTTTGGGAGGGAAAAAAAAGCTCAAGAAAACAAAAAAGCGCTTCTACAGCTATCTCTGGCACAAGAAGAAAAAATAAGGGTTTTCTCTACTATTTCAAGCAGAAGGTAGGATACACCAGATGACAGAGAAAAAGCAAAACTACCCAGCTCTTGTTTTGTGTTATACAAGGAGAACATCTTTAAGCTGGGAAGGGCATAACAAACACTATTTCAAGGACACTGCAGCTAAGAGAGTAAGAGTAAAAAGCCATTTTAAGGTTACTCACATCTCAAGCTCAGACCACTCACATTTCAAAAATACCAAACTGTTTGTAGTATGAGTCTAGAACTACAGTTGGCAAACTGAGTAATAAAGCGGAAGAGGTGCCGGAAATCTGAAGACAGACAAGTCACCTTGAATTTTAAGAAAGAAAAACCTTATTTCTAATTTAGTTACAAGAAACTAAAGGCAACATCAAATGTCAACAAAAGGGGGATGAAAGAGATGACTCGCCAACACTTAAAAAAAGTGATCCCCATGGGTAGTTACTCACCAAAAATAAATCACTTGAAAACTAACTTCCTCTGGGTAAACTTAGAACACAGAGCCTGTAGACAGTTCATCTGAGTTCCAGTAGCCCCTTACGTTGACCTTAGCAATGGCAGAGTCTCTATGAAACTTGAGGAAAATGAACTTACAATGGTTAGTAACTAATATGCCAAAAAATTAAGACTAGGAGATGAGTTAAAATCAACAAAATGTTATTAAGAAACACTACGCTGGGTTCAAATATATTACACATACACAGACAAAAAAAGAATAAAAAACACCTGGATCTGATTTTATAACAGCTTATGTAGGAAGTGAGAAAAACTGTCTACCTCAAGATGAGTCAACACTGCGTTGGGGGAGCCAACAAAAGGGCTCCTGGGAACTTAGGGGTCACTGGGTGCCCATCACAGCAGTCCAACTGCTAGCTAAGAGAGCAAGACGACATCTGAGACCCAGACTGAAGCTCAGCACGAGAGCACGGCACTGAGACGCTTTCAGGAGCAACGCCAGCATGCTTAAGAAACACAAGCGACCCCCTGTACGTGAGCAGACTCAGGATGTTGAGCCAGCTGGGCAGTTTACACACAGGAGGGCCGTGGAGAGAGTGGGATCTGGGAGCAGGGTTCAGAGATTTCCATGCAGAGCAGCTTGGAGGAAGGGAGGGGCAGAGTGGCAAACCTTCTCTGTGGAAAATACTGAGTTGCTACAAAACACTATACTAAAAAGAGGCTTCTAGATTTAAAAAGGTCTGAAAAGCACTGTTAGACAATTTCATTAGACCTCTCTAAATTAGGTGATATGTAACAATTTAATGAAAATTAACATAAAGAATATTCTAGGGCCTGGCCCACTGGTGCAGCGGTTAAGTGCGCACGTTCCACTTTGGCAGCCCGGGGTTTGCCGGTTTGGATCCTGGGTGTGGACATGGCACTGCCTGGCAAACCACGCTGTGGCAGGCGTCCCACATATAAAGTAGAGGAAGACGGGCACTCACGTTAGCTGAGGGCCAGTCTTCCTCAGCAAAAAGAGGAGGATTGGCAGTGGATGTTAGCTCAGGGCTGATCTTCCTCAAAACAAAAAGAAGAATATTCTATACTTAAATTACATATTAATACTAAATATTAATTACTGCCATTCATGGATTATGCATAGTTTATTGATAAGGAGACTGAGCCACAGATCAAGTAAATGACTTGCCGAAGGCCAGAGAGATGAAGAGGCTGAGCCAGGTGCCCTCTACCAGGAGAAAGGAGGAAAGGATGCAGGACCAGGAATGAGACAAGTGGAGAGACAGGCAATGCCTCGTGAAATAACGGTGCACAGCTGCCCATTCATGACTTCTGAGCACAGGGATAAAAGCCGCAAAGCGGCAGAGAAGTACGTACACACAAAGATTCAGTGCGTGGAGGCTGAAGGAAGAGAGGAAGGGGCAGCGGGGGAAGCCTAACTTGTCCCACCTCCTGAGTTCCAGTTTTGTAACAGAAACAGGCCTAAAATCTAGGGCTCTCCCCGTCCGTCCTCTCTCCTACAAGTCTTTTACTGAGAACAAACTGCCCCCTGATCCTTCACTTCCCTTTCCCACTGACGCACTGCTGAAAACCCCTTTCCTCAACGACTTGCTTCTTAGGTGGGTAGCTGAGTTATCTTCCTGAGAGGGGCTTGCAACTACTTTATACCTGGTTATGACCGGGGGTGAATGTTAGGAAAGACAAAAGCAGAAAGGCGGAAATAACAGTTCCTCTGCACACAGCAGTCTCTTGATATCAGTGGAAAAAGCATATAAAAACAGGATAAACTGAAAGAGAAAAGTAGAAAGGCATGAAGAACAGGTACAAAGCCAGAGGCATAAGTCCCTCTGAGGAATCCACCCTCGCGGCAGGGGGCTAAGTCTGGGGCTGCTCCAGTCAGACTATCCATGGAGTCTTCTACACCAAATGTCTGTCTAGGGAAGAGAGCTCCCAGTAAGCTAAACACTCTTCTTGTGTTTTTTTCCCACCAAAGCGAAAAGAATACTGAAATTACATGAAAAAACTGGCACTCTCATGTTCATGTTTGCGCACTTAAATGCAAACTCCCTGCATGTGGCGTCTGAGAGTCACTTCCTTCACAACACTTGGCTACTTATCTGCATCTGTCATCACCCCCACCATGTACCTGAAGCAGCATTAACTCACACTGGTCAATCTGCTGATGCTAACCTAACCACAGAGACGATGTCAGAGCCATTCTTTTGCTAGCACAGATGTGTCTTCACAATCACCTGTGGAAAAGCAGCAAAGGCAGCTGCGAGCAGGGGAGCCAGGAGACCTGGGCTCAAGGCCATACTCTTTAGTTGGCAGCTGTAACCGTGGGCAAATTGCCTTGGATGGCTGCGGGTCACAGCCACTCATACAACAGGTGAAAGCACTGCTATGGGAAACTCCTATTACCCACAAATAATTCAATAAACACAAATTCCCATTAGCCCACACATAAATATATCAAACTCTAATTAAGGCCTCAATTTAAGACAACACCATGTAATCGTAAGTGGAAAAAGAAAACAAAACAAACCAAGTTGACCATCACACTCCCTTACCGGTTTGTTAATGCTGGCTCCTGCTTGAATCAACCAGATGAGGCACTGAGGGTGTCCCCCAAAAGCAGCAATGTGGGCTGGGGTCTGCGCATAACGCGTGGTGGAGACATCAAGCGTGGCTCCAGCTTGCACCAACTGTATTAAGCATTCCAACTTCAAAGAGAGCAGGGGGGGAATGAAACATGCATAAATGTCGGTATACTGTTAATTACACAAATAACCTAAATTTTGTAACAGAGACATGGCCTTTTCGGTTACCAACTTTTTTTCTGTCCTGGGGAACGGTCAGTCATTCCTTCCCAATCCCATACAAATTTGAAAAGACATTTAAAAGAATATTTTTCCTTGTCCCTGTCAAAAAAGTTGGTAAATAGGACACGAAGTTAAAAAGATTGACACTACACAAATTTATTTTGTTTTTCCCACAACTGAAAAAGCCAAAATCAGAAAAGATTAGATTGCATTATTCAAAGACTTCTATCAAAACTACATTTTGTCACTTTCACACACTATTCTAAACAATAAAAATGTTAAAGTAATTGGTGGGTTAAAAAAGGCTTGTGTAGCCACAGGAAACTTCTCAAAGACTGTTTCTGCAGCTCGCACAACTGTACTACGCACCCGTTTGGCAACACAGCATCCACTGGATACTCAGCTGAGGCCCAGCATCCAAATTACTTTCTTAGGGAAAAGATGTGTCACGTAAGTGAGAGGGCAGCACTTAGCCTTTCAAACTCTTTGTAGAGAATGCCCCCACCGACATGAAAAGCCCAGAGCACAGCGAGCTCCGCGCCTAGCAGGTGACTGCGAGGAAGATGCGAGTCAAGACAAGACTTTGCAGCCAGGCACCGACACTGCACAAGCCTCTGGATCAAAGCATTCATCACACTCACCAAGTACTCAGCAAGTGCCTACCATGTGCGACGCGCTGTCGGAGAGGGCCTGCTGTCCTCAAATCCTGGATCCCGAGCTGCCCCGCTTCCCCGCCCGAAGCAGGAGGCAGTCAGTCAAACAGCTCTAAGTGCCAACAGTTCTCTTGCAGAGGACAGACCTCAAATGAAGAACACACAGCTACACTCTGATCTCAGCCCAAGTCCCTCACCCTCTTTCAGCAACTTAGGCCTTTCCTTGCAAAGGACAGAAGGCTGCCAAGAACACCTGTGGGAGACGAACTCTCACAGTCCGGAGTGCAGCCATTTAAAACATGACCCCTGTCTTCACGGGACTTGAATCCAGGACTGACAGCTAACAAAGAGACACGACTTCGGTATACTTTTTACACGGTGCCTTTATTAACGTCCTGAGTGAAAAATCCAAGTGCCAGTAGTAGTCACAAGAGGAACAGTCTCGAATCAAACAAAAACGAAACAAGGATGAAAATCACTTGGCACGCCCACAGTGGTTTATCTTAACATGGAGAGCACCCCGGCCTTAACTCTGCTACTTCTGAGTTCAAGGTAGGAAGTTGGGTCTGGACTGTGGAAATACACGGTTCAACGTGAAAGCCTGTAAAGGCAAGGTATAATCAGAGGATTTAAATCCTGATGTCTAGCCCTCCGGGAACAAAGTTCACAAGAGCTCGGGTAACTTGCGCACAGCGGGCACAGCCCCAGGAGCACAGGCGGGAAGTCGGGAGCAGCTCCTCACAGCCGCGCAGGCTTAAAGGCGCAGAGGCGGGGGCCGGGGGCAGCCGCAGCCCGAGTGCCGGCCCCACTTCCGCCGGCCGCTTCTCCTCAGACCAGAGAATGCTCTCTGCGGCCCCTCCGCATCCGAGACCACAGCCCCGCGACGGCGCGGCCGGAAACCCCGCGGCACCGGCTCTGGCCACAGCGCCGGGCCTCCACGGCTGGCCTGCCACTCACGCTCGGGACAAGCCGAGACTCTCAGAAACGGAACGCGGCTGAGTTTTGCCATAAGACGCACGTAACGGGAAACCGACCACTTTCAGCGTTCGACGGCAGTCACGGTGATTTTTAGCCCCTACAGGCGTCCTTCGGTTGGTAAACGAACATTCCAAACGACCGTCCGTGAGGAGGCTTTAACACTCTACAGAACGTCCCAGACGGTCCTACAACCGTCGTTCGCACCCAGCCCTGGGGGATCAGGGCTCACCACCCCCCGCAAGTGTCCGCGCCTGTAACAAGGGCGTCTTTCCCCAGAACACACGCGGACACAGACGCCGAGAAGCGACGCCTGGAGCCAGGCCCCGCCTAACGAGCAGCACCGAGGCGGGGCGGGCACCGGCGCCCGCGCTCCCCCGCCTCCGTCCCCTCGAGCGGACTCGAGACGCCGCCCCGCACGCAGCCGCCCCGCCGGGACCAGGCCTCAGACGCGCGGGCTGCCCGGAACCACCGACGGCACCTCACCCCGCGGGCGCTTCTGCAAAGCCGCCGCTTTCCCTCAACCCAAACCCGTCATTTCAGAGGGAGAACGCTTCTAAGCGTCCCGAAGTTTGGGCACGTAAATCCCAATCACTAAAGTCACTTGTGAAACGCATCGCGAGCCTCCTCTTAGGACTGATCCCTGATCAGATAACCTCAGTTACTGCACAAAGGAGGAAAACGTTATCTAATCTTCTAAAAACGTAAAGTAGCATTCTGTTCTCAAATTCTTAAATAACTGAAAAAAAAACACACAGGAGAACGTAGAGGCTCCACAAGAAAATTATCTACCCAATCCAACCCCTCTACAGCAGCTTAAACGCTCTTAACGCCACCACCACCGATTTCACTACACTCCAGCAAGCGAAGAACGTCGGAAGCGCACAACGTCGTACACAAACGCCCTTACGCCGTTCCTCCAAACGTCCCTACGCACCGCACACAATCGCCTCCGCAACTTACTCAGGTTCTTCCGCCCCCGACCGGCCGGCACTCAGCCGGCAGCCGACAGCGCGCCCGTCCCCGCAGACGTCGTGCCCGCGCGGCCGGCCGCTTCCAGCACGCACGGCCCGACCTCCGCGCCCGCGCAGCCCGCGTCGACGTCAGCGCGCGGGAGACGCCTTGCGACCGCCGCAGTCCCGCGGTGCCCCTCACAGTCCCGCAGCGCCCCGCACAGCGCCCCCCACGGCGGGACAGGGCCCCGCAGGCCCACAGCCTCCCTCAGGGGCGCCGCCCCGGGGCCTCTCCTCCTCAGCCCCGCGCACACCAGCCGCGGGACCCGGGGCCCTCCGCGCAGCCGCCGTGGGTGGACCCGCACTCCCGTCCGACGGCAGGCGCCAAGGCGCGGTGCCCGAAGCGGGCCCTACTCGGCCAGGGTGGAGCCTCAGGGAAGCCGGCGCCTCCGGGCAGCCGCTCCCGTTTGAAACCAGCGCCGCCGCACATGCGCCCTAGGGCCCTCAGGGCGCCGCCGGGCCCGCTTCCGCTCCGCGCTCCCGGCACGCCCCGCGCCCCCCCGGGGTCCCCACCGCCCGCACCGCCGCACAGGCGCCCCGGGCCCCTCGGGGCGCCGCCGACCCCGCTTCCGCCCCGCGCTCCCGGCACGCCCCGCGCCCCCAGCACCTCAGCCCCCACCTTCCCAGACCCCCACAGGAAAGCCGCGGAAAATGGCGCCTTAAAGCGCCCGCGCCCACCTTGCCGAAGTGCGCGGCCCAGTGCACGGGCGTCCAGCCGTAGAAGGAGTCCTCTGCGGCCAGGTGGGCGCGCGGCGTCTGCTGCAGCAGCGAGCAGAGCGCGGCCAGGTCCCCGTCGCGGCAGGCGCGGTGCAGCGGGAAGCGGAGCGACAGGAGCTCCTCGCTGGAGAAGCCCGCCTCCGCGCCCGCTCCCGCTCCTGCCGCCGACATGGTGTCACCGGAAGGCGCGGGCTGGCGGGCCGAGAGGACGCGCGAGCGAGAGCCCGAGAAGCTGCCGCCGCAGCACAAAGGAGCGAGAGGAGAGCCGCTGCCCCACCGCCGCCGCCGCGTCCCGCCGGCTGCAGAGCCGAGCACGCACAGGGGGCGGGGCGGGGCGGGGCAGGGGCGGGGCCTGGACGTCAGGGGGCGGAGCCAGGAGCGGGGGGCGGGGCTGGAGGAGCCGGGCTTGGGCAGACGCCCGGGGCGGCTGGGGTTGAGGCCGGGAGCAGGGACGGCGAGCTGGAGCAGGGGGCGGGACCTGGAGCAGGCAAGAGGCCTGGCGGGACCCGGCAGGGAGCAGATGCCTGGAGCGGCGAGGGTTGGGGGCAGGGACAGGGGGCGGGGCCGGGAGCGGGGACGGGGCGTAGCGGAGCCAGGCAGGGGAGCAGATGCCTGGAGCGGCGGGGGCTGGGGCCAGGAACAGGGGGCAGGGGCGGGGCCTGGAGTAGGGACAGGACCTGGAGTAGGGTCAGGACCTGGAGCAGGGACCGGGCCCGGAGGGGCCGGGCAGGGAGCAGATGCCTGGAGCGGCCGGAGCTGGGGCCAGGAACAGGGGGCAGGGGCGGGGCCTGGAGTAGGGACGGGACATGGAGCAGGGACCGGGCCCGGAGGGGCCGGGCAGGGAGCAGATGCCTGGAGCGGCGGGAGCTGGGACCAGGAACAGGGGGCAGGGCCGACAGCGGGGACGGGGCCTGGAGCGGGGATGGGCCTAGCAGGGACGGGCCGGGAGCAGATGCCTGGAGCGGCGAGGGCTGGGCCCGGGAGCAGGGGGCGGGACCTGCAGCAGGGCCCGGGCCTGGCGGAGCCGGGCATTGGCTGACGCCTGGAGCAGCGGGGGCTGGGGCCAGGCTTGGGGCAGAAGCTTGGAGCGGCCGGGCCTGGGACCGGGAGTGGTCCCGGGGAGGCTAGAGTAAGGGGCGGGGCCGAGGCGGCTCCCAGGCCTGGCGGGTGGGGTGGGCTCTCGGCCGCGCCCGCTGCCTAAACCCCAGGTCCGGCAGTGTCCTGACCAGCCTGCGGAGGGCAGCCCAGTGGCAGAGAGCTCCGGGGAGAAACCCCTCCCCCTTTGTAAAAAGCTCCCCGGAGCCGCACGTTTGGGGGTTGTGACCCCCACCTCCCGCACGCAAGATGCCGGGTCCCTTGAGGTTTCGGCCGCGCGCCTGTAATTCGCCCAGCTGAGGCTATGGGGCGCCTGCCGGGAGACGGCTGCTAGTTACCATCGGAGACCACAGCCGCGCGCTTCGGGGAACGCGGGACCAGCTCCCGCGCTTTCTGTTCTAATTAGGGCGCCTGCTGGTCGGGCGAGGTGGAGTGCACGTTTCCGAGAACAGACAGGGAAAATATTGAGAAAGAAACATCGCTGCATGCAAGGAAATGCTAAATTCTCTTTCAATGACCGAGAATCAGTTTTTTTAAATAGTTTTTTTTCTGATTATGAGTAATACGTGAAAGTCATTAAAAATTTCGCTGTCGAGGAATAACCACTATTAACGTTTATGGATCTTGTAGTACTTTTATAACCATATCATTTGTTTTATTTGTATATATTCTTTTTCCTTGTGTTTATTGCTTTTCTTTTACACAATTCTAAATCGCAGTAATTCAACTTTAAGTAGGTAACCAGGTGTCTGGGAAAACGTTGACGCATAAGATAGCACATTGCAGCGTTAGTTAATAAAACAAGAAATTAGACACCTAACGCCTAACAAAGGGGAATTATTAACTTATGGTATAAACATACCACAGAGTCATCCATTCATACAACAAACATTTGTGCGGTACAATGATGAATGAAACACATTGAGAAATGCTCCAGATACAGTAAGCCAGAGAATGGAGCAAGTATTTCAATCCAGCGAGCAATTGCTAATGAATGGGAAATATAAATGAGACTTAAAATCTGTCTTCTGTCTAGGAGCTTATAACTTATTAGATGAGGCAGAAAAGCATATTTCAATAGCTTAAGCAGTACTTTCTTGTTTGGACCAAAAAGGTAAGAGAAATATGCTGTAAACTCATTTCAAGCTTGGTTCACTCTAGAATTCAGCCATTTTTCTTTACATACACCATCCTGTTTTTAATCGAATTATTTCTTTAAGATATAGACCCTGATAATGACTTCCACCCTTCCTAGGAAAGAGGCGTCCCATTTCGTAAAAGGGTGCAAGCATGCCCTGACCTCCATAATAACGAGAGAGGATCACTCTTTCTCACCTTGCATTCTGGGAATGATGAAACTGAGACACAGATAAGCTAAGGAACTTGCCCAAGGACAAACTGCGCGCCTGTGGCAGAGCTTAGAATAATATCCAGACCTAGTTTCCAACCCACTGTTAGATTTTTTTAACCTTGGGATTTATTTGCATAAAGAGTCTTAAGGCCTAGGAAAATAAAATAGGTTACAATGATAGGATACTTAGAGTACATCCTTCCTCAATTAAGATGACTGTGTTTTTTAGGGTTACTTTGACTGTATACACACTTAGGTAGCTGTACAGAAATAAACCAGCAAATATATGACGATGCATCCCTACAACATGCCACATGATAACTGTGACTATGAGAATTCTAAGGGGGAGTCTGGTGAGTGTCCCCAAACGCCAGTGTTCTGATTGGCTGGTCCCAAGTTTTGCCCAACTCTTATAATTATTAAATTGCAGATTTTCTTTAGGACTCTTGTTTCTAAACAGCTCTAGGGGAAAAAAATGCAGATTCATAACGCAGCCTTTGTCTTTTTATTTGACAAAGCCACCATAATTAATTGACAAAGATTCCTTCCTTCACCAGAGTGTACTCAGGCTCTCTGAATTTCACCTGGGCCTTGCCTTTTCAACTTGTGTGTCTGTCTCTGCATTGTCCAATTTTAGCAAGAATCCTTCGAAATTGGTTTCGCTAGTATCCCACGTCCCCCATATCTGATTACCCTCCATATCTAGTGGGATTCCTTGTCTCTCACCACCCCCAGGTGACATCTGCTCCTCTTGGCCTGCCTTCCGCAAGAATCCTGGTAGGTTGGTTTAGCCAGAACCCCTGACGTTTAGCTGACCCTGATGTCTCCTCTTAGTAATTTTCCATCCACCAACACCCACCCTGCTCCTTGGCTATGAATTCTCACTGAGGCATTCAGAGCTGAGTCCAATCTCTCTCCCGTACTGCAAGAAAAAACGGGGTCTTACCCATTGCAGTGGTCGCTGTGCCCATCGCAAAGGTCCCCCCTTGAATGAAGTCTGCCTTACCATGCTTTAACAGGTGTCATTGAATAGCTTTTTCTTTAATGGTTTGAATAATAATTTGTTTCTTTAACATAAGCAAACTTGGCTACTTGAAGATATGATTCAAATACATGAAATCATGTATTTCATGCATTTGCTCAAAAGTCAATATATTAAAAACAAAACGCTGTGCTTAGCATTGGCATTGTGTTTTCCAAAAAACGATTGTGTTGTGTGAGGAACTGATCCAGTGGGCAGCGCTCAACTGAAAGGACGAAAGTGTCCTCTCACGTGGTGGACATTGGCGGGCCTCCTCTGAGTGCTGTCAGGACAGTGATTGGTGTGTCGTGGGAGATGAAGCTGGAGAGGAAGGCAGGGTCCCAGGTTATACACCACACTAGAAGCTGCCCTTAATTCCTGAAAGTGTAGGACAGCGAGGGGCTTTGCTGTTGTGCCAGGTAAGGGGAGAAGGTGGGACCTACAAGGACAGGCAGATCCCACTTGCAGCTGACACTGGGGCAGAGGAGCCTGCTCTGACGGTGCCCTCACCCGGGCCCAAAAGTGGGACCAGAGCCTTCCCGCTCTCCTCTCTGCCCCTTCTCCCCTCCCATCCATCTCCCACCATACTGCCACATCCATCTTTTAAGAAGGCAAATCTGCTTAAAATTGGATGTAAGACAGTGTCTTGGTCCATTCAGGCTGCCATCAGAAAGTCCCACAGATTGGGTGCCACAGTTCCGGAGGCTGAAGTCCGAGATCAGGGTGCCGGCATGGTCGGGTCGTGGTGAGAGCCCTCTTCCTGCTCCAGAGACAGCCCCTTCTTGGTTGATCCTCACTCGGCGGAGAAGGAGCCATCTGTCTGTGGAGTCTCTTCTTTTTTTTTTTAACTTCTTCTTTTTTTTCTTTTAAGATTGACACCTGAGCTAACATCTGTTGCCAATCTTTTTTTTTCTTTTTCTTCTCCCCCAAATCCCCCGGTACATAGCTGTATATTCTAGTCGTAGGTCCTTCTGGCTGTGCTACGTGGGACGCTGCCTCAGCATGTCCTGATGAGCAGTGCCATGTCCTCGCCCAGGATCCAAACCCGAGTAACCCTGGGCTGCCAATTGAGTCTCTTCTTATAAGGACACTAATCCCACCATGGGGCCCACTCTCATGATCTTATCGAAACCTAATCAGCTCCAAAAGGCCTCAGCTCCGAAGAGCATCATATTGGTATGAATTTGGGGGGAGACACAAACATTCAGTCAATAAACAACTTCTCAAACTAAAGTGGTTCAGATACCACCTCCATGTGGATTTTTATATCCACATAGGATCTGTGCTATTAATATTTTTCTTAAAATACGTTCATTTTCTTAAAAACATACCAGCTTTACTCAGGCCCTCTTCA
The DNA here is from genome assembly GCF_041296235.1 of Equus asinus. Taxonomy (NCBI): domain Eukaryota; kingdom Metazoa; phylum Chordata; class Mammalia; order Perissodactyla; family Equidae; genus Equus; species Equus asinus. Next base: position 82,179,542 of record NC_091800.1, read on the forward strand.
TTAACAAAACATCAATGAGTTTATGGTGCTAGTCTCGATTTCTCCCTGCCCATTTAAACAAATACACAAGGCAGAGTTTGTTCAAGTGTTTCCCAAATCGGCCCCCACTGTTGGTGGTGCTCACACCTCGCTTAGGAAATTGCTCCTGGGGAGCGAAGTCCTAAATCCATTCCTGGGCCTGTTGGTGCCCCTGCAGCTGGGGCCTGCCCAGCTCCCTGAACCGGCTTGTCATGCCCCTACACGAGCTGTCCAGTCAGTCCTTGAAACCAAGGTTGCCTCTGCTGGAGGCTTGCCCCATCTTGTCCCCAGCACACACTCCCTCTGCTTTGGGCTGAATTGTGTTCCCCCTGTCGACGAAAATAATCCATAACCAATCTATAAATGAAAATTTGGGTGAGTTTATTCTGAGCTAAAATCTGAGGATTATAACCCGGGAGAGTCTTTCCACAAAGGAACAGAGCACTCCAAAGAAGTATACTGGGTGATTATATACCCTCAAAGAGCATGTTTCACATATGATTGAAATGTCCCTTTTACTATAGTCATGAGGCTTCTCTGTCAGCACAGTGACTGATGGAAACAGCAAATAGGTCTGCTGTCTCAGTGAACCCCACAGGGTGGCAGATCTGTTGCCTCTAGCTGGGCGGTCACAGATGAGCACTGCAATCAGTTCCCAGCCTAAGGAAAGATGCTTAATCTTTAAGGAGATGCCAACGTTGGGAGAGGGAGGGAAGTTGCATCTTTATCTCAAAATGTCTAAGCAGATATACAATGCATGTTCAATGGCCACAGCCGGGCCCTTTTGGAAAAAACAAAGTCAGGCCGAATTAGGTTTATACCAAATGGCTTCCTCATATTCTCCAATATATCCTATTGCTTGCCATTTCAATTTGTCACCCCCAAAATTCAGATGTTGAAATCCTAACCCCCCAGTACCTCAGAATGTGACCTTATTTGGAAATGGGGTCGTTGCAGATGTAACTAGTTAAGGGTCATTCTGGAATAGGGTGGGCCCCTAACCCCATATGACTGGTGTCCTTATAAAAAGGGAACATTTGGACACGGAGAGACACACAAGGAGAACGCCATGGGAAGACCAGCGCAGATCGGGTACAAGCTAAGGAACGGTCGGTTCACCAGCCGCACCAGGAGCTGGGGAGAGCCTGGAGCAGACGCTCGCTCGCCTCCGAGGGCCTCAGCCTGCCCACACCCGCATCATGGACTTCTGCCTCCAGACTGCGGGAGAAGGGATTCCCGTTGCGTAAGCCCCCGTTGGCGGTCCTCTGTTAGGACAGCCCCAGGCCCCTACTCCATCCTCCAACCCCGGACGCCGCCGGAGGGTCTCCCACGCCGGCGGCCGCCCTGACCCGCTCCGGGCGCCGGCTCCGCCTACTTCCCTTTCACAGCCCTGACCCTCCCCACAGCCCGAGCGTGCTTGCCTCTAGGCGGTTCCAGGAGGAGAGTTCCCGGATGTCCAGCACTTTAGTTTCCTCTCACTCCCAAATGAGAACATTTAAAAACCCAACGAGCATACGTTACTCATTTTTAATCATGAAAGAAATAAAAATCTTGACTGTGAAGAGGCGTGGTCTGAGGCTGCCTCTCCGCGTTGCATAGATCTCTTGTCGATCAGGAGCATGCCATGAGTTTGCTTCCGGCGGCTCCAAGTGGGAAAAGACGCTGTCTTCAGGGGTGGCCTCTCTGCTCTGACAGGGAGCCCCCCAGGCCGGTCCGAGAGCTTGCTCTGAAAATACTTCCAAGTAGGGTGTCAGGTGTTCTGCTGAGTAAAGTAATGGATGGATGTCTTTCACTCCCTCCATCTCTGTCTGTCTCTCCATTTCTGTCTTTCTGTCTCTGTCTCTCCATCCCTCTTTGTCTCTCCCTCTCTCTCCCTCCCTGTCTCTGTTTCTCTCTCTCTCTTCATCTTTTTCTCCGTCCGTTTGTCTCCGTCTCTCTCCATCTCTCCCTCTTTGTCTCTCTCTCCGTCTCTGCTTTTCTCAGCTCCTTTTCAGAAAGCGGGGAGCTGCTATGGACAAGAGGGCTCAATTATAAAGAACAGCAAGATTCTGGAATCTTGCCGACTGCCCTCTGTCTTACTTCTATCTTGTTTAAAACGTGATTAGCACTATAATGGAAAAACCCCCAGGTTTTCTTCCTTCTCGTGCAGGGAACAACCCCGTTCTTCCTCCTGTGTTTCTTCTCGGTGAGTCTCCTTTACCCCCACAGAGAACACTTCGCTTCCGACCTTCTGGTCACCAAATGTGTGGAGGTTTCCCCAAGCCAAGCAGTTCTCTGCGACAGCAGCTGGGCATCCTGCAACCTAACTCAGTTCTGACAGTGTCTATCTGGAGTTAGCATCAGACCCCACAGGTTAAGGGCTCAGTCCCACAGATCTGCCTCTCCCTCCGCCTGCAGACGTCAGCTGAAAGCCCAGTTTGTCACCTGTGCTTCGGACCAACTGGCTGTAAATCTGAGGCTCCCACGGCCCCTCTGCAGGTTTGACCAATTTTCTAGAGCGGCTCACAGAACTCAGGGAAGCACTTCCTTACGTTGACCGGTTTACCAAAGGACGTGACAAAGGACACAGACGAACAGCCAGATGAGGAGACACACAGGGCGAGGTCTGGGAGGGTCCCGAGTGCGGGAGCTTCTGTCCTTGAGGAGCTGGGGTGCGTCGCACTCCAGGTGTGCATGCGTTCACCCACTTGGAAGCTCCCCGAACTCCCTGTTATTGGGATTTTTATGGAGGCTTCCTCTCGTAGGCACGATGGATTACTAACTGCATTTCCAGCCCCTCTGCCCTTTCTGGAGGAGTGGGGGATGGGGCTGAAAATCCCAAGCTTCTAATCATGCCTTGGTCTGGTGATCGCCCCTTCCAAGAGCCATCCAGGAGCCCCCCAGATTTGCCTCATTAGAATAAGACACTCCTAGTGCTCTTACCAGGTAGGAATTTACAAGAGTTTAGGAGCTCTGTGCCAGGGACAGGGTCAAAGGTTAGAACAAGAGAGGCTCCTGGTGTTCTTATCACTTAGGAATTTATAGGGATTAGGAGCTCTGTGCCAGGAACCGGGGGCGAGACCAACATATGTATTGCCCAATACTTTACAAGCACAACCCTTCAAATAAAATAGAAACAAAAAGACCCTGTGTTCTACTCAGAAGCGGACCTGTGACAGCAGAATCGTCGGGGATGGAGGGGTGAGAGGTCTGAAGAAGAAAAAGGAAACAGTGGGCTGGTCCAGTGCCTGCCACCCTACAGACAGAGGCAGCCCGGGTTGGCCTGCCCTGCTGACCCTGAGGATGGCCTCGGGTGGTCACCTGGCCCCTTGACCTTTAACTGTGTGCAACCACACAGTCATTTAAAATGTTTTAGCTGACTCCTTAATTTCTCAATGTTATTACCAGAGAGAAAAGTCCCTAGGGAGTCATGGCTATTATTAAACGGGCTTCAGGGGCCCTCCCTCCACGGGGCAGGCCGGGAAGTCCCTTGTTGCCACCCTGAGGCTGGCTTCACTCCAGACGGAGCCACAGTCTTCCGGCCGAGGCTGCTGACCACGCTTGCCTGCTGGACCAGACCCAGGTACCTGGTGCCAGTGACGTTGATCACATTTTCCCCACCCTTCCTGAAATTCCCACTGTTGAGTTTATTCCTTAAGAAGCTTCCAGAAACAAGAGCTTTGATCCTCAGGGAATCTCTGTTACCGAGGATAACACAATTTCCACCCTCTGATGGATTAACAGGATTAGGTTGTCAAATTAAAGCATGCCTGCCCCTCGTGTCCAACAGAGGGGCCTCTAAGAAAGGCCGGAGGGCAGAGGTGGCTGGAGAGGCCAGGCTGGGCCAGGAACCCAGAGGTGCCCGGGGGGCAGGGGGAGAGCACAGCTCCCAAGCCGGCTCTCCCTGGAAGACAAACGGTGAGGGCCTCTTTATCCCAGCACCCCCTTCCCAGTCCTTCAAACGTGGGAGCTGTGTCTGTAGGTGACCTCGGAGTTTAGGGGGAAGCTGCCAGCAGGGGGGCGGAGAGCACAGCGCCGGCCCGCTCCTGCGTGGTGGGCCAGGCGTGCCAGCCTCCCCCCTTTCTCCGTTTCTGAGGACAGGGTGACGTATTAGGAAAGAATAACGGGTCTCCCTTGCGGAAGGGAGCGTTCCTCGGCCTCTCTGACTTAGCCTCTTCATTCATTAAAGGAAGCCAAAAATAACCCTGCCTTAACAAGGCGGTTCTTGGCAGGGTCAGATGAGGTTGTGGCTGTGGAAAGGACTTTCAGATCGTTCTCTGAAGTCCCTTTAATATTTACCCCCCACCAGCTGTTCACAAAGTCTTCAGTTACCAGTCCTTCCTGGTGTGAGGTGTTGCTGTTGGATGTTTCGTTTTGCTTGAAGGCTAAATTACAACGGTAAATGCCTCCAGGGCCCTGCTGTCAGAAACTGGCGTCACTCGGAGTGCACGCCACCTGCTGTGAGGTCTCCCAGGCTGCCCTGCTCCTGGGACGGATGGCACCTGGGGAGATAGGCCCTTCCGGGCGCTGTGGTCCACGGGGCTGCTGGAGCGACAGCATGCTGCCCTTTGGCCAGAGACACTGCCCTCCCCTGGCCCCTTCCTCTTCATTCTCCAAAGCACAGCGGAGAGCAGTCTGTCACTTTGAGCCACACTCAACAGAAGGTTTGGGTAAACTGAGGAGGACTTGGCACCCTATAGAGAATAACCAGGAACCAGCACACGGACCCGAGATGAGAGCTGTTCTCATCGTCTTCCTCTTGACTGGACCTGCTCTACTCCCACCTGCCTCCATGGAGGGGGCAGGAAAGAGGCTAAGTCAGGGCTCCAGCTCACACCACACTCACAAATCTGTTCCAGGCGGAGTAGATGTAACGTGAGAGCAAAAGTGAAAAGGGTTTAGATGAAAACATAGCAGACCATCTTCATGACATTAAGGCAGTGAAGCGTTTCTTAACCAGACGCACAAAACACAGATGTGTCACAAATGTGGACAGATTTGACTATATTGTAACTCGTAACTTCATTTTGACAAAGGGCACCAGAAATAAAGTGAAAGATGAGCTACAGATGGAAGGAAATTGTTTGCGAGTCATTTGACAAATAAAGGATTCATATAAAGCATGTAGAGAACTTCCACAAATCAACAAGAAAAAGAGGAACAACAAAAGAAAATGGGCAAAGGATGTGAACAGACCATTCACTGGAGGGAAATCTAAATATCCAATAAGCAAGGTGCTCAGTAACTGGGGACTTCTCCACCCACTGAATGGATTAATTCTGCCAGCAGGCAAATCTGCTGAGGTATCATACCACTTCCAGTGATGGTGTATCTAGGACGACAGCTCCCTTTTCCATGCGTACCATTCCAGCTACTGCCCATCTCTCTGCCTCCCTTCATAGCCTGCCTTCGGAGAGTTTATATAGCCTCGCATTCCTCCCTCAGCCCATGCTCACTGGGCACCCATCCCAGCACTCCTGGGAGTAGCTGTGGTCAAATCCATCACAGGCTTTCACCTTCGCCAAACCTGCGATCAGTTCTCTGTCCTAATCTTATCTTTCAGGAGCATTCTTCGGGTTGACTGTTGGCTCCTTTTTGAAACACTGTTCTCCTGGGCTCTGTGACTCTCCAGCTCTCCTGTCCGGCCTCCAAATTGTGGAGGACCCCGTGCCTGGGTCCTAGGTCTTCTATTCTTCTCTGTACTTTCTTTCTCATGAGTCCCATGCCTTCAAATACTATTTATATGTTGACGATTCCTAAATTCATGTCCCTGGTCCTGAGCTCTCCTGCAGCCAAGACTCATAAATCCCACAGCTTAGTCTGCATCTCTGCTTGGATCTCTACAAGTCGCCTCCATTTATGCCCCAAATGAAGTTCCTGAGTCTCCCCGACACCTGTTACCCCACTCACCCCCAACAGGGTTCTCTGTCTCTCTGAAGGACCCCAGTGTCTATCCAGTGGCTCAGCACCCAGGGGTCAACACCCTCTCTACGCCCACTTACAACCATCCTCAAGTCCTGGGGGCCCTACCTCCAAATATGTCTCGAGCGCCTCCCCTTCTTTCCTTTTCCACTCCTACCACCTCATCCACACTCTCTTGCTTAAAGCAGTGTCACAGTCTCTCAACTTTTCCTGTCCAGCAGCCAGAGGATCTTTTAAAGATGTAAATCTAACAACAGCTCTGGCTTAAAACCTGCCAATTGATCTTAAAAGTGTTTTCATTGATCTTAAAAGCCAAGTGGCATAGACTTGAAGCATGGCTAGTGAGACTGAAGAACTGAGTTTTATTTTATTTTGTTTTGTTTTGTTTTGAGGAAGATTAGCCCTGAGCTAACTACTGCCAGTCCTCCTCTTTTTGCTGAGGAAGCCTGGCCCTGAGCTAACATCCGTGCCCGTCTTCTTCTACTTTATATGTGGGATGCCTGCCACAGCATGGCTTGCCACATGGTGCCATGTCCATTCTTAGGATCCGAACTGGCGAACCCTTGGCCGCTGAAGCAGAACGTGCTCACTTTACCACTGCGCCACCGGGCCGGCCCCTGAAGAACTGAATTTTAAGTTGTATTTAATTTTAATTTATTTAGATATAGATTCAAAAACTTAAACTTGATTCAGTTACTGGAGTCATTTTAAGTATGCTTAAACGACTTAGAAACAACTCGAATATAAGTAGCTATGCTTTCAACTCTAGCTATTGTGAAATCCAAATATAGATCAAATATTTCCAATGAAATTGAATGCTCCAACTGAGATGTGCTGTAAGTGTAAAATACACAACTGAATTGCAGAGACTTAGTAAGAATAAAAGGAATATAAAATATCTCGCTAGTACTTTTTAATATTGTGTGCGTATTAAGTTTATAATATTTTGGATACATTGGGTTAAATAAAACACCATTCGAATTACTTTCACCTGTTTATTTTCACTTTCTTCTAGTGTGGCTAGTGGAAAATTTTGAATTGCATACACATAGCCCACATTTTATTTCCATTGGCCAGCCTCGGCATGTTGGAAACTAGTCTATCGTCTATCAATAAATCAACATAACTAGTTGGGGTGTTTTTTTCTGCTAAAAGAAATACGGACAGTTTCTTTGGTTGAGTACCAGGCTTGACCTAAGGCCCATTTTGAAGAAAAAATGGATATCTTTTAAGAGTGGAATCACAGGCAGGCAGCAAAATGCTCCTGAGAGACTCAGGAGAGCGGGAGCAACCGAGCAGACGGCAGACCGGGTCCCCCGTCCCATGCGGGCAGGCGCCGTGCTGCCTGAGCGAGGGCATGGGCAGCCGCCTGGACGGTTTCTCTTCCTTTCTTCTTTTTCTGTTCTTCCCTCCCTCTTTGCTAAGTATGTATGGTTGAAATTGTATAAACTAAATGCAAGAAAGTTAAATATGCATAGGATATGTCTCCCCTAGGGTAAGTTTTAGTTTAAAATAATAACTATAATATAGTCTTGTGTCTGTTTATACTTCTAGCTCCCTATAAATAAATATGGGAAATGGTTTTTCACCTGCGAGTTTGTGGGTGATGAGATGTTGCAAACATTTAGTTTTTGAATATTTCTATGTTGCTTGACTTTTAAAATGAATATTGTTTTGGTAAAAATAATAGTTCTTATAATGAGGTCCAGACATTACAGAAATACGTAAAGGAGAGAGTGAGAATGAAAGCCCGTTGTGATTCCACCCAGAGGCTGTCATATTTGTTGTATATATTTTTATGCACACACATACAAATATAAGTATAGTTATTCATTAACCTACCCGTGATTTTTCAGGTAAAATGGAATCAAATTCACACACTGTCTGCGCCAGAGTCATTACGTACTAAATTGTAGGCCACTTTTCATGCTGGTACACACACCCTTACTGTTCTTTTTAACAACTGTGTAGTAGGCCAGCGTGTGTCTGTAGCATAATTTATTTACCTATCCTTTATTGATGAATGTATCTTTTTGTTTTTGCATTATAAGCAATATGGCAATGAATATATTTGTATGTATTTCTTGACATACCTGACCAATTTTCTGAGGTGGAATCTCTGGGTGAATTTCTTGCACATTTGAATGGCTTTTCATACATTTACAGTTACCATTCAGAAAATTGCAGTTAATTTACACTCTCGTCCATGTTGTTTGAGAATGCCTCCTTCCACTCTGGCCAATACTGAGTTTTAATCATATTTTTAAATTTAGGAAATCTGATACACAAACATGATTCATTCAGCAAGCATTTATCAAGTGCCTGCCACGTGCCCTTGTTAACTTGCACTTCTCCAGTTACCGATGAGACTGCTATTGACCATCCTTCTATGTGTTTTGTGTTTCCATAGGTTGCGTACTTTTGCTCAAATGCCAATCGGTATAATTGCATTATTTGCAAATATTTTGTTAAGTTATAAGAGCCTTGTATATTTAAGAACATCAACTCTGTTATGCTGCAGAGTTGTCTTAATTCTTTTAATGGCTCTCTTTGCTTTGCCAAAGTTGCCTGTTTTGTGTAGTCAAGTCTGACCTCATCTTTTTCTTTATAACTTCTGTCCTTGGAGCCATGCTGAGAAAAATATGCTGAGATGGTAAAGATATTTCTGTGCTAGTTGTCAATTGATTGCGTCTCAGCTTCAGTTTTGTATCCGCTTTACCTTAATGAACTGGACATCCTAAGCATTTCTCTTTTGCAGTTGCTACAGTGTTGAACTTCAACAGCAGGAGGCTGGAGGGTCATGGCAGGAAGGTGGCACCTTCCCACCCGCATCTGGGAGTGTTGTGTTTGTTCTCTTTCTTCTTCCTTCTGTGGGGTCTGTTGGCGGTGCAGGGTGGTGGGGACACCAGTGGGGAGGGGGTGCACGTCTCAGTGCCTCAGAACCCAGCCCGGAGACCATCTTTCCAGGGGCTGTTGCCCGCTGCTCTGTGACTGGTGACCAGCTCTGGCTGGGCAACTTCTCCACTGCCCAGGGGTCTATAGTCAGACCTCCTCCATCAAGTCTGGACCCTGCTCTCAGGGACAGGCTTTTTCCACGTTTGTCCTCCTTGGGCACGCTCCCTCATCCTGGGGTACCTTCCATGTGCTCTCTCCATCTTTATCGTTACTCTCCTATCACATGGAAGAATTCTTTATATTCAAGTTCCCCTGTTTACATTATCGCCTGGACCCAGACTGGTACAATTCCCTTATATTTTCTTTCAGTCATTGTAAGTCTTGTATTCTTGATATTTAAATGTTTAACTCATCTCGATTTGTTTCCCATGTGGTGTGTGTTAAAGCTCTAACAATGTTTGCCCGGCTGTTGACCCATTGTCCCTAAACCTCCATATAGATCTGAGATGACCCTTCGTCAATACTAAACACCATGACTCAGAGTTTCTGAACACGTTATACGATTCCATCAAGGGGCCCTCTACTGCTGCGCTAGACTGTTTTATACTCTGTAGCTTTATACTACACTTTAAAATGCAATTTGCCAAACTCCCTTTCATTTTTCTGTTCTGAAAAGAAATCTCAGCAATCACCACTAACTCCCTTTTCCCAGAATATTAGATGATCTATGTCCATAATAAAATTTAAAAATAACAACAGAAAAAATTAACCTTTTGGAAAATTAAAAATTCTAACTTTTTCCAGAAGCAAAATGGAAATAACTGAAATTTCATGGCAGTTAAGGATTATCACCAAGAGCATGTTGTATAAAAAGCTAGGAAGTGTGGTACATCTTCCCAAATGAACTGTGCCCCTTGTACTCAGAAGCCAGAACAAAATATATGTCGTGATTATGTATTTTAATTTGTAAAACTAGTATGCAAATGAAGCTTCAAACCACAAAATCTACTCAGACTGATTTGGAATGAGAGGAATATCTCCCTCCTTTCTGCAGAAAAGAGGGACAGGGCAAAGCAGCAGAAGCCATGTCCCTGGCATTCCACGTGAGCCCCTAAACCTTTTTCACCTCAAGCATCTTGCGTCTTCGTTCTCTCCTCCTGCAGTAAGTACTCAGAAGATGGGGTGTCTTCTCCTGCTTGCCGAGACTACCAGTTCCCTGCTGGGCTCTTGATCTTGGGCTGCCTCATATGTTTGTTCATTTTACACCCTGGACAGAAGCATCTGCCCAAAGACACAGCTGGAGGCTGAAACCCAGCTCTCACTGCTTGTACGTCGTGCACCTGGCGAGGGGCGGCCACCGTGGGCAAGGATTCCTGTTTCTAATTTGCCACACCCAGATTATGGTCCAGAGAGAAAAAAGGTTTGAAAATGCAGAAAAGAGCCTAAGAGTTAAATATCCTATTGCCTTTGCATTGTCCGTACAGTAGTAAAAGTACTGATGTATTTTAGATTCCAGAAAGTCAGAGAGGCGTACTGTAATAGCTAAGGTAACCATTAAAAGAATGGAGAACTAGTAGATAAGAGACTTCTCAAATATAGAGTTTGCAAATACCTTCTCCTATTCCATAGCTTGTTTCCCCATCATCTTAACAGGGAACATCACAGCCCCAAAGTTTTGATTTAGTATGAAAAGTTTTGGTGAAGTACAATTTATCCTTTTTGTTTGTTTGTTTTTGATATCATGTTTAAGAACTTTTCACCTACTTTGTCTTGAAATTTTTTTCTGTTTTCTTCTGAAAGATTTAAAGTCTTCCGTTTCATAATTAAATCCATGATCCACTTTGAAGTAATGTTTTAAACTGTAGTCGTGGATCGTTTAATGATGGGGATACATTATGAGAGAGGTGTCATTAAGGATTCGGTTGGTGTGTGGACATCACAGAGTGCACTTACACAAACCTAGGGGGTACGGCCTACTGCACGCCTAGGCTCTATGGTACTAATCTTAGGGGACTGCTGATGTATATACCGTCCACTCATTGACTGCAACGTCATTACGTGGTGCGTGACTGTATCTGAGACACAGGTCAAGGTTCAGTTTTTGCTTATGGATGTCCGATTGTTCCAGCACCGTTTGTTGAAAAGGCTATCTTCACTTCAACTGAATTGCTTTTGCTTATTTGTCAAAAAATATTTCTGTGAGTCTGTATCTTGGTTTTCTGTTCTGTTCCGTACCTCTCTCTGTCTGTCCCTCTACCAATGCCATGCTGTGTTGAAGCTTTCCAATTGTAGGGGGAAAATATTCAGTCCTTCACCATTTAGTGCGGTGTTAGCTATACTTTTTTTTTTTAAACCACATTATCAAGATAATTCATATACCATACAATTCAATTATTTAAAGTATACAATTCAATGGCTTTTCATATATTCACAGAGTTGTGCAACCATCATCACAATTTTAGAACAATTACCCCCAAAAGAATGCCACGTGGCTTAGCTGCCACCCCTCAACGCCCCAAGACCCCCTACCCTAGGCAACCACTAATCTACTGTCTCCATAGATTTGCCTATTGTAGACCTTTTATATTAATGGAATCATAAAATATGTAGCTTTTTGTGTCTGGCTTCTTTCATTTACACAACGTTTTCAAGGTTCATCCGGATTGTAGTAGGTATCAGTGCTTCCTTTCCTTTTCTTGCTGAAGAACATTCCGTTGTATGGCTAGACCACACTTGTCCACTCATCAGCTGGTGGGCATTTGGGTTGCTTCTACTTTTTGGTTATTATGGATAATGCCCCTATTATCAGTAAGTGTACTAATTTTTGTTTGGACGTGTGTTTTCATTTCTCTTGGTTATAAACCCAAGAGTGGAATTGCTGCGTTGTGTGGTAGCTCTGCGTGTAACTGAGGAACTGTCAGACTGTTTTCCAAAGTGGCTGCCCATTTTGCATTCCCCCTGCCGGGTGTGAGGGTTCCAGTCTCTCCACCTCCTCGCCGACGCTTGTTCACACCTGCTGTCTATCTTTTTGATTATCGCCATGCTAGTGGGTGTGTAGTAGTATGTTGTGATTTTGATTTGCATTTCTCTGATGGCTTGTGATGCTGAGCATCTTTCCGTGTGCTTATTGGCTATTTGTACGTCTTCTTTGGAGAACTGTCTATTCAGCTCCTTTGCCCATTTTTATTGGATTATTTGTGGCTTTTTTTAAAAAAATCGGCACCTGAGCTAACAACTGTTGCCACTCTTTTTTTTTTCTTCTGCTTTTTCTCCCCAAATCCCCCCAGTACATAGTTGCATATTTTAATTGTGGGTCCTTCTAGTTGTGGCATGTGGGATGCCACCTCAGCATGGCCTGATGAGCAGTGTCATGTCCGTGACCAGGATCCAAACTGGTGAAACCCTGGGCTGCCAAAGCAGAGCGCGCGAACTTAACCCCGGATTATTTGTGTTATTGTTGAGTTGTAATAGATTTTTTTCTGTTCTAGATACAAGTCCCTTATCAGATATATGATTGCAAAAAAATCTCTCCTATTTTGTGGGTTCTCTTTCAATTTCTTCAAGGTGTAGATGTAGATACATTTTGTAAGGTATTCTTTTTTTTTTATTGTGGTTAAAAAAACCCCTGCCATTGAATTTGCCATCTGAGCCACTTTTCAGTGCGCAGTTCAGTAGTGTCAAGTATATTGACATTGTCGTACAACGGACGTCCAGAGAGTGGGAGCTCTGCCACCTGCCAGGGGCCCAACGCAGTGACTCAGCTGTTTGGGCCGCTGTCACTTAGAGTGGAAACATTTGTAAGTGGTTTCCAAACACTTTCAGGTCTTGAAAATGGCTGCAATGAGAGATGTTACAAGGATCAGAGGTGGAACCTGGGAAGGAAAATGTCAGCACGTCTGTTCAACCTGCGGCAAGGTAATGAAAGGAATTTTTACTTATTTTGTCTCACCTGGGGGCAGGGCTGCTGGGTAAATCGACCACATCCATACGTCCTGCTTGGCGGATAGTGGCGGTCCTGAGTTTAAAACCTTTAGTAGGAAGACCCTGGCCTCTGGATTGGAAGGCCTACTGGCATTTGAGGTCACCGAAGACCATGAGAGTGACAACAGGAAAGTCACCTGCTATCTCTGAGTGGAGACCAGGCGGAGGGGTCGCCTCCCTCCCAGCACCGTGGTGGGGGTTCAATCACATTACATGCACGGAAACAATTTACAAATCGCCAAGTGCTCTAAGAACGTTGGAGGCGTGCTGGGCTGAATTCGTCTCCTCACTGAATTCAGCGCTGAAGTCCTGACACCCAGCACCTCCGAATGCGGCTGTATTTGGAGACAGGCCTTTAACGAGGAGATTAAGCAAAACGAGGCCATTAGGATGGGCCCTACTCCCTGTGACTGGTGTCCTCTAAGGAGAGGGGATTTGGATGCCCGCAGAAATGCCAGGAATGCATCCACAGGGCAGGGACCAGGTGAGGACACAGGGAGAAGACGGCCGTCTGCAAGCCAAGGAGAGAGGCCTCAGAGGAAACCCGCTCTGCCCTTGGTCTTGGGCTTCCAGCTGCCAGAACTGCCAGACAATGAATTTCTATTGGTGAAGGCCCCTAGTTGGTGGCACTTTGTCGCGGCAGCTTGAGCAAACCAACACAAGAGTCAAGTAGGGAATGAAACTAGAAAATGACGACACTGAAACGTCCGCTTACTGATAGAGGGCTGCAGAACGGTGTTGCAGAAACAGAGCAGGCCTGTGATCAGAGACGTTAGCGTACTGCTCTGCCACCGACTTACTCAGTGACTGGTGAGTAGTGTGTCCTCTCTCTCCCTTAGTTTCCTGGGATCGCAGGGTGCGATGAAAGTCCTCGAAGGGCCATGCCACCACAAACACTCTCTGATTCCAATCCTCGGTCCTCTGTCTTACAGTTGACTTGAGGACCTTGGGGAAGGAGAGGAGAGGCGGTCTGTGTCTCTTGAGAAGAGCCTACAGCCAGCAACCACAAAAGAAATGGTTTCTTGTAATTCAGTCTCCAATAGCCTTTAAAAGTGGCATTTCACAAGGAGTACCAATCCATTGCTAAGATCACACAAAGGAAGCAGAAGTTCTTGCTCCAGGGTTGTTCTGACACATGCTTCACGAACGTCCCCAGACCTGCCTTTCTGGGGAAATGAATGTTGAAATGTAAAGATGCTGGGGCCGGCCCAGTGGCATAGTGGTCAAGCTCCTGTGCTCCACTTCAGTGGTCTTGGGTTCGCAGCTTTGGATTCCGGGCATGGACCTGCACACCACTCATCAAGCCATGCTCTGGTGGCGTCCGACATACAAAATAGAGGAAGACTAGCACAGATCTTAGCTCAAGGACAATCATCCTCAAGCAAAAAGAGGAAGATTGGCAACAGATGTTAGTTCAGGGCCAATCTTCCTCACTAAAAAAAAAAAAGTGAAAATGTTAAAATCCCATATTTTAACCCAAATAACACTTTCCAGCCTGGTCATCTCAATGTGCTGATCAGAGGTAGGGCTCATCCACAGCCAGAACCAGTTTGGAAATGAAACCTTGGAAGAAACTTTGACAGTTTTAGAAAGAAAGGTTCTTGTCGTCCCCCAGAAAATGCTGGTGAGTCAAATCCTTTGCAGCTGAAACACTGATGGCAACAAGGTGCACTCGTTGGAGGAACGGTCCAGCTTCGTACACACTTTCCATTCTCTTAGCCACAGCCTCTTTCATTTTGATAAGCCGGAATTCCAGTGCATGAAAATTACCTGAAATTGGGTCATTTCCTGGTGATGGGAAAACCGTTTTTCTCTTAGAGGTCTTGGCTTCATTCAGGGATGATATTCCACCCTCGAGGTTGCACACTGGTCATAAGTGGCCCGGCCACACTGAGGTGGGATGTCGGCCCCGGCTTTCCACAGGAGTCAACCCTCATGGCTCCCTGGAACGCTGTTCCGTCTCCACACCCAGGGAACCCAACGTGCGTTTCTGAGCTTTCCTGAGGCAACGAGATGGCCTGTGCATGCGCGTGCACACTGTGCACACATGCGTGTGCGTTCTGCGGGGGCCTGCAGCAGCGGGAGGCACGGGACAGCTGATGATCGGGCCTTCAGAGTCTCTTCAGGGATGGAATCATTCACAGGGTGTGAGGGTTAGTTCCATGCGTCAGCTTGACTGGGCCACAGGGTACTCAGATACTTGGTCAAACATTATTCTGGGTGTTTCCATGAGGTTGTTTTGGATCAGATTAACACTGAAATGAGTAGACTGAGTAAAGCAGATGGCTCTCCCTGATGTGGGTGGGCCTCATCCAAGCAGTTGAAGGCCTGAATAGAACAAAAGGCTGACCCTCCCCCAAATAAGAGGGAAATTCCTTCTGCCTGACGGCCTGCCAGCTGGGACGTTGGCCTTTTCCTGCCTTCAGACTCAAGCTGAAGCATTGGCTCTTCCTGAGTCTCCAGCTTGCCGACTTGTCACCCTCCATAACGGTGCGATCCGATTCTTTGTGATAGCTCTCTTTCTATATTTACATATACATCCTGTTGGTGCCATTTCTCTGGAGAACCCCGAGGATGACACAGGCTCTGGCAAGACATTTCTTCGAAGCTCATCCTGTTAGATGATAGCAAGCTTTTGTGATTTTTCAGGCTCAATTAGATTTTTACTTCTTTTTTTGTTTAAGGAAAAAACCACATTGCCTCTAACTTAGTATTTAAATATGTTCATTTTATTTGGCAGTCTTTGAACAAAAAGCTTCTTCTTTACACAGAAGGGTCAGTGCTTCTGTTATATTTTCTTCCTGGTGGTGGGAGTGAGTGGGGCCCTTCAGGGGGTCCTGTTGTCTCAGTTCAGGCTCTGTTTCCTCTTGTGGTGTTTAGCTCCTTTGGACAAACTTTTATGCTTGTTTCTTTGCTTGAGAGTGTCTCCTGTTTGGAAAGAGGAGATTTTCTTGAGACATTCGAGGTGTTCCTTTGAGCCTGCATTTCAGCCCCTCCCGTGGCTCTCTCGTGTCCATGAGCACTGAGCTCGGCCGTGGGGCTGGGAGAGTCAGGAGCACGGGCCTGAGGTGGTGCTGGATTTCCTCCTTGGTCATCCCTGACCCAGGACAATGCTTTCCTCAGGGTCCTTCAGGTGCGGCCCTCCCGCCGGTCCTGGGGCTAAGAGCTCCACAAACATCACCTCATTCACCCCTTGGCCCCCCCTATGAGGCAGGTGCTCTGAGTACCTCACTTTGAGGACGAAGAAGCTGAGGCTTAGGACGTGTTGTCACTTGCCCAAGATCACCCCATAGTGACAACTCATTTGGGGCTGGGTCCAAATCCTGCACTCTGAGCCACAGCCCAGCTCCCACGAGTGGTGAGTCTGACCCTGTGGGTCCACACAGAGAGGAGCAGCTCGGTGAGCGCCACTCTTCAGTTCCCCAGAGGACCCGGGTGACTGGAAGGAGAGGGAAGAAGAGAGAGTCCTTGCAGGGGGTGGGGGAATGAGGCAGGTGGGGCATTCTGAGTCTAAGGTGCTGGACGTCACCTGGAGATGCTCAGAGGATGTTAAAGATGCAGGACAGAACCCTAGAGAGGTCGGGGCTCACATGGGCATTGATGGCATGGAGGGAGAAGCGGAAAGTACGGGTTTAGGTGAGGGGGGCAGTGAGCGAGGTGGGGAGAGAAGAGAACTGGCAGGGTCTTGGGGTAGGGGGTGCCGCAGCGGGGGGAGGAGCAGCAGGGAGGTGGGAGGAGCCAGGTGGAGGTGGTCACAGGGATGGAGGAGGGGTGTCTGAGGGCCAGGCTGCCATCTGCTCTCCCCAGCTAGTCTGTCCCCTTCAATGTCTCATTTCCACTGCATCCACCTCAAAACCCAGAGGGCCTGCTCTGAGCTCTGCTGGGCTGGGCGGTCCCTTCCTCTCTCAGGGGCAGCCCACTGCGGAGCCACTCCTGTGATGTCGTATCTGGGGGCTTAAGGACTCTCGTTCCTCCCCGTCCCAGCATTGCTGGACCCCAAGCCCTGGACGCCCCACTGTCTTTCCTGGAGTTCCCACTGCCTGTCCCCCAGCACATAGGCACGGGGCTCACTTACAGCGGCCCCGTCATGGGAGAGGCCCTGTCTCTAGACACTTGACTTACGGGAGACCTTATCATTCTCCTGTAGGAGCACTCGCGTCCCAGGGAGCTGGGATTTGCCAAAGGCCCCCTTGACATCTGTATCTGGAGCAGCGGGAATTGGCTGGTGAAGGACGAGCTGGTAAACTTGCAGCAGGCTGAGCGACCCCTGACCTCCCTCTCTTCCCCTGCTTGCGTCGGCCAGTCCTGCGGTGGGAGGAGGTGCAGACCATGGGGCCCGGGGTTTCAGGGCCCAGGCCTGGCTCTGACCCCGCCAAGTCTGAAGGGGGGGGTCCCACTTCAGAGCAGCTCCCGGCCTGTGCTTAGCAGCAGCTTGTGCAACTGGGAGGTCCCTAGTGACGTGTCTGGGGCCCCATCCTCGTTGGCATTTAAACCAGGACGAGACGGCAGGCTGCCTCCTGGAGCATGATCGAGGCTGGAGGAGCAGGAATAGTCGGGACCCAGAAGTTTCCCAACAGGCTGGAACGGTGGGGCACATCTAGCCCCTAGAACGTGGGCTCCGTGAGGGCAGGGCTGTCTGTGTCTACAAGGATAAATCCAGAGAACTGAGAACAGGGCCGGCACAGAGTAGGTGCTCAAGAAACATCAGATGAAGGTTGAATGAAGGTGACCGGGTGTAAACGTTTGGTCCTGCGCTTGGATCTACAAAAAACCGAGTGACGTGGCCTAGCACAGCCCGTGTCCCAAGGCCTCAGTAGTTTCCCTGACATCAGCTTGAAAGTGATGGTGCGACGTGTCCCTGAAACCAATGCAGACTTAGGGTGGTGGGCAGATGTGTGGCGTGCGGAATGCTGGGTGTGGGTTAGAGCCAGCAACGTGTCCACGGAGGTCCGCCTCGGAGGGACAGGAGGACGGGAGGAGGACTGGCCTGGAGAAGAGGCTCGGAGGTGTTCCGGAAAGTTCCAGGGAGAAGTGTGGGGCTCGGGGGAGAAGCCACGGGAGGACATGCTTGGGCCAACCTCAGCAGTTAGGAAGTCGTACCTGAGAAGGCAGTGAGGAGGGGTGGGAGGTGGCCCCCCCGATGTGAGACTCAGCCCCAGGTAGGAGGCCGCCTGCAGCGAGGGCCGTCTGACGGAGGTTGGGGACCTCCCGGGCCTGGGCACCAGGACCAGGCAACCTCCGCAACATGGGTGTGTGACAGTGGCCTCAGGCGTCCTGGTTGATCCTGGGAAAGAGGAGAGGCCCCTCGCTCAGTTTGGCTGGGAGGGGGAGGGGACATCGTGTACTCGGCCCAGGACTCCTCGGATCTGGACTCGGTGGGCCGGGTGTCCCGTATGGACAGCCACCAGGAGACTCCTGTGCGGCTCCCTGCTGCTCTCCCCAGGGCCTTACCGCGCCACCTGCTCCTTCAGGGAGCTGTTCACAAGGCACGTGGTCCCTGGGGCAGATGTGTTCCTTCTCTTCACACCAGGGAAAAAACCCCTGCATGAGGAGCCATCCTCACACTTATCTGTCACCAAGGTGGCCCCGAGTTCTGTTTACCTAAAGCGCTTCGAAGGTGGTCAATGATGTTTTCCAGAGCTGTTAGGCTTTTAATCTGAAAAAGTCTTTCTTTCTCCTTTTCTGTGGGAAAAATTAAGCATAATGATCAAGGTTTGACAAACAATTACAGTTTAATTCCAACCTTGTGTTTTTCCTCTCAACGGGGCCGTCTGGTGCTCCACCCCTGCTCTTTGCTTCTCCCCTGTGCTGTCCTCCGAGTCCCTGGGTCCTTCTGTCAGCCTCCCATTGCCCTCCCCGTCAGTTAGGAAAGGTGCCGGAGCACCAGCTGAATTTCCTTTGTCAACACATACTCTGTCTACGCATCAACAAGTACACAGCAAGTCACGCGTGCACGTCTTCTCCCTTATCCTCCATCCCATCAGGGGACATCGGTTAGAGTTTGACAGGTATCAGTAAGAAGCCAAATATAAAAGACTGGCTAAAAAAGACCTAACACCAAGAAAAGGAGAATTTTCACTGTAAGTACCATCACACCTCTTACTGGCGTAAGGGAACCGATCCAGCCCAGGAAACTGAGTGAGTGAGCTTCCAAGAGGTTCCCTTACTCAGCAACATAAGAACAGCAAAGATCCCTCTCCAGCTGGTGACGGCATCTACAAGAAGCCCGCAGCCAACAGCGTACATCACGGCACAAAGCCGAAACGGTTCCCCCTGAGGCCTGGAAGGAGCCAAGGATGCTCCCTCCGTCCACTTCTATCCAAAACCTTCCTGGGGGTCCTGGCCAGCACAATCAGGCAAGAAAAATAAACAAAATGCACAAATGTCAGAAACGAAGAAGTAAAATCTGTTCTTATTTGTTGATGTGATTGTTTACCTAGAAAAATTGTAGACAATCTACAAAAAAGCTTCCATCCTGTTAGTGTAGAGTCCTGGGCCCAGGACAAATTCTGGTGCGTTTTCTCAGGTGGAGGGTTTTAATTCTCCGGCTCCTCCCACAGCAGGGGGTCTTCGCCTGAGTCCTGAGGGTGCCAGCGTTTGTTACTCCTCTCTCCCAGAGGGAGGGTCTGCTTCCTCTCTTTCCCAGCATAAAGTAAATAAAGAGAGAAAGCACAGCTCTTCCTTACAGTAGAGTTCAAACCAAGAAATGTAGAAGGAATGATGGAAATAGAAAGTCAATTTTTGGCAAATACTCCAGTCACCATTTTTGCAGGTAAAAAGCAAACAAAGCTATATTAGGGGGCCGGCCCCATGGCCTAGTGGTTAAGTTGGGTGCACTCTGCTTTGGCAGCCTGGGTTCAGTTCCCCAGCGCAGACCTATGCCACTTGTTGGCAGCTATGCTGTGGTGGTGACCCAGATGCAAAAAAAATGAAAGCAAACGAAAATAAATTAGTAGGTGAAAATATGATGAGAAATAGGATATTTTCACAGTCTGAAGGTATCTCCCCACAAGATACTAATTATTAACAAATGAAAGAAATATTAACTTGATTATGGAAAAACCAATTATCCACCACTCTAAATAAGTGATCGAAGTAACCTTCTCCCGTGATGAGACATGTCTTCATCACGTGGATCCTCCTGTGCTGCATGGAGACAGGCTCAGCATCACTTCTTCAACATTCTCGCCAAAAATGCCTAACCTGGATCTAGTCGTGGGGAAAATCCAGGCAAACCCAGATTGAAAGTGATTCTACAAAATAACCAGCCGGTTCTCTTCAAGGCCATGAAAGACAAAAACGGACCAGGGAACCTTCTAGATTGGAGGAGACTAAAGTGACATGACAGGTGAGTGCAATGTGGAATCCTGGATGGATCCCAGAACCAAAAAAAAGACATTAGTAAGGTGGTTGGCACAATTTGAGTCAGGTCTGTAGGTTACTTAGCAGCATCGCCTCTTCGAGGTCCTGGTTTTAGTCCATAGTTGTACTCGAGTTGTGTAGGATGCTAACACCCAGGATGCCAGGCGAAGGAGCACAGGAAACTGTGCTGCTTTCACAGATTTGGATAAGTCTAAAATCATTTCGCCATGGAAACGGTTTTAAACGCTTGCACACTCCTTGTTTTACCCGCCCTGCTGTTTGCCTGCTACTCAGTCCCCAGG